>NW_022436953.1:206431-361258 GCF_009761245.1 Sapajus apella | reverse complement strand
TTTTAGTAGAGACGGGGTTTCACCATGTTGACCAGGATGGTCTCGATCTCTTGACCTCGTGATCCACCTGCCTCGGCCTCCCACAGTGCTGGGATTACAGGCTTGAGCCACCGCGCCCGGCCTATACTACATGTTTTCATTTATAACTGGGAACAAAATGATGAGAACAGATTGATACATAGAGGGGAACAGCAGACACCAGGGCATTTCTAAGGGTGGAGGGTGGGAGGAGGGAGAGGATCAGAAAAAATAACTATTGGGTACTAGTACCTGGGAGACAAAATAATCTGTACATCAAACCATCATGACATCAGTTTACCCATATAACAAATCTGTACATGTATCCCTGAACTTAAAAGTTAAAAAAAATCATTAGTATGATGTGGCCACTGAACTACCTTAGTATTAAGCTGCCTTAATAAGAGAATAGCTCCTTTGTCCTGGAATAATTTCAATATGTTCTACCAAGAATGGTATTCCATTCTGGGTGCCACCTTTTTAGGAGGAAACTGGCTGACTAGTATATGTCCAGAGAACAACCAGGGAGTCTGGAACCATTTATGCACCATTTTTTGGAAAGAGCTGAGGCTGTTTTCTGAGTTGCAGGGTAAGGGAGATCTCTATTTGAGGTGGAGATTGCTGAGAGGCAGGAAGTGTGGACATTATGGTGGAAGTTCCATCTCTCTTTCCACCCTGGGTGATTACAGAGTCAGGGATTGAAATGGTACTCCCCTGGGGACTATAATTGTTCATGTGAACTAAGTTGGAGCAGTTTTAATGAAGAGAAGTTTCTATTCCATGCTTGTGGGAATATTTTTCTCTTTTCCTCTGGACCTTGTTGTGAGGTGAACCTGTGGTGCCACAGCCATCTTGCCACCAGCTTGCGAATGAAATTTGTGCTGAAGATGATAGAATAGAGAAATGGGAAGAAACTGGGACCTTGGTGATGTGGCTGAACATTTACCAACCCCAAGCCTGCCTGAATGCTGGACTTTGGATTCCAGGAGATAAATGTCTTTAATGTTTAAGGCACTTTGAATTGGGATTTTTCTTGCTTGCAGCAGAACTGTCTGAACAGATTCTGCAAGGTTGGACTAAAGATAAGGATGAGTTTTCACAGATATTAATAATTTGGTTTTTTGTTTGTTTATTTGTTTTGAGATGGAGTCTTGCTCTGTCGTCCAGGCTGGAGTGCAGTGGTGAGATCTTGGCTCACTGCAACTTCCACCTCCCAAGTTCAAGAAATTCTCCTGCCTCAGCCTCCTGAGTAGCTGGGACTACAGGTGCCTGCCACCACACCTGGCTAATTTTTGTATTTTTAGTAGAGGCAGGGTTTTACCATTTTGGCCAGGCTGATCTCAAACTCCTGAACCTCAAATGATCCACCCAACTCAGCCTCCCAAAGAGCTGGGATTATAACATGAGCCACTGTGCCCAGCCCAGTTATTAATAATCCGAAATGCATGTCAGTGGAGTAGACTCAAGAAGGGGACTCTTGAATCACTGTCATATTTAAGTAGAGGCTGACCATGATAAAAAAAAAAAAATCCTTGAGTATAATTTGCACTAAATGATTCTTCAGGTTCTTTCAAACTCTGATCAGCTAAGATTCAAAAATAATTCTCACTAAAGTGTGACTGTCTGTGAAGCTGAACCTTCCCCAGAGCATTTGCATCATCCTCAGTGTGATAACTCAGATGAAGCTTTTATTAGTTGCATGTGGAGGTGGGGGAGGCTTTTGTGCATGAGAACCTTCCAGGTGTTTCTTGCCTACTTGGTATTAGTGGGCCACTCTCCTCTTCCACTATAGGGGTCTGTGTCTCTACTTTTGGAAGATTGCTGAACCTGAACAAAGAGGAAATAAACTATATTGTGACTGCAGGGTTGGCAAAACACGCCATACAAAGGACTACAATATCAAGCAAAGGAAAAGTGAAAAAGAGGAAGGCGTTCAGGCAGTGGGCACAGAGGCTGGCAGGAGTGGCGGAGAGGTGGGTCATAGGTTGCAAGATCCCAGGGAAGGAATTTTCTACCTGTTTTAACCCATGCTCCCTTTTGACTCACACCCTCCTTCTATAGTGCATATTATTAAAATAATAGTTTAAATTTTTAGTTATAGTATAGGCTAGGCACAGTGGCTCACGCCTGTCATCCCAGCACATTGGGAGATCGAGGCAGGAGGATCCCTGGAGCCAGGATTTCGAGACCAACTTGGGTCACATGAAGAAACTATGCTACAAAAATTTTTTTTTTTTTTTTGAAATGAGTCTCTCTCTGTCACCCAGGCTTGAGTGCAGTGGTGTGATCTCAGCTCACTGCAACCTCCACCTCCTAGGTTCAAGTGAATCTCCTGCCTCAGCCTCCCAAATCACTGGGACTACAGGCGCCCACCATCATGCTCAGCTAATTTTTTGTATTTTTAGTAGAGATGGGGTTTCATCATGTTGGCCAGGCTGGTGTCGATCTCCTGACCTTAGGTGATTTGCCCACCTAGGCCTCCCAAACGCTGGGATTACAGGCATGAGCCATGGTGCCTGGTCTACACAAATTAAAAAAAAAAATTAGCAGGGCATGGTGGCATACACCTGTAGTCCCAGCTACTCGGGAGGCTGAGGTGGGAGGATCGTTTGAGCCCAGGAGGTTGAGGCTGCAGTGAGCCATGATCACACCACTACACTCCAGTTTTGGCAACAGAGCAAGCAAACCTTGTCTCTAAGAATAAATAATAAATAAATAAAATTGTAATACAATATTGGCTATGCTTCTAAAAGCTACACAATTTCTCCATTTTAATTCATCACTCTGGCAAGACCTTTGCAAATACTCTCACCTCCTTCTGAGGAGATGAGAACCCTGGGAAATATTCTTCTTGATCCCGATCCCAGTGTTGATTCTAGTGGCTTCTATAACGGTATATAAATGAAGAGTGGAAACCATGTTTTGTCCTCACGCTTGATTCCAAACCAGAAAGTGTGTTGTCTCACTTCATGTCTTGTATTACACGTGACCAAGCTGGGTTTGTTGTAGATAAATGTTTGCAGAAGGTCAAAGGCCTTTTAGTGTGTGTGTGTGCTTAGTGAGGAGGTAGTTAGCAAGGCCAGTGGACTCAAAGAGCATCGGGGCAGGATGGCCCCCAAGTAATCAAATGGTTATTTTCCACTCTGTCTTACTTAATACAGAGGAAGACAGAGGACTCTGCCAGGGGAAGTGGCTCACCCAAGGGCAAGTGGTGAATGGTGGGTTTTTGGACAGTCGACCTCAGGGTATGAGTGTGAGAATGCCCAGGTTTTACTGCAGGGTATCATTTCTTAAAGAATGTGGATTTGCAAAGAAACCAAGCATGATTGGTTTTTCAATTGGTGAGAAGGATAAATGCAAACAAGAGGCAAAAGAAGGCGGTGTGCTGAGGCTAGTTACTGAGTTTGGAAATACTTTTAAGTGTCATGGGGCAGAAGATGGCTGAATCAGCATTTCTGCCTGGTGATGGCAGTTCTCCCTCTCAAACACTGGGCATGTCTGGCATCAGGTGGGCCCAGCCCTTCCTCACTCTGGCTCGGAGGACCAGTGGAGAGAAACAAGCCATGTTCAGAGATGGGCTCGATGCTCCTGCTGGAGGCCATGTGACGAGTGGGCAGCCTGTTCTCCTGCCCTGAGGCCTACCCTCCACCCCAGCATGACCCCCTCTTTCCTCAGACAGGAAGGCCTAGCTTGGCTTGGTTGGGAGGGTCCAGCCTGTCTTTGACTTTGTGTCCTCTCCTGTCCAATCTCAGGCTGAGACCGGCAGCTCAAGTGTTAGATTCCAGCTCCAACATGGAAACTCAAAACTCCCTAGAAAAGTCCCTGTGAAATGCAGATGATTATTCTGCAAGATACAGTTTGACCAGCTTTATAAGCTGTTAATTATTAAACAAAATCAATGTTTTTAGGTTTAATTTGGACTCTTTCAGTTAGAATAACTGAAGGTCATTCTTTCCAAAAAAAACCAAAAAACAAAAAAAAAACTAACAACATCAAAAAACCAAACCCAGAAAGTCCCCGTGTGTGTCTTTGGTGACCCTCTTGGAAAAGGGAATTGGGGAAAAGGCCTCTAAGGCAGCAGTGAAAGAGGTAAGAGCCTGGCTTCCATGTGTCTGGAGTTCCTTGTTGGTTCTTGGTCATTACTGTCACCAAGACTTGAGGATCAGCAAGGCTGGGAGAGGTCTGAGCAGGATCAGCTGGGGCTATGAAATTTGTAATGGCCTCAGGTCATAGCCAGCCCAACAAGGGGACACTCTGTGACTCCAGTAAGATGTAGGGGCCACTGGCCAGCAGTAACCAGCCATGACCACTATCAGTTGGCTAAAGTCCAAAAAAAAAAAAAAAAAATGGATACAGCATAGCAGAGTCTTGTCTCTCAGAGCCTGGAGATGATCCTTTTCTTAGGGTGAAGCTTCCCGACAATGCTTGCTTTCAGAGACAGATGATGGTTTCACAGCTGGCATGGGACAGGCTGAGGACACTGCCAGTGACCCATGGCAAGCAGAAGAGAAGAGAGGAGGTTGTGGCTGTAGGTAGATTCTGGCACAATGCAACCCACCCTGGTAGCCCCTGCTGGAAAGAGCCAAACTGGTGCTTAAGTCACTCTGACCTTTCATTTGTAGGCAAACTGGTTTGGTTGTTTGAATAGTCATACTGCTAAACTATGGTTTTAGGCTACGTCCCATGTCCCTGTGATGGCCTCATACAATTCTAATACGAGCATGCAACCGTGGTGGGTGTTCTTAAGTCATAACTGCTAATAAAAGTACTTGGTGAGTAATAAATTATTATTATTGTTATTAAAATTAACAGTCAGCTTCCTTTTATTGAGCACTTACTATATGGCAGACACAGTGTTCAACAATAACAGTACTGAGAGGTAGGAATTATAATCGCTATTTTATAAATAAGGAAAATGAGGCTTTCGGAGATCAAGTAACTTGCCCGAGATAGCCAGCCAGTAATAGCAGGGACTCAATCCATGTTCTGTGAACTCTAAACTCCATGTTCTGAAGCACTGCCATGTATGTGGTGGCCATGCGAATATGCCTGGCAGATCTCCAGTTGCCTGGAGTAGAACTGACCAAGGGCTCCTGTGCCGCCCTCTGAATCCGTCACAGCTTCTGTTCAAGGCCCTGCTTTCTGCAGGCTGCTCCCAGCTAATAACTGGGCGTGACAGGGATCTTAGGCCCACACAAGACTCTCCAATGGCCAACTTCTGCTTGAGGACCCCCTGACAGATTTGCACAACTTTCCTTAGCCCGCTTGTGGTCTAGGACACTTGCACCCAACCTTCCTTCCCCGCTCTTATTCATTTGGGCTCAGACAGCTACAAGGTTCTCCCATCCTCCCTCCCCATTTTCCTTCCCAGGGACTTTCCCTGACAAAATCTTTGTATGGCCAGGTGCAGTGGCTCACACCTGTAATCCTAGCACTTGGGGAGGCTGAAGCAGGAGGATCACCTGAGGTCAGGGGTTCGAGGCCAGCCTGGCCAACATGGCGAAACCTGTTTCTACTAAAAATTCAAAAATTAGCCGGGTGTGGTAATGCATGCCTGTAATCCCAACTACTTGGGAGTCTGAGGCAGGAGAATTGCTTGAACCTAGGAGGTGGAGGTTGCAGTGAACTGAGATCGCACTACTGCATTCCAGCCTAGACAACAGAATGAGACTTCATCTCAAAATACAGAACAAAACAAAACACCTTGCGTGTTTAATCTCATTTTAGTCTCTGTTTCTTGGAAGACTGGGACTAACACAGTGTAGCATGCAGAATTTTCAGGGCAGCTTGGTTCAGGCTGCTACCATAAATTAGAGGGTTAGACAGTTTCCTGCTTGTCTCCAGATTCCACAATAAAAGCCTCCAGGCACGAAGCCTGGCAGTGGTCCTCCCTGAGGTGTTGTTTTCCCTGCTAGTAACTTATGTGGTTGGTCTTATCTCATTCATCGATTCATCCATTCATGCAAGAAGCATTTATTGATTTCTCACTATATTCTAAGCCCTGGGGTGCAAAGATGAATGAATGTCAGGGAATCTGTTCTTACAGTCTAGTAGAAGAACAATTTGGTCAACAGATAAACAACAATAATTGATTTAACTTTGTCTCGCACTTTTCAGTTTTCAAAGGGCTTCTGCATGTTGATCACTTAATTCCAACAAGTCTGTGCAGCAGACCAGGCAGGCATAAATAAACCCATCTTAAAGGAAAGGAAATTGAAGCTTAGAAATGTCAAGATTACCCAGGAAGTGCCAGAGGTGGGACTTGAATCCAGGTCTTCCGTGGCTGAACTGAATGTGCTTTTCCAGAATCTGTTAGTAACTGCTTTTGTGTTGCTAGGAAATATTAGAGAATATCTTTAGAGTCTTGGCCCTGCTCTTAATATTGGGCTACTAAGGCCAGCAACTCCTGGGTTAAAGGAGTTTTAATTTTGGCGTGTTATTATTTAAGGAGAATTTGGAATGCCCATCTTGTTTCATATTTCTTTAAGCCCTTCGCCAAGAAGCATCGCGCCCCCACCTACACCCAGCCTTGACCAAGCCACAAAGCCAGACTCTGCCTTTCTCGGTGAGGGGTAAGAATAGAAAGTTACCCTTCCTGAAAGTGGAAAGTGAAACTGACCAGCCAGTTCCATTGTTTCAGCTGGTCAGAATGCAAAGGGTCAGCATAAGTGGGGGAAAGTAAACACCATTTCAGCCTTTCCTGGGACTTTGACCCTGAAGTGGAAGAGAGACAAAAGGGAAGAAATTTTATTCTCAATTTCTTCAGCTTAGTGATTGTCAAGAGCTGCCTTCAGCCTCTCAGTTCTTGACTTAGTGAAAATAAATCACATTTATGTGGCCTGCCCCAAACAAAGCCCATTTGTCCATCCTCACACCAGTAAATCCAGACATCAGTGTCTGTCTAGATAAGAATTGATTCTTGAACCAGGAAACCAAGAAGAGCCTGTGAAAACGCGAGTTATTAATGGCCTCATGACAAGCCTGCGTTGTGCCATTTGAATGAAATTTACATAGGGAGAGGAAGCACATTTATAAGTGTCGGAAAGAAATGAAGAAAGAGGAAGCCTTTTTGGGGGCTGTGGTAGCTCCTGCTTTCTTAGCAACACTGGGGTTTCCTGAACGAGGAAACGGGCCTGCAGGCCTCCAGATCTGGGTGCACTGTCTCACAGGTGTGGCTAATGGGATGCAGGTGGATAGTGCTCCCTAAGGATCTTGATAAACCCGGCCAAGGAAGCTTTCCTGTGCTCTTCTTGTTGCCTGTGCTTGGTGGATGCACCCAAGACGCTGAATCCAGGATAGAGGTGGGTTTTTGTGCAGCTCATTTACCATGGTGGGAAAGTAGATTTTTCCCCAACCCTTCCCAGGTTTATGTCCCAGAGACTTGTTGAGGGACTATCAGTCTGTGGCTGGGAAGCAGCTCACCTAGTAGAATCTTTTCTCCTTTTGGGTCATGTTTTCTGAGAGTGGCTGTTCCTTCTGTTCTTCTGTTCACCAGATCTGGAGTTGGGAACTTTGAATTCTACACGTGGTTCTACCATTAAACCAGAAGCTTATGACTTAGGGCCAGTCGGTTCATGGCCCATGCCTCTATTTTTCCATCTACAAAATGGAGATAGTCATCTCTGTCACATGTGCCTGGAGACACTGAAAGGGACAAATGAGAACATATCAAAAAGTTCAGAGGCACCAGGCACTGAGGCAACTCCAACTGACCCTGGACTTCTTGGTTGAGGATACAGCAGCTCTATTTGGGAAAGCTTCCTGAAGGTTGAATTTTTGGAAGAAAGTTAGAGGGCCCGGCCCCAGCTGGAGAGGACTGGGAGAGCCGCAGGCAGGTTTTATCACCGGTGGACAAGGGTGAGCACCACAGCGCTTTCATTGGTTGTCATGGCAGCCTCAGCTGTTTTGCTATTTTTGTTCAAGCTGAAGAGCAGGTAGGGTGGGTTGGGAGGGGAAGGGAAAAGCTATAGTCCTTTGTTTTTAAAAAAACAACAAGAAATGAAAACTTAGAATAGCTCATTTAGAGCTAATAGTTCATTATTTAAGGGGGCGAGGAGTGCTGGATAAAAGTCTTAGAGACCTGAGGTCATCTCTCCTACTGTCCTGCTCCCTTGATCTTGAACCTTAAGTACCTTGAGGAGGGCCGGGTGAATTACCTGATGAATGAAGAAAATACTGCTTCTTGTCTGTGTGAGCTGTAAAAGATTTGGGCTGATGTCGGTAGATCCTTGACCCAGAACCCTCCACCCAGCGCTGCAAATTCACCAACGTGCAGTGAAGCCAGGCAGCCTTAGGAGTCTGCATCTGGCACAGAACACCGAGATGGCAAACTGATTGCATATGACAGGTGAGCCCACCTGCATCCCACAAATTAGCAGCTCCAACTGCCTCTGGAAGCCGGCATGAGATTGTGGGAGGAGTGGATTCGTTCCTCCTCCTTCATTTCTACAACTTTCTCTTTGTTTCCAGGGAGACATTGTAACCACCATGATTGTATTTTTTTTTTTTTTTGGTTTTTTTTTTTGAGACAAGGTGTCACTTTGTTGCCCAGGCTGGAATGCAGTGGCACAATCATGGTTCACTGCAGCCTCAACGCAGGTTTGACCACCCTGGGCTCAGGTGATCCTCCCACGGTTCAACCTCCCAAGTAGCTGGGACTACAGGCATGCACCATGCCAAACTAAATTTTGTATTTATTGTAGAGACAGAGTTTTGCCATGTTGCCAAGGCTGGTCTCGAACTCCTGGCCTTGAGCGATCTGCTTGCCTTGGCCTCCAAAAGTGCTGAGATTACAGGCATGAGCCATCATGCCTGGCCATGACTGTATTTAAAGTCTGAGTTAGGAAAGTGTCCATAGGACTCTGCCTTATCTTTCTGGCATCATGAGGATGATGATAATGATGATGATGGTGATGAAAACAATTATTGATGTCACTTTAACTCACACTAATGCCTCTAAATAATTGTCACCTCCTCCCTCCCCTGACTTTAATGCCAGTAAGATATCTGGTGGGTAAGAAATTGGCATTCTGCTGACCCCCTTACCAGCAGTCTGAGGACTGTATGTGACTTTGGGGGTAGCTGGTTGCTTGCAGGTTGAGCATATCTGTCTCTCTCTGTCGGGAGCTTTGTAAGTGAAAAGGGTTAGTTGGACAGGAAATTCAATACCCATTAACCAAGGTGGGTGAACAAGGGAGAAGAAAGACCTATGGCGATGACTAAAATGAAAAAGCGGTCTTGATGTTTGCCAGGAAGGTGGGGGAAGGCAGGGGGTTATTGAAACTTAAGATTTAAGTCCCACCGTTGCAAACTTCTCACCTCTCACCCTGTGAACCCACATATATTTGCAGTAGAGCAAAGGCTTCTTCACTGGGGTCCACACACTGGGCATTTGGACACTAGGCCAGGCTTGAGGTTTCCTTTTGTGCTTTCTAAGGACATGACAATAGTTGTGATGCTGAATTTCTGAGCTAATAGCCAGTGTAAACAAGATAAATGCAGTGTAAACAGGAGATATGTTTATAGTCTACTTCAGAATCATTTTCTAAGCATATTGTAAAGCATGCTTGCAGTACATTTTCAGACATTGGTTAATTATAGCATCTTATTTGTTCTTGAAAGCAGATAGAGCAGGATGTTGACTTGGTAACATGTTGTTAGCCACTGGTTTGTGTTATTTTATGCGACTGAAGGCAGCGCTTGCTCGGGGCGGGATGGATGGTCAGCCACTCATCTTCTCAATTTTGACTAGACTTTACTAAAGAGCTGATACATTCTGCCTGAATGTCTAGAATTATTTCAAAAACAAGCAAAGACAGTTTTCAACTTAAGTAAAATAAACTGCATTTTCAATCTGTATTTTACAGAATTTCCTTTCCTCCTGAATATTTTTTGCTGGCAGGTCTCCAATATACAGCCTGAACTCCGCTGCATGGCACAGCGTCCTTTCAGACACCCAAGCTCCCTTCCCCTCCCACATAGCCCTTCCCCCACATAGAGGGGGTTTCCTGTGCCCCAGACACATCATATGCTCTCATGCCTTTGTGCCTTTAATCACGCCTTCCCTCTGCCAGGATAGTCCTCCCAACTCTCCTGTGTGGTCTCCCCAGTAGCAGTGAGGACAGAAATTTTCTCACTCTTCCATTTCTTGGGGACCCTAGGATACGCTTTGAGTATTTATTATTCATTGATAAATAGTGAGTATTTATTTGTTGAAGAGATAAGGAAATGAACAATGAATTATTTTATTACTTTAACTAGAAAATATCATGCCTTTTTCACAGAAGGGTAACTGCAGCATCCCAATGCTATTTGACTGAGGGGGACAAGGCTTGCCTTCTTCATCACTTAGGGAGTTTTTCTCAACTTCTCAATTTTTCACGTGCAAGGACTTTTCTAAACACTTAGAAACATTAACTTAATTTAGTTCTATTTATAGTCTCATCATAAAGGTTCATCCCTGGTGATAAGGTATCACATAATTCTCTTTTTTTTCTTCTGAGACACGGTCTCGCTCTATCCCCCAGGCTGGAGTGCAGTGGTGCAATCTCAAATCACTGCAACCTCCACCTCCTGAGCAGCTGGGACCACAGGCACACACCACCACGTCCAGCTATTTTTTTACATTTTTTGTAGAGATAGGGGTCTCACAATGCGGCCCAGGCTGGTCTCAAACTCCTGAGCTCAAGCTATCCACCCAACCCAGCCTCCCAAAGTGCTTGGATTATAGGCATGAGCCACCTTGCCCTGTCTCTCTTTTTTTTTTTTCATGTGGGGCCTCATCTTCCCAATTTGGTTAGAAGCTCCTTAATGGACACAGCTGTACGGGACACAGCTGTACGGGACACACTTCTGGGATTCCTTCGTGGGATCCAGGCCAGTGCTAGAAACGCGGCAGATGTGTTCAGTAGATTCTTGCCTCATGACTAGGAAATGTCGTAGTAAGCTCAGGTTTTGGAACATTTTGAAAAATAGCTGTTTCACAATTTCATCATCGTGGCTTAGGTAGGATGAATACACATCATTACAGCTGAGAAATTTCATCCTGAGTGGAAAAGCCTCTGTAAGTTTCTCTAAACCTTAGGTAACTCTCTGTATTCCTGCCCCATTTGTGTGGTGGTTAAATTTTATTTTGTTCTATTTTTGAGATGGAGTCTCACTCTGTCGTCCAGGCTGGAGTGCGGTGGTGCAATCTTGGCTCACTGTGGCCTCCGCCTACCAGGTTCAAGTGATCCTCCTCCCTCAGCCTCCCGAGTAGCTGGGATTATAGGCATGTGCCACCATGCCTGGCTAATTTTTGTATTTTTTTAGTAGAGATGGGATTTCACCATGTTGGCCAGCCTGGTTTCAAGCTCCCGACCTTAAGTGATCTGCCTGCCTCGGTCACCCAAAGTGCTGGGATTACAAGCGTGAGCCACTGTACCCGGCCCCTTGTGGTGGTTAAATCTGAGTCCTCAACTTGAAATACAAATGCAGAGGAAACACAGCCCTTTTTTCTATGAACCTTAATACTTGGGTTGTTTGTCTGCATCCTTCTAAGAAATCTTTGAATCTTCTTCACTCTTTCTTTTATCAGCCGCACTGGAAGTCTTGGACGTGAACCATGATACCTCTCTCCTTCGTCCCAGCACAGAGACACACAGGTTCCCCTGACTAGCCCCAGTGACTGTTTCTGTTTAATTCCATTTGTTACTAGATTGCTGGCAAGCTCTTAAATCTCAGGTGAAACTTATCTCCTTAGTTTCCTTCTCTGTTCACTTTATTTTTCCTTGTTTCTGAAACTTGGAGAAAGAATTCAGCATGTTTATGCTACAAGCCTTCATCCTGCCTTCCCACCTTGACTTAGTAAAGTTATTTAAATTTAAAAAATTAGTTTAACAAAATGGAAGCAATATAGCATAATGCAGCGTTTCCCAAATGTCAGTCATTTGAGAACCACCAACCTTGTTTTTGGCTTATGTTTGTACCATAGTGCTACTGTTTTCTTACCATACAATTTACACATTTTAAGTGTACAACTCAGCATTTTTTGGTGTATGAGGTTAATTTTCAAAAGTTGTGGTAAAATGTAGGTAATAGAGTATTTGTCATTCCCACCAATTTAAAGTATACAATTCCGTGGCATTAATTACATTCACGATGTTATGCAACCGTCACCACTATTTCCAAAATTTTCCCATTGTGCTATTAACTTCATATTTTCTTTAAATCAATTTATACTTTCTAAGTAAGTTTATTTTAAAAGGAAACTTTGCCACTGTACATGAAAAAAGAAACCAGTATCTCTTGATATAGATGGAAGGTAGATGTAAACATATAGATAATAAAAAGTACACATTGGTATTACATTCTGTGGTATACAGATTCCTACAGAAGCCTGTGAGCTTAGGGCACTGTCCCCTGTATGGTGCAAAAGGAGACATGCATGGTAAAGAGGTGTTGAAGGCATCCTCTTACTAGTTGAAGTCTTTGTTTTTGATATAAGTGAAACTGAAAGATTTGAAAGGGGATTGCTTTCTTAATGTGTCGTTCAGTGTTTTTGAATGTTTGCTGTATGCTTTATTTTTTTTTCTTAAAAAAATTCTTTATCACCCAACTTGATGGTGTACACTTTAGAATCATCCCTTTATCACTAGGGTACATGGCTCATGGTATGGGAAACCCTGGCAGATGGATGACAGCATGGGTTTGGTTAAATTGTTGTTAGATTGCCTTACAGCACACACTGGGTGGCTTGGACACTGTACTTAGATTTCGGCTGTAAAATGTGCAGAAGGATACCAATCTAGTTGCTGGAATAAAATGCAATCATTTCTGTTGTGTTTTGCATAGTTCCTGGCATATCGTAACTGCTCAAAAAATGACAGTTGTGTTTGTTTTTAAGAACCATGCTTGTTTATGCATTTCTCAAGGCTTAATATTGCCTTACAAAAGGAGTTAGTTTGCGTCTTCTGAAAAACATTCTCCAAGATCAGCAAATGTCATTCTTTTCCACACCCCTTCCAGAGCGCCAATTGAGTACCAGGCATGGTGTAGTGAAAAGAGGCAGTAAGCATTGCAGTGTGAAAGCTCAGTTGGAAAATGGGAGTGTGCAGCCTTGGGTTGGAGGCTGCTAGGGCTGGTTCAATTGGCATGAAATATTTCTTGACTTAAACCCCATCCTTGTAATGTGCCTGTTTGCCGTGGTGGCGGGTCACCACATACCTAACCAAGGCAGCATTGCTCAGAACAAGGCAGCACCTTTAGGTGTCAGTGACAGCCCAAGCTCCAGGTTGTGTCTCATGAGCTTCAGAGTCACACCCCCAGACCAGGAATAGGAAGTGATGCCACCTTCCACTGCCCTGGGCCACATCTAGAAGGGAGGCAGGGCAGTGGTACTTGGGGGTAGGGGGTGGATTCCTATCTCTGCTCCATGCCGCTGCTTGACCTTGACTGAGTAATTTCATTCCTTCTGGGTACTGTATTTTCATCTATAAAATGGGAATAAGACATTGATTCCTATCTTACAGGTTGTTTTGGGGATTAAATGAGATTAGGACTATTGAGCAGTCTCCATAATATTTTATAAACAGAATAGGAACTTTGATCATTATCATTATGAGTGATAATAATGACTGTCACCAGCTCTTACCAAGCATGAGCTACTCCATGTAGCATAGTTATGGATCCAGATGCATACATATATTTATTGCATTTCAACTTCATACAGTTTTCTTCAGATCCAAATAGTGTATAGATTCCCCTTAAAAGAAAAAAATATTACAAAGCTTTAGTGTCGACAAATTAATGATTTTGATGTTGTCTAAATATGCATAGACATATTTAACTTTTTAAATTTATATGTTCTATAGTCATACATATTTAATTCTGTTTTTTTCCTCTTGTTTTTTTTTTTTTTTTTTTTTGAGATGAAGTCTTCCTCTATCACCCAGGCTGGAGTGCAATGATGTGATCTTGGCTTACTGTAACCTCTGCCTCCTGGGTTCAGGCAATTCTTCTGCCTTAGCCTCCTGAGTAGGTGGGATTACAGGCACACACCACCATGCCCGGCTAATTTTTATACTTTTTTGTAGATATGAGGTTTCACCATGTTGGCCAGGCTGGTCTCGAACTCCTGGCTTCAGGCAAGGTAACCCCGGCCTCCCAAAGTGCTGGGATTACAGATGTGAGCCGCCACACCTGGCCCTATTTAATTCTTTATGTTTATTGTTCTTTCCCAACTCTGAAAGCAAAACAAATGAATAAGACTTAAATACAGGTATAAAATACATAAAAGGCAAATCGACCACGTTGGTTTTGTCATAGAGGATGCTGCTTTATTGTGACAGTGTCCTGTGCACTGCGTGGAGGCCGTGGTACTCACCAATCCGTTGGGAATTTTGCTGCATCTCCCCTGTGTTATTTTGGGGCTTGGATCTCCCACCACTTTTCTCTATTTAAAGTAGTGTACAGGAAAATCTCCTGTGTTCAGTTGGCACAAATGCCTCATTTCCATATCATCCTGCCCCGTTCTTTCCTCAGTAACCACTGACATTTAGCCTAGCATGACCTACCTGCAAAGCGATTGCAGACATAAGCACAGGCTCAAAATCCTGTGGTAGGACTCCCTTATAACGTGGTCATTCAGATAATCTGAGAAGTTCTTGCATCCCATTTAAAAGGCATTATCATCTAAATGAAGAGCCCAGACACCAGTTCTCATAAAGAGCATATCTGAGGACTTTCAGCAGACGCTGGTCTGAGAGACAGTGACTCATATACTGACTGGATCGCCAAAGTATTTGAAGCAGTCTTCAAAATTAAACACAATATAAAAAAGAGAAATAGGCAAGACCAAGGACCTGGACAGGAGTGTGAAGGAGGTTAAGAACCAAATTCGTTACCAAGCTACCCACCTTTGGCAGCAAGGGCCAAAGGTGAAATATACCAATGTTTGCTCATTCCTTTTGTCTAATAAGTAAAAGCACCTAAGTTCTCTAAGGAGACAGACTTTTCCTGTCATGAATTCAAGGAGTATTTATTACATGGATCCTTTATAGATGATACTTTCAAGAACCAGATGCACACAGAAAGTCTTTTTCAATCATTTCTCCAGAGTTTCTCTAGACTTCATAAAAGCTGAGAGGATATTGTGAAATTTTAAAGCAGTGAGGATGCTATTGGCATCTTTTTTTTTTTTTTTTTTTTGAGATGGAGTTTCGCTGCTGTTGCCCAGACTGGAGTGCAATGGCACGATCTCGGCTCACCGCAACCTCCGCCTCCTGGGTTCAAGCAATTCTCCTGCCTCAGCCTCCCGAGTAGCTGGGACTACAGGCACGCACCATCATGCCCAGCTAATTTTTGTATTTTTAGTAGAGGCGAGGTTTCACCTTGTTGACCAGGATGGTCTCGATCTCTTGACCTCGTGATCCACCCGCCTCGGCCTCCCAAAGTGCTAGGATTATAGGCGTGAGCCACCGCGCCTGGCCACTATTGGCATCTTAATAATACTTTACACTGGGGAGGATCCTTGAGGTTTTCAGAGTACCTTTGCTCAAACATTTATTATTTGGGTCTGAGGAGAGCAAAGGTGATATTATCTTCAAAGGGGGAAGTGGTCCAAGAGGGATCTACATGTTCAAGTGGGAAAGTCTGAGACCACCCCACTCTGTCAGGTGGGTTAGAGCGGTGCTTATGTCTGAGTGGGCATTTCCTTTGAAAGAAACTTTTAATCTGCTGAAGTACTTGGCCTCTGGCCCTGTTGGGACTCTGCCTTCCCCATAGTGCATTGTGGAAGAGGCCACTGTGGCTTGTCAATCAGCGCCATCAGAATAACCCTGCAGAATGAACGACATCCTGCCTGACTTCCTGAAATGAGTGAGCTGCCAGTGGCTATCTAAGGTGACTGAATGAATGGACCTACTGGAAGGAACTGTATTTTGTATGGCCTGTCTGAATGCTGGGAAATATCTGCCAAGTACGGCTCTGTTAGGATCAATCTCATTTGTGTCAAGCTGGGCTCTTGGGCAAAATGATTAGCTAATAGATTGCACTGGTTTCGTGCCTATTTTTTAAAAAATGATTGGCTAGTAGAGTCAGTTGCTACTTTTTCTGTTATCCTACCCCCATTATCAAACAAATGCTTTCTCACGATGGAAAATACTAAAATACATAAAATGATAGAAGGAAGGAGGGAGGGAGAGAGGAAAGAAGCATGCAGAATCCAGCCACACATTTTCTTCTGACCTTTTAAAATGCATTTTTTATGTAATTGAAATCCTGCAACATATGATATATAATTTTATATCCTGCTTTTTTGCTTCGCATGCCATAAGCTTTTACCCACGTCACTTAGAACTCTTTGAAAATAATGTTTTGAATATTCTTTTAGGTTGTTTTCAGTTTTTTTTTTTTACTGGTGCAGAGGCTTTTGGTTCAGGATCTTTATTTTGGACTTTTATTTTTCTTCTTAAGAGAGACTTCTGGAAATAGAATTATGTGGCAAAAGCTGTGAACATTTTAAAGGCCTACTCTTTCTCTAGATGTGGACACATGGCTTTCCAGAAAGACTGTGCAGTTTGTACTTCCCTCAGCAGCTAGGGAGTATCTGTCCTCCAGTTACCTCTAAACAGTGCCCTGAGTACTTCACAGCATTTTCTAATTTGAAAGGTAAAATAGCAAGAAAGCATATTTTCATTTGCATTCTCATGATGGTTAATGAGAATGAATGACATTTTATTTGTTTGAATGGGAAGGTAATTTGTATTCCTTCTTTTATGAATTGTCTTCTTAATGGTTTTGGGGTGTTTTTAAAGAGATTTCTATGACATCTTCATATGTTAAGATTAGCGCCTTGTCATATTTTCATATTTACTTCAAATTTTTAAACTGTTTGTGATTTGCCTTTTTTGTTTGTTTGTTCATTTGTTTTTTGAGATGGAGTCTCACTCTGTTGCCCAGGCAGGAGTGCAGTGGTGTGATCTCGGCTCACTGCAACCTCCACCTCCTGGGTTCAAGTGATTCTCCTGCCTCAGCATCCCCAGTCGCTGGGATTACAGGTGCATGCCACCACGCCTGGCTAATTTTTGTATTTTTAGTAAAGATGGGCTTTCACCACGTTGGCTGGGCTGGTCTTGAACTCCTGACCTTAGGTGATCCACCCGCCTCAGCCTCCCAATGTGTTGGGATTACAGATATGAACCACTACACCTGGCCTGCCATTGGTTTCTTCATCGAGGTATAATTCACATACTATCAATTTAGCCATTTAAAGTGTACAATTCAATTGTTTTTCAAGTATTCACAGATTTATGCAATATTCACCATAATCAATTTTAGAATATTTTCAATTTTGGAATATTTTCAATCAAAACTTTAGAATATTTTTATCACCTCAGAAAAAAATTCCATGCCTCTTAGCTATTGTCCCACAATCTTGCCAATCTCCCTAGCCCAAAGCAACCACTAATCTACTTTCTGTCTCTATAAATTTGACTGTCCTGGACACATCACATATTGGAATCATATAATATGTAGTCTTTTACGACTATCTTCTTTCATTTAGCATAATGTTTTCAAGATTCATCCATGCTGTAGCATGTATCAGTACATCATTCATTTTTATTTATCTATTTTAATAAGAAAAAGTATATCTATTTTTCATCTACAACATGTTGTTTTGAAATTTATTTCTTTTATTGTTGAGTAATGTTCTGTTATATGGACATACCACATTTTGTTTATCCCTCATTGTTCGATGGACATTTGGGTTGTTTCCATCTTTTGGCTATTAGGAACGACACTGCTATAGCATTTTGATTTTAGTTTTTTGTTTGTTTACTAAAGTTTTAAATTTATGTTATCAAGTCTGGCTCACTGAGATTGTGATTTTTTTTTAATTTGTTTGATTAACAAATATATGTCTGAGCATTTTACCAAACTACTGGTAAAATGCTCAGACATATATTCTTAATCTCCCCACTGACCCGGGCTTGGGTTTATTAACATTTGTTTATTTTTATTTTGGATTTTAACCTCGAATCCATCTAAATTTCATTTTGGAGTAATAAGAATCAGGAAGAATCTAAATAATACCCGTCACTTTTCCCTCTCCCTCATAGATAATATTTTCTGGCACCATCTGCTGAATCATCCTTCACACTAACCATTTTATTTAGTCCATATTGATTTCCTTTTTCTTTTTTTTTAGAGACAGGGTCTCTCTCTGTCACCCAGGCCGGAGTGCATGGCGTGACTGCATCCTCCACCTCCTGGACTCAAGCAACCCTCCCACCTCAGCCTCCCGAGTAGCTGGGACTACAGGCACATGCCACCATGTCCAGCTAATATTTTTGAATAGACTTTATATTTTAAAGCAGTTTTAGGTTCATAGCAAAATCAAGTGGAAAACACTCGAAGTTCCATATCTGCTCTGCCCCTGCATACATATACACAGCCTCCCCCCACCTCCATCAACATCCTGCAGCAGAGTAGCCCATTTGTTAATGCTGATGAATCTACATTGATGCATCACGATCACTCACCCAAAGCCTATAGTTTATATTAGGATTCACCTAGTGTTGTATATTCTATTGGTTTGGAGAAACGTCTAATAACATGCACCTACCAGTATAGTATCATACGAGTAGTTTCATTGCCCCAAAAAGCCTCTGTGCTCTGCCTGTTCATTCTTTCTTTCCTCCTAACCACGGGTAACCACTGATCCATAGTTCTGCCTTTTCCAGAACATCATATAGTTGGAATCATACAATGTGTTTTCAGATTGACTTCTTTTTTTTTTTTTTTTTTTTTTTTTGAAATGGAGTTCCTTATTGTCTCCCAGGCTGAAGTGCAGTGGCGTAATCTTGGCTCACTGCAAACTTTGCCTCCTGGGTTCAAGTGATTCTCCTGCCTCAGCCTCCTAAGTAGCTGGGATTACAGGTGTGCACCACCATGCCTGGCATATTTTTGTATTTTCACTAGAGACAGGTTTTACCATGTTGGCCAGACTGGTCTCAAATTCCTGACCTCAGGTGATCTGCCTACCTTAGCCTCCCAAAGTGCTGGGATTACAGGGGTGAGCCACTGCACCTGGCTCAGATTGACTTCTTTCACTTAGTAATGTGCATTCAGGTTTTCTCCATGGCATTTCAGGGCTTGCCTTCTTTTTAGTTCTGAATAGTGTTGCATTGTCTGGAGGTACCACACTTTATCCATTCACCTACTGAAGGACATGTTGGTCACTTCCAAGTTTTGGCTGTTATGAACAAAGCTGCTATAAACATTTGTGTGCAGGTATTTGTGTGACTGTAAGTTTTCAACTCTATTTGTTAATATCAAGGAGCATGATTGCTGGGTTGTTTAGTAAGCTTGTGTTTAGTAAGCTTGTGTTTAGTTTTGTAAGTCTGTCTTCCAAAGTGGCTGCACCATTTTGCATTCCTACCAGCAAAGGCGAAGAACCTCAGCAAAGGATGCAAGTTCTTGTTGCTCCACATCCTCACCCTCGCCAGCATTTGGTGGTGTCAGTGTTCTCGATTCTGGCCGTTCTAATAGTCGTGCAGTGCTATCTCATTGTTATTTTAGTTTTCATTTCCCTGATGACATATGATGTGGACCATCTTTTCAAGATATACAGATGTCTTATTTGATGAAGTGTCTGTTCAGGTATTTTGCCCTTTTAAAAATCAGGCTTTTTATTTTCTGCCTGTTGAGTTTTAAGAGTTCTTTGTATATTTTGGGACAAGTATTTTATTAGGTAGGTCTTTTGCAACTATTTTCCCCCAGACAATGGCTTATTGCTGCATTATCTTGACAATGTCTTTGTACTGGTTTTTAATGCTTTTTTAAATTCCTATTGTTTTTAGGGGAATGAAGCTTTAATTCTGGACTATCTCTTGTATTCAGTTGCTGTGTCCATTCTCTTTTTAATAACTTTAATATAAAATAGGACTATCCTTTATTATGTTTTAAAACTTTACTAGAAGACATAATACCTATATAAATGGAGTTTTCCAGGATAGAAAAAAATTAGTATTGTAAAGAAGAATATTGTCCCAAATTAAATTCAATTCAAAGAAGATTGTGTGGCTTTCACTCTAAATATTATTTTTAAACTGAGGAAGGTTTTTTCACTGTTATTAAATTTTTTTTCATGGTTATTGATTTAGTCAGGTTTTCTACTTCTTTAAAGACAATTTCAATACTTTATATTTTTCTATTAAAATTGCACTGAGATTTTCTTTTCTTTCTTTCTTTTTTTTTTTTTTTTTTTGTAGAGACAGGATTTCGCCATGTTGCCGAGGCTGGTCTCGAACCCCTGGCCTTAAGTGATCCTCCCACCTCTGCCTCCCAAAGTGCTGGGATTACAGGCATGAGCTACCACATCCAGCTGCACTGAGAGTTTCTTAGCAAGGAATTCCCTCTTTAATATGAATTCTTAACATAGACTTTTCACTTCAATGCGTTTCTTAAAATTTCCCTATGTGTAGTTACCATTCCTTTCTCATTTGACTAATTTATATTTTCTCCATTCTTTTCTAAGTTACATTTACTAGGGCTTTGACTCTTTAGCCAGAAGGCTAGTGGGTCAGTAATTTGAGAGAAATAAAGGATTTTTCTTTGTTGAAACAATGGTAGACTGCACTGTGGGTCCATCCCAAAGAGGTAATACCTGTGTGATATATTACAATAGGTAACTGGCAAGAGTTTGAGCCACTCCAGCCGCTGTGGCCACTCAAGTACTATCTAAACAGTTCTGGAGCAAGACATAGTTCCAGGGAGCTTCTTTCTGTTTTAAGTAACCGACTGAATATTTCAAGTCCGTGGGATTATTTTCTCATCCCAGAGGGATCTCAGAAATACATTTTAAAATGGCATGTCCAGGAATCTAATAATAATTAACTGAATCTTAAGAAGAAGACTATGAATTGTCCCTATCTTTTTGGCTTTTTCCATTACAAGCTCCTTTGCTGGGTAAGGGTTGCTTGGGTGGCATTTATAGCTCTGTCCAGGGCTATGGGCCCTGGCTGTTTTAGAGGTGATCAGTCAGGAGAGAAGGGTGTGGGGAAGGGCATCGCCAGCAGAGAACATGCCAGCCTATTGTGTTGGCTTTTGCAGGGAGTGAGAGGAGGGCCAGGAGGATTGGAAAGGAGAATTGGAGGAGACTGGTGGTTCTGATGCCCTGCTAAAAACTGTATCACCTTGCTTAGAACACCCCAGGTCGTTTGCTCTACCTCTTAACACTAGATTTTGCCTGATGCACAAACAGGGTCTTTGGCAGCATTCAAATAGGCCTTCTGCAGTAGCATGTTTTGGGAAAAATAACAGAGAGGGGAATAGTGGCAAGAGTACGTGCCTCATTGCACGTTGCTCTCTGGGGCAGCCCATAGATACTCAGCAGTCAGATCCAGGCTCTGGGATGGGACCTCCACTCTAGGCTATGGAGCTTTTAAGCTGCGTGGATAGGGAAGAAGCCCTGGTCTCTCCTCTGGCCTGAGTAGGCCAGGGATCAGTGCCTTATAGTTACAGCAATAGGATACAGTGGTACTGTGGCCCTGTGGTCCTGCCCCCACACCCCCACCTCAGCCTTTATGGTTGTGTAAGCACAGCCTCTTCCTAACATGACCTAGGGTCTAGGGTGAAAGGCTGTGGTTGCAGCTTTCTAGGGTTCCTATCAGCAGCTGATTTGTAGCCCTAGCATTCTACCAGGACAGTTGCCACAAACTCTGTGGAGGCTAATTTTCTCCTGGGAAACCAGCCTGCAGGAATCAGCCAACTAACCCTTGCTTCTCACCTCTCCTATCCTTTTAGATGATGGACTCTCTGAAGGCAGGGTTAGTGTCTGATTCATCCTTAGGTTCCCTCAAGTACCTAACACATTTGGTTGGTTGTAAAAGTGGTTAAGGAATGAATGAGAGCAAGCCCAAAAAAGAGACTGATGAAACTTCTGTCTCCTCTCAACCATTTTTTTTTTGAGATAGAGTTTCACTCTTGTTACCCAGGCTGGAGTGCAGTGGCACAGTCTCAGCTTACTGCAATCTCCACCTTCCAGGTTCAAGTGATTCTCCTGCCTCAGCCTCCCAAGTAGCTGGGATTACAGGCATGTGCCACCACACCTGACTAATTTTGTATTTTTAGTAGAGATGGGGTTTCACCCTATTGTCCAGGCTGGTCTCGAACTCCTGACCTCAGATGATCTGCCCGCTTCAGCCTCCCAAAGTGCTGGGATTACAGGTGTGAGCCACCACACCTGGCTCTCTCAACCATCTTAACTATCTTGGAATTCTGTCCCTCTTTGAGGATCTGGTGCTTTGAACCATCTCCAGAAAAGTAGAGGCAAAGAGGCATGCGCGCACACACACACACACACACACAATCTTGCACACAACCTCAGAGGTAGGTCTATCAATTAACAATTCCTGGTTAAGAGCCCCTGTCTTCGAGCTCTGGTAGGTTCTCAGCAGCATCTCATTCTGTGCCAACACCCCACACATTTGCACACCCCTGCTCACCAGCCTTGACTCTGTGCATGCTCTAATCTTCCCATGGTACAGGTATTCCACATTTATCTAAGGTTTGTTGAAAATAATTGCTTTTCACTGTTGCTTCCAGAGGGGATACATTGGCTAGCCATTACCCTGAGACCTAGTGGCTTTCTAGACAGTGCAGATTTTACCTGATGTTCCAAGAATGACCTTTAGGTGGACAGTCTCTACTTGAACCCACCTAAGGGGAAAGGGCCTCCTTTCTTTCCTCACTCCTCTTCGTCTCTGCAGGAAGTCTGGAGGTAAAGCTTCCAGAAACCCATTGGTTAAGACCAAACCTCAGACTTTCTGGCCTTCCCCTCCACCACAACCTTCCCTCTTGCTTTCATCCTGCCCTGTGGCCTACATGCTGGTTGGCTTTTCCCCACTAGGTCCTCTTTCATGATTTCCTGAGTCAGTCCCTTCTGCTTGCATTTGTTCGACCTTCAGAGCCGTTTCCTATTTTGCAATGTTTAGGGCTCTCATGGGGTGGAACATGCCCACCAGTTCTCCTTCCTGCCATTCCCATTCAGTGGTGTCCTCTATTTCGTAGATTCTGGCTGTGACTCAGTCACTGACACTGAGCCTGAGGACGAGAAGCCTGTTTCCTACTCAAAGCAGCAGAGCCTGCCGACGGTGACGTCACCTGGGAACCTGATGGTGGTGCAGCCGGACCGCATTCGCTGTGGGGTAGGCACTGCTGGGGACCTGGTAGCTGGATGTCAACACTTGGCCTTTTCAAATGCATGCATTTGTTGTAGTAAAGAGAGCGGGTTCTCATGTTGCACCTCAGCATAATTGCAGCCTTCCTTTGGGATTTCCTTTGGGTACCCTGTTACCTGGGCCCTAAACACATCCAGTTCCCTTGAGTAAGAAAGAGACTAGACCAGGGAGATGTGTGTCATCAGTCTAAGACCTCATTTCTATGGATCAATAACACGGAGCATCCAGGAGACCAGCAGACAGGAGCATTCCAGACACTAATGCTAACCCAAGAGTTAAAGGCCTGTGTCTCTTCCTGGTAGTCTAGTACTGGGAGGAAGGAAATGCATCTTGGGCATCTGACAGCTTGCTTCTCCATTGCTGGCCACCACCATGGCCCAAGGAAGTCTTGAAGCTTGATGGCTGAAACTCACTGGCCAATATTGCTTTTTAAAGGGATCAGATTAATGTCTTATATCATTTGACTAGCATTTTCAGGGGTGGGGCATATCTTAACTGAGGACTTGAGTATGTGGCCCAATTGATGAGCCACTGCCATTTGAATCCTACCCTAGTACTGATGGTTTTTTTATTATTTTTCCTTTCCTAATTAAAAATGTGTGACACTTATGATAGTTCAGAGCAGCAGAATGCTTCCTTAATGGATACAAGCTCTTTGCTAAAACGGCTCTGTGGGCTCCTTGAGGCGAGAGGGCATGGGAGCCTTGGCAGTGGGCAGCACTGGCTTCCTCACCCTTGTGAGTGGTTTCATGCCGGCTGAGGCCACGAGGCATTTGGCAAGCACTTCCTACATGGGGTTGCTAACTGCTTCTTTGGCCCAGATTTAACTGATAGACATTGTATTATTTGTTTCCATGCTGCTGATAAAAACATACCTGAGACTGGGCAAGTTACAAAAGAAAGAAGTTTAACTGGACTTACTGTTCCACATGGCTGGGGAGGCCTCACAATAATAGCGGAAGGCAAGAAGGAGCAAAGGCATGTCTTACATGGATGACATTAGGCAAAGAGAGAGAGAACTTGTGCAGGGGAACTCCTCTTTTTAAAACCATCAGATCTCGTCAGACTCATTCACTATCATGGGAAAGTCCTGCCTCCCATAATTCAATCATCTCCCACCAAGCTCCTCTCATGTGGGAATTGTGGGAGTTATAATTCAAGATGAGATTTGGGTGAGGACACAGCCAAACCATATCAGACATGTTTGGTTTGGACTGCACAGTGTTTATTTATTTATTTTTTTTGAGGTGGATTCTCTCTCTGTCATCCAGGTTGGAGTGCAGTGGTGAGATCTCAGCTCACTGCACCCTCCACCTCCCAGGTTCAAGTGATCCTCATGCCTCAGCCTCCCAAGTAGCTGGGATTGCAGGTGTGCACCCCCACACTCAGCCAATGTTTTTGTATTTTTATTAGAGACTGGGTTTCACCATGTTGGCCAGGTTGGCCTCAAGCTCCTGGCCTCAACTGATCCATTCACCTAGGCCCTGCAACATGCTGGGATTACAGGTATGTGTCACCATGCCTGGCCAAGACTGCACAGTGTTTTAAAAGTTAGGCATTGGCTGGGCGTAGCGGCTCACACCTGGAATGCCAAGACTTTGGGAGGCCAAGGTGGGTGGATCCCTCGAGCTCAGAAGTTTGAGGCCAGCCTGGGCAACATGGTGAGACTCCCATCTTTATTTTTATATTTTACTTTTTAAAATTATTTTTAAAAGTTAGGCATAAAAATCTTTATTTCCAGCTTCCTTTGAATCAGAATCTGGTCATATTAGGCCAAAGACAATTGGTGGGGGCTGAGCAACACTTTACATGGGCTGTGCATCCCCCAGTTAGGGGGTTCCCATATTCCCTGTTCTTCATACTCAGCCTATCTCACTCCTTTGCCTTACTGGCCATGCCTTTATGGACATTTCCATTTTAAATCTTCCCATGCCACTTCCTGCCTTCCCATGCCCCTCTGGTCAGGCTGTTTGGTGCCCATAGGTAAAGGGGGTTGGAACAAAAGTGTGATCTCCTTCGCTCACCTCCGTAATTTTTCCAGGGTCCCGTTCCTGTCTTGACTGCCTGTGAACCCAAGATTCTCCTTGTTACCAATTTCAGGCCTCTGGATCCTGGGGGGAGGGGGAGGGGAAGGCTGGGATTGGATCCTGACCGTCAATAGGGGAGACACATATTCTCATTGGCTCCTCATGCTTCCTGGTAGAAAGTGCAGGTGGGACAGGGCTGGGCCTGCGGCAGGAGGGACGACCACCACAGCACATGTGTGTGCAGTCTCAGCATCCCCCAGCAGCCAGGATCACTGCCCTCCCCATCACCTGTCATAAAGTCCAAGCTGGCCACACCCTCTCGTGGCCCTTGTCATGAAGGGCTAATCTGAGGACTATAGCAGAGTCTTAGGAGGAGCATTTGGGGATTCGCTATGGCCAGAAATCTCTCCTTACCCTGTCTGTTTTTTGGAGAGACTGACCTCACCAGTTCAGCCTGAGAGGCTCATTCCCCATGTAACCAGCACAAGCAGAATTACCCTATTTGGCAGGCTTGGTGTGAGATCTTAAAGCAAGCTAAAAGAGCTATTCAAGGTGCTTGATGCTTTGGGAAAATTAATTGCCCAAGAAGTTCTTTTTGCCCAATGGTAAAGTCCAATGAGGGAGGACTACATGAAGAGCAGAACCCAGGAGGGCTTCTCTCACACTACAAGGGGCATGGGAGTCACCTGGGCATCTTGTTAGAATGCAAACTCTGGCTCAGTGGGGCCAGGAGGGGCCTGAGGTTCAGCATTTCTAGCAAGCTTCCAGGGGATGCCAATGCTGATGCTCCCGTGGCACCACCTTGAGTAGCAAGACTGGTCTAGAGCCAGTGTTCTCAAGCTATCTGTCGCGAAGGACTTCTAACAAGATGTCCAATTCTGAGATGGACCAATAATTTCATTTAAAAAAAATACACCAGAAATGCTATGCAAAATGAAATAAAAAGACATATAAATCCCAGCACTTTGGGAGGCTGAGGCAGCCAGATCACCTGAGGTCAGGAGTTCAAGACCAGCCTGGCCAACACAGTGAAACCCTGTGTCTACTAAACATACAAAAATTAGCTGGGCATGGTAGCAGCTACCTGTAGTCCCAGCTACTTGGGAGGCTGAGGCAGGAGAATTGCTTGAACCTGGGAGGCAGAGGTTGTAGTGAGCTGAGGCCATACCACTGCACTCTAGTTTGGGTGACAGACTAAGACTCTGTTTCACAAAAAAAAAAAAAAAAAAAAAAAAAAAAAAAAAAAAAGCATATTAAGTATCAGCCTTAAGTTTCTTTCTTTCTTTCTTTTTTTTTCTTGTTTGTTTTTTTGGTTTTGTTTTGTTTTGTTTCTTGAGACAGAGTCTTGCTCTTGCCCTGGCTGGAGTGCAGTAGCATGATCTCATCTCACTGCAACCTTTGCCTCCTGGGTTCAAGCAATTTTTCTGCCTCAGCCTCCTGAGTAGCTGGGAATACAGGCACCTGCCACCACACTTAGCTAGTTTTTGTATTTTTAGTAGAGACAGGGTTTCACCATGTTGGCCAGGCTGGTCTCAAACTCCTGACCTCATGATCCTCCCACCTCGGCCTCCCAAAGTGCTGGGATTACAGGCATGAGCCACCACACCCAGCCAAGTTTTATTAGTATTATTATTATCAACTTCAACAGACGTAAAAGGACTCCATTCAATTGCTATAAATATTTACTCTCGGTTGTTGTGACTTGTCTCGTTGGGATTGGTACAAACCATTCACTGCCCAGCACTGGACCACTGAGTCTACCCTGCCCTGGAGGACCCTCAGTAGAGCTGGGGCAATAGAGCTGGGGAGACCCTCAGGCCCAGCACCCTACGGGGATCTGATAGAGAGAGGGGACAATGACTGGCTTCCCATTTCAGGCAGAAACCACTGTCTACGTTATTGTGAGATGTAAGTTGGATAACAGGGTGGCGACGGAGGCAGAGTTTTCTCCTGAGGATTCTCCCTCTGTGAGGATGGAAGCCAAGCTGGAGAATGAGTACACCGTTTCCGTGAAAGCTCCCAGTAAGTAGTCCCCTGTGAATGTGATGATGTAGGGCTTCATTGCTTATTTGCTATGCTGTCACCAGTGCCAGGTATTATCATTTTAAATGTGTTTGCTAATTTGATACTTTTTGGAGAGTAGTCCATTGTTTTCATATGCACTTCTTTGATTATTAGTGTGGGTGAATATTTTTCCATGGTCTCTGTTGTCGCATTTCCTCTTTTGTGAATCTCTGTGGTTGGTGTTATTTTTAATTTTCTCTTTCCCCCTCAAAACCCCTTCCTGTGGTATAGCATCCCGCCCCAGGGACAGCACGTCGTCATGACAGCAGCTCATGACTTGCAGTGAACCAATTCAGCCCGCCCAGTGTGGCAGAGACACAGTTTCACCTCCCATGATTTTCCTTCCTTCTGTGACCACTGGCTTTTGTGTAAAGTGCCTTAAACCCGAATTTTCTTCCTGTTCACTGAGGTACGGGGCCTACACTAGTGAGTAAACAGATGGAAATTTTTGAATATTAGGTTGCAGACCCAATGAGGATAATTGCTGTGGCCCACAGCCCTGCCATGTGCTGGTTTACTCACCTGCTACCTCCACCTGTTCCCTCACCCCGCCCCAGCTCACCTCCACTTGTTCCCTCATCCCCCGCAGCTCACCTCCACCTGTTCCCTCATCCCCCGCAGCTCACCTCCACCCATTCCCTCACTCCCACCCCAGCTCACCTCCACCCTTTTCCTCATCCCTCCCAGCTCGCCTCCACCCTTTCACTCACTCACACCCCAGCTCACCTCCACCCTTTCCCTCACTCCCACCCCAGCTCACCTCCACCTGTTCCCTCACTGCAGCCTCTGCTCACTTCCAAGATCTTTCTTCCAGGCCCCAGTTAGTGTCCTTGCCACTCAGGTGGAGTGTGTATATCCACAGCCACTTTTCCCTGGATGCTTTTTTTTCCTGGGAATTTTGATAGTATCTTTTCTTCTGTTCAGACCTTTCATCTGGGAATGTTTCCCTGAAGATATATTCTGGGGACTTAGTGGTGTGTGAAACCGTTATCAGCTATTATACTGACATGGAAGAAATTGGGAATTTATTGTCCAACGCTGCAAATCCTGTGGAATTCATGTGTCAGGTAAGGATATTGCAAGGAAACCTGAGCTTTCTGGGCATGTAATTTCTGCTCAAGGCTTATCAGTATTGAACCTGTGGGATGGGAGAGAACTGGATTTCACATCTGACCATCTTCACTTTTGTATTCAGGCCTTTAAAATTGTGCCCTACAACACAGAGACCCTTGATAAACTGCTAACCGAATCCCTGAAGAACAATATCCCTGCAAGTGGACTGCACCTCTTTGGAATCAACCAGCTGGAAGAGGAAGATATGATGACAAGTAAGTCGATGGTCAAACCTCAGGAAATCAACATCCTGTCAACATATGCGTTTACTTTCTGCTGGGACTCTTCTGGGTCCCTTCTCTATAACCTCTCCTTTGATAAGGACTCATTCTTCACTGGGTAGCCTCATTCTTCTAAATTACAAAACTGAATACTTTACCCCCTTCTCAAAACACATGTGGTGGCTTTCGGAGGAGTAGGCAATGAGTGATTTTAAATCAGTTTGGTGTAAGCCAGTGGAGCTGGTTAATGATTATTCCTCATAGGGATCGTATGAGGAACGGATAATCTATATACTCTGTCAAGGGAGGTTCCCACTTGCCTTCTGGATAAAATCCAAACTGCTTAACCTGTAAACAAGCCCTCATCTCTCTCCACACTCCTTCTTGGTTTTTCTGTGCTTTGCTCTGCAGGAGGTTTGAGCTTTTTTCACCTGTCTCTTGCCACAGACTCATGGAAAGACAGTTCTTCCTCCCTGCCTTGGTTGCTGTTCACCTGGCTAACCTCTCACTTCCTGTAGCAGCTTAGGTAGCAATTCCCCTGGAAGGCCTTCTCCAAACTCCAGTAGGTTCCATTCACCTGCTTTGCACCCCCCGACCACCAGCACGTTGGGTGCCATTGTCCTAGCACTCCTCAGCTGTGTCTGTCTTCTTTGCTAGGCTGTCCGCTCAGTGAGGGCTGGAACTGTTCCTGGGTGGCTGGCTTGCTATAGGCTCTAAAAAAGTACTTGTTGAATGAGGGAGGAGCAGCCTCTTGTGCACATGGGACATGCTGGGAGCTGGGAGAGTCACACCCCTTGCACAGGGATGGTGCTGGGCATTCTGGACAGGTTGCCCATTGTAGTGTCTCTGTGGACACCACCCTTCCTGCATGCCATGGTTGCACTGCACAAATGGGACCCAAGTATCTAGTTACCCTCTGCCTACATTCCATCCCTCTGTAGCCTAAGAGAACCATAAAGATGAGGTTACATGACCTTCAAGGCCTCCTCCTGGGGGATTCTCTTTCGTATTGCCTCTCCCCATTTTCCTACTATGGAATGTTCTTGTGGCACTTTTGTAGTTTGACTATTCTCTATTAAGCTTGGAGCTTAGGGGAAAGTATTTCATAGCCTGACAATCTAGGATCGTGGGAATATTTTCAGACCCTTCATCCCAAGGGTCGTATTTGGAATAGAAGTCTGGGTTTGTCATGTTAAAAAATATACATTTGTATATAAATATTATATATCTATCAAATTGTTGGGCTTAAAAATAAACATTTATGAAAGAAGAGATTTGTCCCCAGCTCCACAGACCCAAGCATGTCCATTTTCTTGGTTGAGTTCAACTTGCTATATTCAGATAACAGTGGGTGGAGGGGTCCATGGGGACCCAACACCTCTCTAGAGTACTTTGCTTCCCACCAATTAGAGTGAACTGATGTCCTGGTGGGGCTTGTGTGCATTAAGACCAATGTTCAGAATCTGTCCTAAATAAGAATCCCACTGAATACCATCATACTAACCCTCCCAGGTCCTTTTGAGATAGTCTGGAAGTCTTTTCTGGTTGAGACCTAAAGGCCGCAGAAAGTCTAAGGAACATACCCAGGATTACTTGGTGTACTTATCATGAAATTAGGAATAAGGGCTAAGAGGATGAGCTTCTTTCTTTTAATCAGCATGAAACAATAGCTTTAAAATACATACTCTGAATTTGGCAGAGAAGTTCAAAACATGATTCCTACTGTACTTTGTGGCTGCTAGTTAAGCCTTTAAAAAAAAGTCAGCACATTTTGAATTGGTACTTTCTCTCAGGATTTTCTAGTCTTGGAGAAGGTGGCAGGGTATTAATTATTAGATTTGCTAATTAATTAAAATGTTAGGGCTGGGCATGGTGGCTCATGCTGTAATCCCAGCACCTTGGGAGGCAGAAGCAGGCAGATCACTTGAGGTCAGGAATATGCGACCAGCATGGATAACATGGTGAAACCCCATCTCTACTCAAAATACAGAAATTAGCTGGGTGTGGTGCATGTCTGTAATCCCAGCTACTCGGGAGGCTGAGGCAGGAGAATCACTTGAACCCAGGAGGCAGAGGTTGCAGTGAGCCAAGATCGCACCACTGCACCCCAGCCTGGGCAACAGAGCGAGACTCCATCTCAAAAAAATAGAATTATTTCCTCTGCACCTGAGGATATGATCTTCAGTGGTGTCCTGAAGGAGGCTGTTAGATGTTAGGTCAATCAAGCAGTGAGTAATGGCTGGGTGCCTACAGTCGCCATGCTAGTCTTGGCAGCTTCATCTCCATGAAAAGGGTACCCTGTGCCTTTATTTTTATCTGTCAATTCAGTTTTCCTTGACGATTTTCAGATCAGAGGAATGAAGAGCTGCCCACCTTGTTGCATTTTGCTGCGAAGTATGGACTGAAGAACCTCACTGCCTTGTTGCTCACCTGCCCGGGAGCTCTGCAGGCATACAGCGTGGCCAACAAGCACGGCCACTACCCCAACACCATCGCTGAGAAACACGGCTTCAGAGACCTGCGGCAGTTCATCGACGAGTATGTGGTAAGGTCAAGGCAGGAGGGGCCCAGGCGTGGAAATGCACTCTGTGGTTGTAGGGCTGCCTTTCCACCTAAAATACCCACAGATTTTATCTCTAGCATGTCCTCATGTGCCTCTTCTGGGTGTGGGTAGTATGTGTGGGCTTAAGAAATGAGCCCTAGAGTCACATGGACCTGGGTCCGAATTCCTGTACCAACACTTGTTGGTCTTGTGACACTGGGCAAGTCACATATCCTCTCTCAGTGTCCTAATATGCAGAAGGAAGATAATCATAGTTCAGTCATTGAGTTCTTTTGAAGGTAAAAGGGAATCATTTCTATAAAGCACTGAGGTTCACCTTCAAAGAATTTGCAGAAACATTTCTAGAGTTAATCTGCTGAAGGTAGAGGCTGACCACCCCATCCCCCCTCCCCACCTACATCCAAGGGCACCTTGCTGGGATGCTCCCAGCTGCCTCAGGTGAACCTATAGGCCTATAGGCCCAGGTGAACTGTGTTAGACTTGATCCTTCTTTAGCAGAGACCACAAAAAGCTGTGCACCTGGAAAGGCATCAGGCAGCAACTCTGAGGCCCATCTCCCGCTGACAGCCTTGCTCTCTCTTTCTAACCCCCTGCCTGGGTCCCATCTTAAGACAGGCAGGTACACCAGTTTTATCTGATCATCTGGTTTGGGGCCCTCAGCTCCTCCTTGAACGCTGACTTCTGGGTCATTCTTTGAGGCTGATTGCACCCCATGTCACATCTTATCCCATGCCCCAGGATTGCCTCTGATGCCCGAGAAGCAGCTGCTCTTCCTGATCCCAATCCTTCCTGGTTTTCCTCCTTCTTCACAGACTCTCATAGGGTACCTGAGAATAGCTCAGCCTCTCACATGGGGCTGTGACCTCACAGGGAGCAATAAAAACAAACCTCTCTCGACCTCCAGACAGGAAGGAGCTTGACATGTCCCCAGAAACTTAACTCCCTGCTCTGTGTTGGAAAATCTACAAGACAGTGATTCAGGGAGGCACACAGAGGGGACTTCCCAGTGTTTACAGATGTATCAGTGTTTTGAATAGAATGGCGTGAGTCCTTGTTTTGGGCATTATTGACATAAATGAGGCTAAAAGGTGCTCTCAGTCTGGGTGTATTTACTCAGCTTTTTCTTGAAGTCACAAATGTACCAAATGTAGCATTTCATTTCCATGCCAATCGTTTTTAAGAATCCACTGTGTTCATAGTAGTAACTAGTATTTGTTGAATGTATTTGATTTGAGAATGTATTATCTCATTTAATCCCCACCACAATCCTTTGACGTTGACAGTATTGCAAGCCTTACTTTACAAAAGTGGAAAGGGCTTAGAAAAAGTCATTGTGCTTAGGGCTATAAACTATTAAGGGCAGAGACAGGATTTGCACCAAGTTTGATGCTAAAGCCCAGGCTTGTTATCCTGTTATATTTAACTGGGATGATTAAAGATGCACTTTCAGTGTGCACTGAAGTTAATCTGGGTCATATCATCTTTGCTTTCTCACTGTGGTCACCTTCAACGGATGCAGCTTCAACATTGTGACCTAAAGATTGTCCCTTGGTGTTGCTTATGGCCTTTTAGAACTATTCCCATTTCCTTTTTTCATCACATCAAAACCAAAGGCCAGATCTTGAATTTACAACATTTCGAAGCTGTCATTTGGTTTACTGGGTCTTGTGAGAAAACTAACCAAGTGTCAATAATAGATTAGCTATCGGCTGGGTACAGTGGCTCATGCCTGTAATCCCAGCACTTTGGGAGGCTGAGGCAGGCAGATCACAAGGTCAGGAGATCAAGACCATTCTGGCCATGGTGAAACCCTGTCTCGACTAAAATACAAAAAATTAGCCAGGCATAGTGGCGCACACCTGTAATCCCCGCTACTTGGGAGGCTGAGGCAGGGGAATTGCTTGAACCCAGGAGACGGAGGTTACAGTGATCTGAGATCATGCCACTGCACTCCAGCCTGATGGCAGAGCAAGATCTCATCTCAAAAAAAAAAAAGATTAGCTATCTTAGGGTAGTGGTGGTGAAAATGAAGTTTTTTGTGGGTTGATGCTGAAATAAGGATTGTGAAACACCGACATTTCTTACCAGGAAAAGTTGTGCAGGGGTTTCAGAGAAGTTACCTCTCTGGCTTCACAATCACCTGGAGGGGCAGGATGGTGAGGGGGGATGGGAGAGAAACCTTTGTGATGTCAGGACACTTCATCCCAGATCATCTCTCCTTTTGGGCACATAGGACATAAAACCAAGGCCAGAACCCCTGGAAACGCAGGGTTCCTGACAGTTTGGAGGAGCCTGTGGAAGGAACAGGGCATATTGTGCCAAGCTGTGGAGTGACCTCTGCCTACACACAGTATGAGAACACCTTAGCTGCATTCCTGTTCGGCTCATTTGAATTTCTCTGTGGCTAGTCAGTAAAGGTCACACCGTCTTATGTCATTTTTTTCCCCTTTTGAGGAACCACTAGGGTGTAGAAAGATCAAAAATCAGGATTGCTTGTGCTCGCTTCGGCAGCACATATACTAAAACTGGAACAATACAGAGAAGAGTAGCATGGCCCCTGTGCAAGGATGACACGCAAATTTGTGACGCGTTCCACATTTTTACAGGGAGGGGGGCATCACACACTGGGGTCTGTTGGGAAATAGGGGAGGGACAGCGAGGGGTGGGGAGTTGGGGAGAGATAGCATGGAGAGAAATGCCAGATATAGGTGATGGGGAGGAAGGCAGTAAATCACACTGCCATGTGTGTACCTATGCAACAATCTTGCATGTTCTTTACAGGTACCCCAAAACCTAAAATGCAATTAAAAAAAAATTAGGATTGCAAGCCCTTGAGTAAGATACTAGATTTTTGTGAGCTTTGTTTTTCTCGTCTGTAAACTAGGGAATTATACCTTTCTCAAGCAGTAGCAGAATGAATTACAGGAGATAGGGGATAGGCAAGTACCTAGCATCGTACTTGACCTTAAATAGGTGCTCATGGGAAAGTAACTTTTTTTGTTGTTTTTAGGCAGAGTCTTGCTCTATTGCCCAGGCTGGAGTGCACTGGCGCAATCTTGGCTCACTGCAACCTCCGCCTCCTGGATTCAAGCAATTCTCATGCCTCAGCCTCCCGAGTAGCTAGGATAACAAGCATGCTCCACCACACCCCACTAATTTTTGTATTTTTAGTAGAGATGAGGTTTTGCCATGTTGGTCAGGCTGGTCTCGAACTCCTAACCTCAGGTGATCCACTTGCCTTGGCCTCCTAAAGTCCTGGATTACAGGTGTGAGCCACCATGCCTGGCCATAGGAAGTAATTTTTAATTTGTATCCTCTGGTCGCTGGACATTCAGCGAGTATCTCTTGAGTGCCTAACTGTGCCTAGTGTTTTAGGAAGATACAAAGATTAAAACAAAATACAGGAAAGAAACTAAAAAAGATGGGAAGCCTGGCCTCAAGGAGCATTCAGTTGGGTGGGAAAATACAGATACACAGAAACAATTGCAATCCTGACTCACGGGAACCTTTGCTGGCCACAGTGCTGTCAGGGGCCAAGTTCCACACAGAAAGCCAGGCTGCCTCAGTCCCTGGGCCTTGCCTTCTCTTTCAGGAAACGGTGGACATGCTCAAGAGTCACATTAAAGAAGAGCTGATGCAAGGGGAGGAGGCTGACACTGTGTACGAGTCCATGGCCCACCTTTCCACAGACCTGCTCATGAAATGCTCGCTCAACCCCGGCTGTGACGAGGATCTCTATGAGTCCATGGCTGCCTTCGTCCCAGCTGCCACTGAAGATCTCTGTAAGTAGCACAACCCAGTTCTGCTTCCACCTTTCTGCTGAGAAACAGCTTTTTCATTCCGGTTGACGACGGCTGGGGGAGTCCCTGCTTCCCCTCACTCCACCCCAGGGAGATGAAAGTCCTGTTTTACGCAAAGCTAGGGCTGGAGTCATGTATGGTGGCAAGCAGAATCCTTCTTCAAACTTCCTCTGCTGTGACTGCTGGGAGAGTTTAAGCACATATCTGGAAGTCAGAATGGATGAAGTCATTGCCTTGTGATCTGAGAAGCCAAATCAGTGGCTCTCAGCCCTGCCAGGCTCCGTGGGTCCTTTTCATAACAAACATTTTGTAATATTACCCCTTTCCTACTCTGACACGAGGTTTACATATTATATAACCTACCTACGTATAAAATTCTCAGAAATCAAATATACTGCCCTAATTGAAATAGGAAAGAAGAGGACATGCTCAGGCATGCCTGCACCAGAAGTCATGACAAATAGTCAGATGGAGAGACACTTAGAATCACTGGCAGCATTATGGCTTCAAACGTTGACTGACACATGTCTGTGGTCTTGATGGCTCAAATGATGGGAGCAGTGTTGTCACTGGCACCCAGATTTTCCTAGATGGTGAACCACTCTTTATGATTTCCTTTCTATTTTCACAGTAATTGAATTTCAAAAAAAATTAAGTTTTGCAAAAATAAGATGTGTTTATATGTGAAACAGTTTAGGTTCTAGGCTCAGAAAATAATAGGCAGATTTTCAGGGGGGAGGGGTAATGTGATTTTATTGGGCTAATATATAGTAAACTGATTTTCAAAATATTATTCTCCAGGATCACGATTTTTCTTTTAAACTGTTTAACAAACTTTGTCCATTTTTTATTATCTTGTTTGTTCCACTGCAAAAGCAGTACGTTTTTACAAAAATGAATGAGCAGAACAGGCTCCCTCCAGTGCCTAAACTTGAAACAAAATAGGAATATACAACTGAGTGGAGAGAAGCCTATGTGACTTGTGACTCCCAACCAATATGGCATTAATAATAATTAGTAATAAAATAATAGGTATATGTGTCCATATTTTTGCTAGTATCTGCTGACATTAAATTTAAAAATACACACATACATGTACATATACACAGATATGTAGAAGTATGCACGTAGGTATAAATATGCATCGTACTCACTTTTTAAAACTTATATATATGTCTAGGGGACTATTTGAAGTCACGAGGGACACGAAACATTTCTTCATTGTGCAGGGGTGTCCCACACATAGCAGGGTGTCTAGGGTCCTTCCCCCTTCTACTAAATGCCATTTCCTTGGTGACCACCCAAAACACCCTCATAGACTTCCCAAATGCCCCCGGGGGCAGTGCCACCACCCTTGAGAACCACGGATCTAGGTACTACTGGATCTGATCTCCATGCACATGCTGGAGTTGAAGCAGGAGACACACAGCAGGCCCTCTTAAGAGGCTTATTCATGTGTCACCATCATTCTCTATGAAATGCTAAGCATGCAGAGTCACCACTGTAGACTTAGCCCTCCTTCCCTCTGGATTTCATCAATAGAGTCAAGAAAGGGAAGTATCCACCAAGGTATCAGCATCATGGATGGGGGAATTTCTGGAATGGGCTAGATTGAGTATTACCAGCCTTCAGTCTGAAAAGAAGATGTAGGGCCCTGGGCCCACAGGAAGGTGGGCCTGCCTTTCCCATCCATGAACTCATGGAAGAGCAGGTACCAAGAGGGTGCCTTGGAGAGAAGGCACAGGTTGGTCAGAGGGCCAGAGGCAGTCTCTGATGCCAGCAGGGCTTTGACACTGACCCCAGCACCTACAGGATGTGGTCCAGCGGTTGTCAGGTGTTTGCCACTCAGACTGCTGCTCCTTCAGGAGAAATAGCAGTAAAAGCTCCCCTCCAGCACCTAACTGGGAGAGCTGGAAGTGCTGGTGGAAGCTCTTCACGAATGAGCTGTGCCTTGGCATGGATGTGAGGAGAGAAAGCATCCTCCCTATCATTAATACCCTTGATCTTACTGAAGTCCAAAACTACCCTACGAGGATGCTTTTATTACCTGGGCTTTACAGATGGGGAAACGGAGGCACAGAGAGGTTGAACATTCCCAGTGTCACAGTCAGTGATAGAGCCCAGATTTGAATCCAGATTTCTGTCATTAGGACTATATTCTGTATACTATGTCAGAAATTGTTATCCAACACCATGCATTTTAGCTGTGGTTCCTTTTGGAAAAACCATCTGGCCTCTACAGCCACGCTTCCCCTAGCTGCAGCTCTAGATACTGGATAACAAAACAGCCTCTGGCGCCCCCTAGCCTTGCCCATCATCCTTCTACCCATATACGCAATAAGCATTTCTGGAGCATCAAGTACATTTCAGCTACTGATCTCTCCTGGGTATTGGAGAGCCAGGTGGGGAATTGGGTAGGACCCAGTCCTTTCCACCGTGGAACAGGGACTCACTCACAAAAGAACACTTGGAGAACCACCAGTACCCACTTGAATCTGGAGACTGCATCATCCTTTCTGCCCCGTGTCTTTGCTAGGAAACTGCTGGACAATTAGAGAATGCCCTATTTTATTGGCAGTTTAGCACTAACAGAGCCTTAGCACTTATTGGCCCCCTTGGATGTTCTAACACATGCCATGTCCCACCACAGCACTGGAAACCTTCAGGGAGTGCCAAAGGTATCTCTCCCATTATTCCTGGTGTGCTGGGCCCCTCCCAGCAGGATCAATGAGGTTTACCAGGGCTTCCCAAGGCAGCTGTGTGCTGTGGAGCTAGCCTGGTTTGTAGCCAACTGCAACTTGTAGAGTCACCCGGGCCAGGGGGCTTCTGGATGCTGTGGAGCTGGAAGGGGGCTGCCAGCGGGGGGCAGGCTGTCAAATTTGGCTTCTTTTTGCATGAGAAAAGGAAACTCACCATATTTTTCTTTTCTTTTTTTTTTTTTTTTTTTTTTTGAGACAGGGTCTGGCTCTATTGCTCAGGCTGGAGTGCGGTGGTAGAATCTTGGCTCCCAATAACAGCCACCTTCCTGGCTCAAGCCTTCCTCCCACCTAAGCCTCCCAGTTACTGGGACTACAGCTGTGAACCACCATGCCCAGCTAAAATTTGTATTTTTCATATAGACGGGATTTTGTGATGTTGCCCAGGCTGGTCTTGAACTTGTGAGCTCAAGCAATCCATCTTCCTTGGCCTCCCAAAGTGCTGGGATTACAGGCGTAAGCCACGATGCCTGGCCCACATTTTTATTTCCCCAATTATATGAACTCTGAATTTTCTGACTCTAGACATGGTTTGGTTTGTGTTTTTGTCTCTGTGGCTAAGTATAACCTTGAGAATGATCGCTTACCTCCTGGCTCAGAAGCAGCAGCAACTTGGACCTGGGGAGGAATCATTTATTTTACTAACCGTGGCTCTGTAGGTGAGAAGGCAGCTTAATTCATAAAAGAAGTAGGATAGAGGACACACTACTAAATCTAAGATGCATATTTGCAGCACTGCCCAGCAGAGTAATAACTTGAAACATCTGGCAGCTCTTTAAAAGTCCACAGACTGCCCATATCAATATGATCTCATCTGACCGTCCTAGGGTTTGGTGGATAGAATCATCCCTGTTTCGCAGGAAAGAAAACTAAGGCTCCAAGATTTAGTAACTTACTTAAGTCCCATCAAGGGAGGACTGGACCAGGAATCTGTGTCTTCATATTCCTAAGAGGCAAATCTGTCTGCTGTCCCACTGGAATATAGGGCTCTCCTGGCCTGCCAGCCCTGAGATGGACACTTATGCTGAGATGGAGCTATTTCTAAATGTCCAGATTGCCACGTTTATCGGTGCCCCGCCATTGACTGTGGTAACCCTAGAGGCTGAAAATAACCATATTAAGTAAATGAGGCTGTGTTCATTCACTCACTCGCTCACTCATTGACTCGCTCTCAGGACAAACATTATAGGCTGGCAGGCTTTAGGCCTTTGCCGAACACCTAACTGTTATTGGGACAAATCTTTCTGACTTGAGTTTGGGAAAGGGTGGTAATGAGGTCGCTTCTCCAAAGAGAATCCAAGATAATCACCTGAGTTGGAAGGTTATAGGGGACGCTCCCAGTGTTAATTGAAGTGGGGCTGGAGAGAGGTGTTGGGTTCTGACCTCGAGATTGTACAATTCTGCTCTAATCTCTCCTTCCCCTGAACTTGCTTGCGTGGATGTATGCACACACACACACACACACACACACACACACACACACGTCACACTCACAGTCTTTAGTTTAGATATGCTGCCACCAGGTGGTAACTACGTGTCTTTGTTGTCAAATCTTCAACTTTGCTCCCAATTCTCCTGAGAATTTTTTGATCAAGGCCCCACAGATGGGCTGGGCAAGGTGGTTCATGCCTGTAATTCCAACACTCTGGGAGGCCGAGGCGGGAGGATTGCTTGAACTCAGGAGTTCGAGATCAGCCTGGGCAGCATAGCAAGACCTCATTTCTACAAAAAGTTAAAAAAAAATTAGCGGGGCATGGTGGCACATGCCTATGGTCCCAGTTACTCAGGAAGCTCAGGTGGGAGAACTGCTTGAGCCTGGGCATTCCCGGATGCAGTGAGCCATGATTGCACCACTGCATTCCAGCCTGGGTAGCAAAATGGGATCCTGTCTCAAAGAAAAAAAATAGACCCCACGTATTTAAAGCACCAACTTCCACACCTTATTATTTAAGAGATAAAAAGTCTTTATTAAGGACAAGCTTATGCAAACATTAAATAAAACTCAAGGCAAACGTCCGTGGGTGTTTTTACTATCTTCTCATCTATTTCTCACTTAGTTCTTTGGCCCCTGCCCTTACCTTGGAGAATGATATGGTAGTCCTGGTGGTCCCCGGACCTAGGTAATTCATTTTATGTTGAAATCTTGCCCAGTCACTGGTCACCTCTCTGAGGCTCTGGGTAGAAAAGCCTTGGGAGCCAGCTCTGGGAGGCCCTTGTCCAGTCTGTTTCCAAGATAATCTGCTTTGTAGCTTTGCTTCAATACCTGAAAGCCTCGATTTTCCTCTGTAAAGAGAATGGAGCAAAAGGAGAAAGGCGTTATCATCTTGCCATTAGAAACTGCAGACTCACTAATCAATCCCAGAGGGCTGTTCTGCTTCATGTCACCCTGCATTGAACTTTTCTTCTGAACCCCTGATCCCTACCTCATGGTTCTGTAGCTCAAGTGTTTATGTAGTGGAGAGCTGACTTAGCTCTAGCTAACTTGCTGGCTTCCCTTAGCAACCTCCTTGGTAACTGGCATCTTTGTAACAGATTATTTCCAGCAGTGTTTTCTTTACCTGAGCTCTCTGATTACAGCCCCTCTCTGCAAGCTGGGTTCTGTCTGAGCTGGGGGCACACTTGAGGACTGTAAAGGACCTCACAGCCCAGCCCCATAGGTCTGAAACCAGCAGAAGGACAATTTTTATGCAAAATGAATAAATTACTGGTTTGCTTATGAAACATGCTGCCTCTCCTATCTGTACCCTTTTCTCTCAGGAGCCTCCCTTCCTCCTGCTGAAGCTCTGTCATCCTCCTGCCATCCTTTTTGGGAAGATTCTGGCAGGTAGAGCCAAGAGATGCTTCCAGGCCAGTGGGCCTGGGTGCATAGCATGAGTTCTTATCTGCAAGGACAGAACCCACTGGGAAGCAGGAAGATGAGTTCAAGGTACTTCCTGACTTCCTATTGCTTTCTGCTCCTCCAGAAATACAAGAACTGTGTTGGGGACATAGGGACTTAGTGAAAGCATGCTGGGTTGAATGTTTTAATGTTAAAAAGATAAAATCCCCATCACCAGCAGCAACCTTGCTCCCGTCTGAGCCTGCACAGCTTGCAGGTCACACTTTCCTTGGGACACTGCACGCACATCACCTTGGGCTCTAGTTATATACGTGTTTCTCTGGTTACCCTCTCCTGGCCTTGATAGGAAGCATGTCCTAGAGTTTTGTATCATCCACAGTGCCCAGCCCAGCGCTGCACACAATAGGCGTTCAACCATTTCTTGAATTTGAAATACTAGAAAATAAGATATAATTCTCGACTTTGTGGGTGGAATAGTGTGTCGATATTCCAATGCAAAGACCCCACCTACCTGAGAAGTGGTATTGAGACATCTGTTAGTGTCTCCGACTGTGGGACATCTCGGTGGCAGTAACTCCATTGGTCACTACAAGCTGCCTTTTCTTTCATGCTCCCATGCATTTGACTGTGCTGTTCCTTCTGCCTAAATTGCCTTTCTCTTTTCTCAGCTTGACAAATGCCCAGTTTCCTTCAAAAAGCCCAAATGCCTTCATATTCGTGTGTACATTTGTTTTGCCTTTATTAGTTTGTTCATTCATTCACTCAACAAATATTTATCGAAGCTCTCATGTGTTTAAATCACACCGTGCCAGGTGATGATGAATCAGTAAACAAGCTGGCAGGAAACTTGCCTTTCAAAACGTACATTCTAGTGAAAGAGCTGTATCTTAAACAAAAATACCATATAACTGAATATATAACCACAAACTGTGACAGTGCTATGGAGGGAGGAAAAGGACACTGCTTTAAGAATGCACGTGGGGCTGTGTTCAGGTGGGCTACCACATGCGACTCACTGCATAGCACCACAAATGCATCCCATAGACTTCTGCATGGCAGAGGGTCTTGTGCCTACCAGGGGTACTGTATTGAGGCATTTGTCTGCATAAGAAAACCACAAAACTTGTTCGCAGCTTCTCCTAGACTATTTGTCCTCGGCTCCTTTTTCATTGCCAATGCCTTCTAATTTTAGACTGCTATTCTCGTGTGTGTGTGTGTGTGTGTGTGTGTGTGTGTGTGTGTGTGTCTTAGTCCATTTTCTGTTGCTATAACAGAGCACCATGGACTGGGTGATTTATAAAGAAAATAAATTTATTTAGCTCACAATTCTGGAGGCTGGGAAGTCCAAGAGCATGGTGCTGGCATCTGGTGAGGGCCTTGTTGCATTATAACACTGTGGAAAGTATTCCCATGGCAAAAGAGCAAGAGCAGGAGAGGCAGACAGGACTCATTTTTATAACAAAGCTACTCTTGTGATAACAAACCCACTCCCACGATAGCAACATTAATCCATTTATGAGGATGGAGGGATTAAGTTTCTAACACATGAAATTTTGAGGGACACATTCAAATCATAGCATTCTGCTCCTAGCCTCCAAAATTCATGACTTTCTCACATGCAAAATACATTCATTTCATTCCAGTTGCCCGAAAAATCTTAACTCATTCCAACATCAACTCAGAAGTCCAAAGTACATAGTCCAAAGGCGTCAGAGCCAGGAAACTGATTGTGTAACTCTCAGTCTGAGGCCAAAAGTCTGAGATCCCGAGGGGAGAGCAGCTAGTGTATGCCCTGAAGTCCAAAGGGCGGAGAGCCTAGAGCTCTGATGTCAACCAGGAGAAGAAGAGCGTATGCCAGTGTGTGCCAGCTCCTGGGGAGAGACCAATTCACATTTTGTCTGTTTTTGCTCTGTTAGGGCCCTCAGCTGATTAGATGATTCCTGCCTACATTGGGGGTGGATCTTTTCTATGTATTTTAGTCAGACTCACATGCTCCTCTTCTGGAAACACCCTCACTCTAGGTATTCCCTAATAAAGTCAAGTTGACACCTAAAACTGACCATCACAGGCGAGCCATGGTGGCTCACACCTGTAATCCCAGCACTTTGGGAGGCCAAAGTGGGCAGATTGCTTGAGTATGGGAGTCTACACTCAATCCACCTGGGCAATACAGCAAAAACCCATCTCTAAAAAAATTTTTAAAAATTAGCCAGGCTTGGTGGTGCGTGCCTGTAGTTAGGAGGCTCAGACAGGAGGATCAGCTGGGAAATCAAGGCTGCAGTGGGCCATGATTGCACCACTGCACTCCAGCCTGGGTGACAGAGTGCGACCCTGTCTCAAAAAAATAAAATAAATTAACCATCACTCTGTGTGTGTGTGTGTGTGTGTGTGTGTGTGTGTGTGTGTGTCCTTCTCTCTCTTCCATCCCATTACATCTTCTTTAGGGTATACAAAAGCTGGGCTTTTTAATCGTCATGGTCAGTCAAACCATTCTACCTGGGGACAAACTGACCTGTTAGGCTTCAGGTTATCTTCAAATGTTTGACTACAATGCTTCTTGCTCTATGGCTCTTTTTTGGCCACAAGAGATTCTTGCTGGGAAAAAAAAAAATTCTTTTGGCCTACTTTCAGGGTTTGAAAGCCTTTCCAGAAGAACAGTCTTTCAGTAGCTGACATTTCACTGTATTATACACTCAGACTTGGTTTTCTATTAAATTAATAGCATATAATCTGGATGGAGTTTCCACTGCAGCTAAGTAGTCTGTGCCCCACGAAGAGTATCATATGGGTGTCTTTGAGAATTCACTATTGCCCTTGATTCATTCCTTAATTAAGTGCCTGCCTGGGTGTTCTCGTTTCTGTTCAAGCTTCTTGCATTCCAGGAGTGGACTCTTTCTGATTGACTCCTTAAATCCAGTGCAGTGTGACTCTATAGCTGGCTTTTCCAGAAGGAGGCTGTTCCTCAGACTCTCCTTGTCATTGTTGTTGTTTTTCTTTGCTGAAATGAAAGAACTTTGCACTTTCTTCTCAGACCAGCAGGTTTCAGTGCATTTTGGGTTATTTTTAATTTGCAAGTTGGGATCTGAAGTACAAACCCTGAGCATTCAGGAATGCAGGGATTTGTTCTGATTTCCCTCACAAAATGCTCTTTGTCTAGAAACAGACTCCCTTCGCTTACAGAATTTTCTGTGTCGTTCACTGTAGGCCAGGGTTGTGTATACACGTGGGGTTGTCATATTTAGAGCTTGAGAGGGTCTTATCACTCATTAACTTTAAGCAACCAGGTACCTTTTAAAAATGTATTATTATAAAGGTACTATCTGCTACTACCAGGACTTAGTGCCTAATTAGGTATGGAAAATAGCATTTTAAAAGTAATTTCACATGGCAGTGCCAATTGGCCAGTATTTTTTTCTTTCTTTCTCTCTTTCTTTCTTTCTTTCTTTCTTTCTTTCTTTCTTTCTTTCTTTCTTTCTTTCTTTCTTTCTTTCTTTTTCTTTCTTTCTTTCTTCTTTCTTTCTTTTTCTGAGATGGAATCTTGCTCTATCTCCCCCTGGAGTACAGTGGTGTGATATTGACTCACTGCAATCTCTACCTCCTGGGTTCAAGTATTCTCCTGCCTCAGTCTCTTGAGCAGCTGAGATTACAGGTGCACACCACCAGGCCTGGCTAATTTTTTTTTTTTTTTTGTATTTTTAGTAGAGACAGGGTTTCATCATGTTGGCCAGGCTGGTCTCAAACCCCTGACCTCAGGTGATCCACCTGCCTTGGCCTCCCAAAGTGTTGGGGTTACAGGCATGAGCCACTGCGTCTAGCCTAGTTTTTCCTTTCTTTTTTCTTTTCTTTTCTTTTCTTTTTTTTAGATGCAGTCTCACTCTGTTGCCCAAGCTGGAGTGCTGTGGTGCAATCTCGGCTCACTGCAACCTCTGTCTCCCAGGTCAAGCGGTTCTCCTGCCTCAGCCTCCCAAGTAGCTGGAACTATAGGTGCCCACCACCACAGCCTGCTAATTTTTGTATTTTTAGTAGAGACAGGGTTTCACCATGTTGGTCAGGCAAGTCTTGAACTCCCGACCTCAGGTGATCCTCCCGTCTCGGCCTCCCAGAGTGCTGGGATTACAGGCATGAGCCACTGCACCTGTAATAATTACTGGCTCCAGTTGGCCCATATTGAGTGCCTGGGTGCTGTGTTGAGAAGGACAAAAAGAATGTTGTGATTGGTTAGTGATGTTTGCCATGAAAATGGAATAGGGACATGGAGGCCCATGTATGGTATCTGCTGTTCCTGGTCTACAGAGATATTTATATCCAACTAAGAATTTTCAAAAATCATTTTCTTTTTTTTTTTTTTTTTTGAGACGGAGTTTCGCTCTTGTTACCCAGGCTGGAGTGTAATGGCGCGATCTCGGCTCACCACAACCTCCGCCTCCTGGGTTCAGGCAATTCTCCTGCCTCAGCCTCCTGAGTAGCTGGGATTACAGGCACGCGCCACCATACCCAGCTAATTTTTTGTAGTTTTAGTAGAGACAGGGTTTCGCCGTGTTGACCAGGATGGTCTCGATCTCTTGACCTTGTGATCCACCCGCCTTGGCCTCCCAAAGTGCTGGGATTACAGGCGTGAGCCACCGCGCCCGGCCCAAAAATCATTTTCTTTATGATATAAATGGAAAAATCATTTTTAGGTAACTTCCTTTAAGGCAGTGCACATCTAGAGACTCAATATCTTCTATATCAGAACTAGGTTGCCCAGTCTGTGTGTAATCATGATGGACTCACTTGAGAGTGTCCTAATTCCTGTCTTCTCTTCCCTTCACTGGCCCAGTATGGGGAGGAAATTCATGGCAGGCTGACTGTGCCTGATACTTAGATCTATCTTGGGAGGCAGAATAATGCCCCTGAATCTGTAAATATGCTAGGTCACATGGCAAAGGAGAATTAAGATTGCGGATGGAATCAAGGTTGCTAATCCGCTGACTTCAAGATACGGAGAATATCTTGGATCATCTTGGTGAGCCCATATAATCAAAAAGGTCCTTACAAGTGGAAGAGGGAGTCAGAAACAGACCAGAGAGAGGACATCCGGGGGAGGACTCAGTTCAGCTAAGCTTTCTGCCCAACATTGCTGGGCTTGAAGATGGCAGAAGACAGCCTAGTGCTCAGGAATGCAGGTGGCCTCTAGAGTCTGGACAGGGCGAGGAGAAGTTCCTCCTCTGTAGCTTCCAGAAAGGAATGTGGCCCTGACAAAACCTCCATCTTGACCCAGTGAGACCTCTTTCAGACTTCTGAGCCACAGAACTGTAAGATAACAAATTTATGTTGCTTTAAATGGTAATGTGTTATAGCAGCCATAGAAAACTAACATACCAACTAAGTTGCCTCAATACAATAATAATGGTAACCATGAAAATTTAGTGCTTGGCACTACTGGTAAGCATTTTCTACACATCTCCTTTGGCCTGAATGATTATCATGTGAGGTAGGTACTGTTACCTATCCTCACTTTACAGATAGATACAGAAACTTAGTGATGTCAAGTGACTTGCCCAAGGACACAGAGCTAGTAGTCGTCAGAGGCAGGACTTGAACCCAGGTCTCCATGATATAAAAGTCCGTGCTTCTGATTGTGATGCCGACCTACACTGGTTGCTCAGTGGCCAGCACCTGAGCCTTTATTAATTGCCTGGTTTCAGCGGCTGCCTTTCTCTGATTTAAGTGTGTCTCCTCCATACAATCTGTTCAGTTGGCTCTAGCCCTTGTCAGTGCCTTTACTCCTGACTTCGGGTTTTCCCTAGTGTCTGCAGACCACCCTCCCCCCCCCGCACCCTTGCTCCCATCATGTTCTTCCAGCCATACCTCAGATCTTCTGGCTTTAGGCTCTACCCTGGATGGTTGGCCTCTCCCTGTGGTCCTGGATGCGTGGAGTGGGGTCAGCAGGGGTGAAAGAGCTGCTGGAATTGTCCCTTAGTGTTCACTGCTGAACCACTAATAAAGAGTGTGATGGGCGTCAGTGAAGTGTAAGGCAAACGGGCATGGGACCTCCAAGTCTGATCTGGACCGCAGGGGCAGAACCTTCACAAAGAAGGGAAGAAGCCTGCTGGCTTTGTCAAGCCAGTACTTAGTGTCCAGCAGCCACAATAAAGAAAATACACCTGGCCAGGCTCATCTGTGAGTCAGATTTCCATAAATAATTCCATCGTAAAGAATTGATGTTTGTTGTCTGAAGATTCCTCCCTTGCTTTAGGTATATTCAAATATAAATATATTGAGTAGGCATAGTTTTTACTAGGCTAAATATAATACATGAAGTATTTGAGAATATGTGTGGAAATTCAAATAGTACAATGAATTCGTAAGCATTTATTACTTTGAAGGCAGAAAACTTGAGTTCAAACAAATAAAGGTCCTGGTTAAAGAAGTGTAAATTGAATCCTCTTTTTTTGAATTGTTCTCTGTTTAGGACATTAGCCTGGGTATAGAATTTAATAATAAAAATAATAGTAATAGTAATAATAGTAGCTAGCATTCCTTTAGCACTTCTTATGTGCTAGATACTGTGCTCAGCAGTTGGCAAGCTCCTCATTTAATACTCATGACTAACCTATGAGCTGTGTACTATTATTATCACCATTTTACAGATAAGAAGAGAGAGAAGCTGAGAGGATTTCAAAAGCTTGGCCCCAGATAATTATGGGCAAAGAGAAAATATAATAGCTATCATTTCCCTTTCTGCATAAAATTTTGACCTTCGGTTGACTTCCTAGCTCTGTTACCCCGGTAACCTGATAAGAGCCAAATGTCAACTATGTTTCCAGGCAACATTGCCTACAATAAAAATGGCTCCTGATTGGTAAATTGCACCTGGAACTGGGAGGATCTGTACAGGAACTAGAAATACTGAAAGGGACACCATTCTTTAGCCTTTCCTGAGGGCCTTAACTCTGGCAATTCTCTCACTGGGACCCCGGAAGCCATGCCTCTGGAGTTGCTATGAGAAATTGCTCTTATAGGATGTGAGGTTTTTCACCAGTACGGCCTGCTATGGATCTTGTCTCTTTGCATCTGAGCTGCTGGTCAGGTGCAAGGACTACTCAAAGGAAGATCAGCTCTCGGCGCTGCCCTGCTAGCTTGTGTCCTATATCTTTCTGAGTAGACTGGTGCCAAGCCTGGCCCAGGGTCATCTTGTGAGTCTGAATGTTTAATTGAACCTAAAAAGACTGGTTGGTGTTGGACTGGTGGGTGTGTAGTCATACAGCCAGAAGTGAGAAAGACAAAATTAGAACCTATGCATTTTGATCCTGATGACCAAACTTCTAATCATCCTGTGAGACACTCTCACGGAGGCTCAAGGAGGCCGAATAACTCTACCAAGTCACAGAGCTGATGTTTAGCCGAACCTACATTGTTGCTTCCAAAATCATGCTCTTAACCACCAGTTAAGGCATGACTATAATGTAAAAGTGTTTGTTTTTCACAAGTGGTTCATTTAGCACCACCTTGATCATTGTGCCTGCATACATGTGTTCCACAGTGTCATTGGAAAGTACTTAGCTTGATGGTGCAGGCAGATAGGAAGGAGGATTATTGGATCATCCACAGGAGCTATGATTATTTAGTTTTGCTAGAGTGGTTCCTCCTCTCCTTTTTATATATATATAAAATTATTTTTGAAATACTTTTAGACTTAGAGAGAAAAGTTGCAAAAATACCAGAGCTCCTGCATACCTTTCACCCAGGCGCCCTTAATATGAACCTCTTATATAACCGTGGTACAATGACCAAAGCCAGGAAATTACATTGGTACGGCACTTGTGACTAAATTATAGACCTTGTTCAAATTTCTCTAGTTGTGCAGCTGATGTTCCTTTTCTGTTCTGGAACCTTTCTAGGATCTTATAATGCATTTAGTTATTTCTTCTCAGTCTCCTTCAGTTTGGAACAGTTCCTCGGTCTTTCATTGTCTCGATGCTTTGGAAGAACATTGATCAATTATTTTGTAGAATGCCCCTCAGTTTGAGTTTGTCTGATGTTTTCTATGATTGGGCTGAGGTTATGAATTTTGGCAAGAATGCCATAGAAATGATGTGCTCCTTGGTGCAAGGAGTCATGATGTTCCTAAGTCTCATTACTGGTGCTCATTTGCTCATTCTTTTCTGTTCTGTTTTTTCTTTTTTTGAGACAAGTCTTGCTGTGTCCCCCAGGCTGGAGTGTAGTAGCACAATCCCAGCTTACTGCAACCTCTGCCTCCTGGGTTCAAGCTATTCTCCTGCCTCAGCCTCCCGAGTAGCTGAGATTATAGGGACCCACCACCGCACCCAGCGAATTTTTGTATTTTAGTAGAGACAGGGTTTCGCCATGTTGGTTAGGCTGGTCTCAAGCTCCTAACCTCAACCACTTCACCTGTCTCGGCCTCCCAAAGTTCTGGGATTACAGGTGTGAGCCACCATGCCTAGCCTTTTCTTTTTTTTTTTTTTTTTTTGAGACGGAGTTTCGCTCTTGTTACCCAGGCTGGAGTGCAATGGCGCGATCTCGGCTCACCGCAACCTCTGCCTCCTGGGTTCAGGCAATTCTCCTGCCTCAGCCTCCTGAGCAGCTGGGACTACAGGCACGCGCCACCATGCCCAGCTAATTTTTTTTTGTATTTTTAGTAGAGACAGGGTTTCACCATGTTGACCAGGATGGTCTTGATCTCTTGACCTCGTGATCCACCCGCCTCGGCCTCCCAAAGTGCTGGGATTACAGGCTTGAGCCACAGCGCCCGACCCACCTTTTCTTTTTTCTTTTAAAATTCTTTCTTTAACTCCCTCCAAAATGAGCACATTGGGAAAGGGGTTATAGTACCTGGGGTGGAAGTCTGCATCCTTACTATGTCAGCATGCCAGGCCCAGCCAGGGATGCTTTTGCTTCTGCTATTTTCTTCCACATTTTATTGCCCTAAATTCTCTTTGTACCTCCTTCAGTTTTGCACCTACCTCTCCAACATGCAAATCAGCTCTCTCCAATTGAACTTTGTTAGTGAAAATAGCTGGACCACTGCATGAGGCTTTTACCACTCTGTCAACAGAGTTGACAGATTATGCATGTGAGATTTGCACTCTGATGTTATCAGCCTGGGAAATTGGGTAATTAGTGATTATAACGGTCCTGAAGTTGCTGTGCCCTGGAGAAGTTTCTTGGAGTGGCTGGGGCCTGAGGTATGGTTTTCTCGAGAGTCCAGCACTGGGCAGTATAAAGCTGGACTACAGGTCTGTGGAGTTTCTCCCTCCCCTCATCTTTAGGGGTGTCTGACCCAAGCATGCCCTCCCTTGGGGGCAAGTTCCTTGGTGCTTCATTGCTGGGTTAATGATGAGTTTCAAACTGGAATTCAAGAAATTAACTGGGGCCAGAGTCGGGCTTGGGCAGTTGGGAGTGGAGACTGGGGTAAGGCTTAGGAAGGAGGAAGGCAATACGGAATCTTGGTCAGGTAGAGGAGGGTCCTGCTCTTAGCAGGGCACACACCTTCCCGTTTTTCCTTTCTTTTTTTGAGACAGCGTTTCACTGTGTCACCCAGGCTGGAGTGTGGTGGCGTGATGCTAGCTCACTGCAGCCAGATCTCTTGGGCTCAAGCAATTCTCCCACCTCAGCCTCCTGAATAGATGGGACTATAGGCCTGTACCACCATGCCTAGCCATTTTTTTTTTTTTTTTTTTTTTTTTTTTTTTGTAGAGACAGGGTTTCACTATGTTGCCCAGGCTGGTCTTGAACTCCTGGGCTCAAGTGATCCTCCCGCCTCAGCCTCCCAAAGTGCTGGGACTATAGGTGTCACACCCTGGGCCCAGCCTCCAATTTTCTAACTCTGTGAAAAAAATGTTCCATGAAACACAATTAAGCAACTTAAACTGAAGGTCTCAACATATAAGTAGAATTTTTCTGGTCTTGAATTTTCAAAGAATGAATTAGGTGTGAGTTCTTATCATAACATGTTTAAAATAATAAATGCGTCTCTAGGTATGCTTCAGGATTACTACAGTTACCCTAAGCTTTCTAGTCTGTTATGGAATTCAGTGGTGACAAAAGCGGGCGGGTGGGGTTCATTTACTGGGTCCTCATTTGGAAATTGTAGTGCCCTGAACTGGAGGACATCAAGGTACATTATATTTATGTAATGTGCCCACTATGCCAAGAGACACAAACTGAAGAAGTGGAAATAAGGAGGTTGGTTTTTGTTTTGTGTGTTTTTTGGATAATAAGGTAACACGATCATGTCAGAGTACTGCATTTCTTTATTTTTTCAAATAGGCTGAAAAGCTAAAGTATAGGAAGATGAACAGTGGAATATCTTTCTGTATTACTTATCCCCATTTCAGTTCCCAATAAACCACTGATATTAATTTCTCATATCTCCTTCCATAGTTTCGTTTCTTTTTTTCTTCTTCTTCTTTTTTTTTTTTTTTTTTTTTTTTGGTTGAGATAGGGTCTTGCTCTATCACCCAGGCTGGAGGGCAGTGACGTGATAACAGCTCACTGCCACCTTGACCTCCCTGGCCCAAACTATTCTCCCCCTTGCATTTCAAGTGTCTGGGACCACAGGGAGGTGCCACTATACCTAGCTAATTTCTTCTATTTTTTATTTTTCTTGTAGAGATGGGGTCTCACTTTGTTGCATAGGCTGGACTCGAACTCCTAGGCTCAAGTGATCCTTCTGCCTTGGCCTCCCACAGTATTGGGATTAAAGATGTGAGCCAACATGGCTGGCCCAGAGTTTCTTTTTTATATATATAAACAAATACAAAAATAGAATCTTATTTTTCCCTTTTTGGGTAGTATATTATCTAAAATATAGTTTTTGAAGATTCTGAGTCTTCATATTTATCAGAATCTTTAAGAATATATATTTCCTTTTCATTCCTTTTTCTCTCAAATTTTTTTTTTTTTAAATTAAATAATATGGTTCCAGTTATAGTTCCCTACTAACCCCCTCCGGAATCCAATTATCCTCCCTCCCTCTCCAGAGGTATTTATTCAATATTTATCATTCCCAGAATATTTATGTGTGTACTGCATATGTATGAATTCATAAACAATTTGTACTATATTTTTATAGGTTAGAACCTTATGTAAGCAATATAATACCAGACACCTGTCTGTAACTTTTTCACTCAACATTGTTTTTCAAAAGTAACTATGTTGATAGAAATAGCTTCAATACATTCTTTTTAATTGTTGTATAATGTTCCATTGTTTGAATAAACCACAATTTGTAAAGTAGGCATGGTGGTGCATGCCTGTAATCCTAGCTATTTGGGAGGCTGAGGTGTGAGGATGGCTGGAGGCCAAGAGTTTAAGGCTGCAGTGTCCTGTGGTTGTGCCTGTGAATATCCACTGCACTCCAGCCTGGGACCCTGCTTCTAATATACATATATACATGTGTGTATATACACATATTTATAACGCAATTTATTCCCTGTTATTATTTCCTTTTTTTCTGTAATAGTGCGACGATGTAGTATTTCAAAATTAAACCTATTATTTCAGATGCAAATAAGCATATCTTTACCTTTTGAGACCTATGGTGCAAGGAAGAGCCTGAGGGTTGTGCATGTTGCTCTCTTTCATGCCCCGTACTTACTGGGTGTCCTTGGGTAGGTGGATGGATGGAGGGATGGATAGATCGATGAATGCTTGAATCTCTTAAGAGAGTTGCCAAACCTCATAGTTCCATCTGTAAACTCCTTGCCTGTGTAGGAGAATAATATATAACTCTTAGTCTCCTTTTCCTTCCAGATGTTGAAATGCTTCAGGCCAGTACATCTAACCCAATCCCTGGAGACGGTTTCTCTCGGGCCACTAAGGACACTATGATCCGAAAGTTTTTAGAAGGTGAGTGGTAGACATGAGGAGGGAAGCTAAAAGAGTGAAAGAAACAAAATGCAAGACGTTGTCTGGTTCTCTTTGAGGGTTGCTCCTGTCAAGGAATGGGCTGCTGCATACATGGCATGTGACGTGAATAAAGGCACTGCGCCTCCCTCTACTTCTCTATCTTGAGCTCCCCCATCAGTCCTTTAGAGGTGGTCCAAGAGTTCCAACCAGTGGAACCACTTGTTTGCGTAAACAAGTTGCCTTTAGCAAGACCTCCTTTTAAAATGCATATGTTGCTTTTATTTGACCAAAATTTATTGAGTGCTTACTATGTGCAAAGCATTGTTCTGCATGTTGGGGCTGGAAATAAAAAGAAAAATAAGCTCTGATGAATGCCTTCAGGAGACTCTACTTGCTGGTAAAGGAGGGGAATACAAACAAGGATTACTAAGTTGAGGCTGTTATTTAGTGGCTAGGAATGTGAACTCTGATCTGTTCTCAATTGTCTCATCCAGTTAGTTGGAACACCTTAGGCGAGTTACTCAACTCCTCTGGGGCTCAGTTTCCTCCATTGTAAAATAAGATAAATATTGTGATAATTAAATGAGTTAGTATGCATTAGGTCTCAGAGCACCACCATGCATATAACAAGCAGTTGATAAAGATTTATTATTGTTTTTATTATTATTGAAGGTTTCAAAGATAGAGGGTGTTAAATTGCATGAGTCATTCTTTAACCCTGTCCAATCGTTTACAATGTATGGTGGGGTCCGTTAATCAAGTAGATATTGAAAGCAGAGTGCTAAGAGGATGGGACTCAAGGGGACAAAACTACACTGTGTGTAGTTTTCACAGTGAAGAGGAAGGAAAAAAACTCTAAAGCAGTGGTAGATAAACCACAGCCCGGCCAGCTGACTGTCTTGTAAATAAAGTTTTATTGGAACACAACATGACTATTTATTTAGTATTGTTTACGGCTGCTTTCATGTCACAGGGGCAGAGTTGAGTACCTGCAACAGACTTTACAGCCTCAAAGGTTGAAATATTTACTATTTGGATCTTTAAAAAATGTGTTCTGATCCCCACTCTAGAATGAGAGGTTTTCCTGAGAGAAGAGTCCTGGGCAGTCTGTTTCAAGCCCTAGATAAGAAGTATCACTTTTATTGGACAGTCGGCAGTGAACGCCCCACCTTTCTTAACTAGGGCTTTGACAGTTAGTCTTATCTAGGACTTTCCCTAGTTCTAATGGGATGAATAACTGAATCCCAGGAGTAAAACAGAGATGATGAAGCCTTGTGCTCATGTCCTTGCACTGCATCGCTGGGTGTCAATGAAGGTGGCGTGAGTGTTTTCTCAGTTGCTTTGCATGGTGTTCTGAGCAGATGGTACAGGAAGTGATATTGGGGAAAGTCCATGGCAGAGGGCAGCACTGAGAAAACAAGGTGGGGTCCCTCACTCTGCTTTTGTGACTGGCAGACACCCAGTTTGTTTGGCCGCCGCTTTCAGTCACCTTTCTCTGTGTTTCTAGGCAACAGCATGGGAATGACCAATCTGGAGAGAGATCTATGCCATCTTGATCAGGAAGAAGATGTTTATTACACAGTCGATGAAGATGAGGCCTTTTCCGTGGACCTGGCCAGCAGGCCCCCTGTCCCAGTACCCAGACCAGAGACCACTGCTCCTGGCGCTCACCAGCTGCCCGACAATGAACCATATATTTCTAAAGGCAAGTGTGGCAAGGAATGATGCCCAGCAGGGTCTTTGGAGCTTCTCAACAGGGATTTCCTGGATGATCTGGCTTTTTGAACCATTGCTCAGAGACTATCCCCTTCTAAATGGTCTTCAACCAGCCCTAGTAGACAGGGTCATATCTTGGGACAGATTATGGAGCTAGAATAGGAGCAATGACCAGAGTCAGTGCTGGCCTTCCATGAAGTATTTATGCACAGTTGCAAAGGCCGGTAAACAAGAACCCTGATAAATTTTTATCTCCTGAAACCCTTCTTGATATTATTAATTTTGAATAGTTAACATTTATTGAAATCTATCAAGAATGCTCTATCTGGAACACACCATTTAATCTTTACAATAACCTATTAGGTAAGGACCATCATTATCTCATTTTACAGATGAGGAAATAGAGGCTTTACAGAGGTCACTCAACCATAACATAGCAGAGCCAAGAGTTGAACTCAGAGAATCTGACTTCACAGCCCTGGCTTTTAGTTACTATGCTAGGCTGACCATCTATTTATGTTATTAAAAATTGGGTTTTGACTTCATAATTGTCCCTGGGACTTTAGTTAGATACTGATGGCATTGTTGGTTTCACTATTTTTTGGAGTTGGTTGCAATAATATGGTTACAAGTACTTTAAGAGTATTAGAAATAGGCCAGGAGGGGTGGCTTATGCCTGTAATCCCAACACTTTGGGAGGCCAAGGCAGTAGATGACTTGAACCTGGGAGTTCAGGACTGTCCTAAGCAGCATGACAAAACTCTGTCTCTACAAAAAATTAGCTAGGTGTGGTGGCACGCACCTGTAGTCCCAGCTATTCAGGAGGCTGAGGTGGAAGCATTGCTAGAGCCTGGGAGATATAGGTTGCAGTGAGCTGAGATTGTACCACTGCACTTCAGCCTGGGCGACAGAGCAAGACCCTATCTGAAAAAAGAAAAAAAAAAAAAAAAGAATTGCCAGATCTGTGCCCCTGAACTATATTCTGTTTTTCAATGGTATCATCATGTTATTGGGGGGTGTGGCAAAAGGGAATTATAAATTGGGGAAGGGTAGCATTCACCCAGAGCCCTAGGTAGTTGGATTGGGGTTGCCAGATAAAATACAGGATGCCCAGTTAACTTTGAATTTCGAATAAATAGCAAATGAGTTTTTAGTGTATGTCCCAAGCAAATGAGTTTTTAGTGTATGTCCCAAATAGCACACACATTTTTGTTTTGCTTTTGTTTTGCAAAATCCAGCAACCCTGAACTGGGTAGGAATACAGTTGTGAGATACTACGTACAGCCAGGTGCAGTGACTGCTTATGGCCTGCAGTCTTCTTGGGTAACATCTCCTTGGCATGAGCAGCAGACACTGTTGGTTCCCTGCCCGTGTCCCCCTAGCCCTTTACATTTCTGTGTTCACTGGCTGGACCCTACCTGTCAGCACCTGTGTCTTTCAGCCCAAGGGCTTCCTCTAGCACCTGGAGCTTTCTCTGCCCTCTTACAGGACAGGCTGAAAGCACTGGAGAATTAACACACAGAGTCGCTGCCCTCAACCAGTGCCTGACAGAAGGTGTGGATGAATGTCCCAATTTACTTGCCCCTCCGGTGGGATAATTCTTAGTTACGCATTCTACATTGATTTCTAGGGATTCCAAAGTTGCCCACAGTGTAACTGGCTTGATTACCCACCATTTAGTGCACCATCCACTTCCCCGGCTTACTTCTGTCACCTCTCAAATAGACTGCGTGCACTTGAATCCTTGTCTCAGGTTCTGCTTCTGAGGGAACTCCATCTAAGAAGCATGCAAATATATGCTGGTCATTCCTAAATAGCGGAAGGAGTAGGGAACAGTATTGTTGGCATGGCTCATTGTAGGGAGGTGCTTGGACAGGGGCACAGATGATCCTTCAAGAGCCCTGATGGGCTTGCTAGGAAACTGTGGAGAAGCAAAGGAGAGAAGAGAGGCAGGAGATGACAAAAGGGGCAAAGGATTGGACACCAAAACACCTGGGTTCATCTCTCAGCTCTTGCATTTTCCAGCTGTACAGCATAGGACATTGGGAAGTCATTTCACCCTTTTCTTTCTTTTTTTTTTTTTTTTTTTTTTTGAGACAGGGTCTTGCTGTGTTGCCCAGGCTGGTCTTGAACTCCTGTGCTCAAGCAATCCTCCTGCCTCAGCCTCCCAAAATGCTGGGATTATAGGTGTGAGTCACCGTGCCCAGGGCCATTTTACCCTTTTAGGCTTTAGTTTCCTCATCTATAAAATGGGTATTGTAATGTTACATGCATACATTAATACATGTCCTAATAATATATACTAATACTCTGCCATAGCCTTATTGTGAGGGTCAGATGAAATAATACAGAAGGAAGTACTTTATAAACAGTAAGGCATTATGGAGACATTACTTGGGTTAACTAGCATGCCAAGGTATTGCTGACTATTGGCAATAGTCTCAAAGTTCAGATGTGAATAATGATAATGAAAGCTAACACTGAGTGTTTACATGGGCCAGGCACTGTTCTAAGTACTTTCCATGTATTAACTCATTTAATACTCATTATACTCGAGTGAAAGAACTATTATCATCCCCATTCTACAGATAAGAAACAGGGATAGGGTGAGGTCAAGCCACTTGTCCAAGATCCTATGATTCACAAGCCACAGAGCTAGCATTTGGATTCAAGGGGCCTCTTTCAGAGCCCAGGGAGCCAGCGTCACCATGCCATCTTATCACTAAGTGAACATTTGTCATGTCCCGGTTTTCTCGCCTAACCTTCATGAATCTATGCCTCATAAATGACTTCATCTTAATCTCTTTGGAGCTGTACACTTACTATAATATTCTACTGCCTGGAGTTCTGTCTTATGGCACTAGTTGGCATTTTAAGTGGCATTTCCTTTTATTCTCAAATTTCAAAGTTTTCCATGGCTAGCTTCAGGTGTTCAGGGGTCCAGGCACATGTCCTCGCTCCCATTACTGTTTTCTTTAATGAGCTTATAAATTCTGATCATGTCCTCTGGCTGGCTTTGTCTTTCTAGTTTTGAGATTGTATCTGTTTAGTCTGCCATTACTTGACAATTCCTAGTCCTTTTCACTAATTGCCTCTTTCTGCAATTTTGATTTACAAAACCACATACGGTGGTCCTAGGTATGGATTCATTATTACTATTATTTTGTACTAGATTTTGATAGTTTTTCGGTAATCAGAATATTCTTTATCTCATAGTTTTTGCAGAAAAAAATCAAGAGCGACCTGGGAATTTTTACGTTTCCTCAGAGAGCATCAGGAAAGGTAAGCCAGATGTTATATGAGCTGAACTTTTGGGTGGTAGAAGTGTTTGTAGGTTAGTGATTTCCAAGTGCAACAATAGCTCTGTGGCACTGAAAAATAGAGGGATCCAGTCCTGGCCAATATGGTGAAACCCCATCTCTACTAAAAATACAAAAAATTAGCCCGGCATGGTGGCAGGCACCTGTAGTCCCAGCTACTCAGGAGGCTGAGGCAGGAGAATCGCTTGAACCTGGGAGGGGGAGGTTGCAATAAGCTGAGTCTGAGCCACTGCACTCCAGCCTGGGTGACAGAGTGAGACTCTGTCTCAAGAAAAGAAAAACAAAAACAAAAATTAAATAAATAAATAAAAGAGAGATCCAAAGATACCTTAGGGTGGCGCTGTCTGAGAGTCTTGTACTGATGGTAAATGGGGAGAGGAGGAGATCAGGGTCCTCTACAATGTTGTACAAATTGGTCATACAAATGACCTTAATCTAGTGGAAAGTATCCGTATGGCACATAAAAGTACAATCTAAACACGGAGGTTGATGCCAACAGGATGAAAGTAGGCGGCCCAGCACCCAGTCTTTACCTAATAATACAGCCTTTCTGGGCTATTTACTTACCTTATCTATACTAGTTAGACTATACTTTGATTCAACTTTTATTTAAAAGATATTTTGCTTGCCATTGGGGAACAACTTGGAAGTCTCATTTTCCTAAACACTTTTAAAGGAAGTTTGAGGAGCTAAGTGCTCTTTTGTTTTTTTCTTTATTAATTTTTTTTTGTGCTAAACAGAAACACTCAGTATTATTCCACTGAGGATTCTTTTGAAAAGTAGCCGTGACACCATCTAAGCATCCGAAGGCATCCCCCAAGGGCTCTGGTAGTGGGAAACGGGAACTGGTTGGCTTGTACATTTTGTTTTTTCCTCCACTGCATCTCCCAACACCATTAGAGAGCCTTGAGAAGGGCAGTTGGGGTTGGTGGCTCATGCCTGTAATCCCAGCACTTTGGGAGGCCAAAACAGGTGGATCACAAAGTCTGGAGTTCGAGACCAGCCTGGCCAACATGGAGAAACCCCATCTCTACTAAAAATACAAAAAATAGCTGGGCATGGTGGCATGTGCCTGTAATCCCAGCTATTCAGGAGACTGAGGGAGGAGAATCACTTGAACCCGGGAGTCGGAGGTTACAGTGAGCTGAGATCAAACCACTGCACTCCAGCCTGGCAACAGAGCAAGACTCCATCTCAAAAAAAAAAAAAAAAAAAGGGCAGACCTGGGAGAAGGATGTGTGAGTGTGTGTGGACAGATAAGTGAATGGTTGGGCAGACTGCTAGATAAATGTCTTTGAGCCTTTTTCAATACTCACTGGTGAAGCCATTTCTCTTTTTTCTTCTTGTTACATCCCTGAATCACAATGCCCAAATGGGGTCCTGCTGGAGAAATTTAGATTCAAGTAGCCTCATATGAATTTAGTGAAATGCCAAGATGCCTCAGTGGCCCCATGGTTGCTGTGAGTAGATCATTCCCCATAGAACTGGATTCATGGCCTGGAGAGAGATGAGGGTTGACTCCGTATTACTCTAGAAGCTCCAAAGCAGAGAACTGTGAATTTGTAATGTGGGAGAGAGGCTGGCACAGGAACAACCCAAGGGTAGCCAGCCGGAAGCCAGCACCTACTTTATACCTGGTGCTGTTGGGCTGGGTCATGATTCCATTGGTGTTCCAGTCTCCTGGGGCATTTCATGACCATCAGTCCACAATCATTGTGCCCCATGCTGCTTAGACTCAGTGAGGGATGAGAGTGGGGCTAAGGGAAGCATCCTAGCTAAACTCTCTTCCAGTGTATTCTCTTCTGGGTGTGGATTTAAGTCTAAAGCAGTGGTTCTCAGCTGGAAGTGATTTTGCTCCCCCTCCCTAAAGAATATTTGGCAATATAGGGGAAATGTTTAGTTGTCACAACTAAAGAAGGGGGTGCTGCTAGCGTTTAATGGGTAGAAGCCCGGGATGCTGCTGAGAGCCTACAGTGCACAGGGCGCTCCCACACCGTAAGGAATTATCTGGCCCCAAATGTCAATAGTGCCAAGGTTGAGAAATGCTGTCTAAAGGCTTCTCAATAATTAAGGCTTGACTGCTTCTCCAAGAATACACCAAATGGTGGATGATGCTGATGCAGCGGGAGGGCCTGGGGGCCCTGGAGTGGGAGGCTGTGATGGCTTCCCTGGAGGCTTTGGCAGCAACATTCAGGCCGAGGTTGTGGCTGTGGCTGGGGCCAAGGCTCTGGAGCTCATGGAAGGAAGGCTGAGAACAAGGAGTGGATGCCTGTCACTAAGCTAGACCACCTAGCCAAGGACATGAAGAGCAAGTCCTGGGAGATCTCTGTTCTCTCTGCCCATAAAGCAGTCTGAACTGAGATCATTGACCTTTTCCTGGGGTCATCTCTCAAGAACGGGGTTCCGAAGATTATGCTGGTACAGAAGCTGATCCAGGCTGGTCATTACACCAGGTTCAAGGTGTTTGCTCCCATTGAGGACGACAGTGGCCATGTCGTCTGGATATTAAGTACTCCAAGGAGGTAGCCACTGCCATCCAAGGGGCCATCATCCTGGCCAAGCTCTCACTGGGCCTGCACAGAGAGTTTACAGGGGGAACAAGATCAGCAAGCCCCACCCAGCCCTTGCAAGGTGACAGGCTGCTGACTCTGTGCTGGTGTGCCTCATCCCTGCCCCCAGGGGCACTAGCATCATCTTGGCCTCTGTGCCCAAGAAGCTGCTGATGATGGCTGCTATAGCTTGGCCAGGGGCTGCACTGCCACCCTGGGCCACCTGTGAACCTAGGCCACCTTTGAACCTGGACCACCTATGAACTTGACCCTTGACCTCTGGAAAGAGACTGTATTCACCAAGTCTCCCTACCAGAAATTCACTGACCATCTCTCAAGACCCACACCAGAGTCTCTGAGCAGAAGACCCAGGTTCCAGCTGTGTCTACAACTTAGGGTTTTTATATAAGAAAAATGAAATGAATTAAGCCTGTTAAAAAAAATAATAATAATTAAGACTTGGCAGATTCAGCAGATTTCACACCTCCCTTAAATGTTGCAGCCTTGTCTTTAGCATGACAGGCTTTGAAATTATAAGCTGCTTTCTTCTCCCCTGATTTTATGTTGTATCTCCCCCTCCTTGTCCACATGTAATTGTTCTTTTGAGACAAGTCCTCTTGAGCCTGTGACCAGCCTCATTAACCCCATGCCTCTGGTGAGTGGTCCCCAGTTGGGGAGCTGTCAAGCTGAGTTTTGCCATCCTTTCCAGAGGCGCCTGTCAGACCGTGGAGGGACAGGCCCCAGTCGAGTATATATGACCCTTTTGCGGGGATGAAAACTCCAGGCCAGCGGCAGCTTATCACCCTCCAGGAGCAGGTGAAACTGGGCATTGTCAACGTGGATGAGGCTGTGCTTCACTTCAAAGAGTGGCAGCTCAACCAGAAGAAACGATCGGAGTCCTTTCGTTTCCAGCAGGTAACTGGCTTCGTACGGAATTTGTTTCATGTCTGCTTCCCCCTTTGACAGTGGAGGAGGGCTGGGCCTTGGTTGCTTGTGTATTGCCCTACCTGGACACCCATGGCTGGGCCTGCGAACGTTTGAGTTTGATTGTAAACCAGTGAGTGCGTGTGAGTGTCACCTTGGTCTGTAACCACATGGCTCCCGGGCTGAGAGCTGGATGGCTTTTCCAGGTGCCATGAGGCTTGAGATCAGGAACAAAGGCTCAACTACAAACCCTAACTCTGCTGCTGTCTCTCTGCATTGGCTCCCTGCTTCTGCTTTCCAGCTTTTTTCTTTTTAGAGTCCCTCTTTCTATTCCTACTACCAAATACCCTCACAACTATCACACTTTAGCACTCAAAGAGAATGTGGAAAGCTCCCAAGAAATATGATTAAATGAACAAAACAAGTTACAGATACAAAACCACCCAAATTAAAACAACTCAGACACATCCACACACAAACTGTATTTCTATGGATGTGTATATCAATGCAAGGACAAAGATCTGGAAACAGCCGCCTCAGGCCCATTCCAGGGACCACCTCTTGGGAGAAGGACTGGGGTGTCAGAGGAGACTCTGGCTCTACCTGTATAATTTGAAGCTTTTATGAGAATATACAACTCCATACCTGTACCATAAGTATACACTATGTATAATTAAAAACAATAAAAAGAATGCGAACTCAACCTTAGGAAGCTCATTCCTAGTGCATCAATGCCTTTGTATTAAAAAGGAGGAACTGGAGCTTAGGGGGTTAGGAGACACGTCCAAGATGACTTTCCTAGTACAGGGCCAAGTTAGGGCTGGAACTATTGCCTTTTCTCTCCACCTCCTCAGGCCGCTTCCTTCAACGTACTAGCCAGGCTCAACCCTGCTTACCCTCAGAGATCAGACAGGGTTGGGCACGTTCAGGGTGGTGCGCTGCAGACCCTGGCGGTGTGTATTCTAACCTCTGTTCTTACGCTAGCTGACATACCAGCTTTTGAGGCGGAGAGCAAGCAGCATCCCTCCAGGGCTGAGCTGGGAGGCCGCCTTCTGGGAGAGGATTAGTGGTAAAGAGCGGGGAAGTGTGTCATCAGGCAGTATTGGCTGAGCTCTGACAGTGCTACATTAGGAATTGTGCTCAGCATTGAATAGAACTGGTCTGTTTCGCTCATAGACGGATGTGAAATAAGTATTGTTCCTCCTGTTCCACAGAAAACTGAGGCTCAGAGAGGCAAAGAGGCAGTCAAGGTTCAAACATCCCCTTTCTCACCCCAGAGCCTGTGCTCCTTTCTGCCTTCTTAGTGCTCCTTAAGACAGGGGCACCCACTCTGCCAGCTGCCTCCCTCCCTGTGGGGGTCTGAAGGGTGGGAGGACACCCTAGAGAGCCGAATGCAGGAATCACGGGTGCTCTTCACTCAGGAGCCCCAGGGAGGCTGCAGTCCTGCTGAAGAAAGGCTGGCCCTGGCTAAACAATGTTTTTTATCTCCTTGCCGAGTTGTGCAACCACGTGACACAGTAATTCAGAACAGAGCTCTGCAGCCGGCAGCCTGAATTTACATCTTTGTTCTGCCACTTGTGGCTGGATGACCTTGACCTTGCTGTGCCTCTGTTTTTCCACCTCTGAAATGTGAAGGGGGAGGACTAGGTGATGTAAGCCACTGTAAGCAGCACACCTGGCACATAGTAAATAAGTGATGAATGTTAGCTTTCTATGTTTATGTCCAAAAGACCTCTTCCTTTCCCATGAACTGGCCCAGAACTCTTGGGTATAGCAGACAACTGGGGTCCATATTCAATTGGCAGAGAATCCCAGCCCCTGGGGGCTCACATTGCTAGTCTCCGGGCACTTCCTGAGTATCCCCCATCCAACGGTTAGTGGTGTGGAGACGTTCCTGGGTGGAGGCCTCATCTTCCTTTTCCTCTGCCTCTGTCCACTCCTCTGTCTCCTTTACATCGCCCTCTCACAGGTGGACACTGAAGGTTTCCTTCAGCTCCCTCTCTGTGCGGTCCCGCGCTTCCAGCCACCAGTTGGCTGTGTCCTCCTGAGGTGCCCCAGGCCAGCGGCAGCTTATCACCCTCCAGGAGCAGGTGAAGCTGGGCATTGTCAACGTGGATGAGGCTGTGCTCACTGCTGTCTAACAACAGATCATCCCTCAAGGCCGATTCCCTTTCCCAACACTCTCTCTGTGCTCATTGTACCATCTTCTCTTGGAGATACGGATGAGACTCAGAGCCTCTTTGGCCTTCTCCTGTGCTTCTGCACACCCAGCCAGCGGCGTGTCCTGCTGGGTCCTGCTCTGTGGCATTCATCCTCTTGCATCTGCTTCTGTCTCTCCATTCCTCCAGCCACATCCTCGTGTCAGCTTCTGTCACCTGCATCTGGCACATTCCATAGTCTCTAGGAAGGTCGGCTGGCCTTTGTTCTTTCTTTTCTAGTTGACTAGAACCTTAAAACCATGACAAGGTCACAACGTTCAGCGTTTCCCTGCTGCCTCCTGGACAAAGCTCAGTCTCTTCATCCTGCAGCCGCAGGCCAACGCTTGTTTTCAGTTTGGCCTCCTGCAACTCCCCCACATGAACCTTCTACTCCAGCCAGATTGTCTGGACATCTTCCCTGGGGCATATTCCCTAGAATGCTCAGGCACTTAACTTCAGGGTTATTGTTAATCGACTAAAAGAGAAACAATCTTGACCCTCACATATCTATTCAACATTTATTGAGTGATTACAATGGACCAGATGGCAGGATTACAGAAAGGTACAAGACCTGGTCTCTTAATGTTAGAGAGCTCACCGCAAGAGTGTCACATGGTGAGGCAGTGCAGCCCACATGCCGCATGGCTAGTGTGGTCAGTCACTAAGGACCGGAGCATCTGGGGAGGCTGCAGGGAGAAGGTGAGACTTGATGCAGGCCTGGAACAGACTTGTGGAGAGGAACCAGCATCCCTGAAAGTCAGGGGAATGATGTGAGAATACAGTCTCAGAGACAGGAATACCTGTGGAGTTTTTATGAGCTCAGCTAACAGGCATACAGGAGAGGGGCCGTGTAGAACAGAGCTGGGAACCAGAGGGGAGGAAAGACTCTTTCTTGTGGAAGAGTTATCTTCTCTTCAGGTACAGATTCTGTGAATACTTGGATTTCTGGAGGCTGACTGAATCTGCTGAGCCACATGTGCATATTGTAAATGTGACTGCAATGTGATATACCCTACAAAAGGCATACAATCAGAAACTCTCATGTCCAGAGGGTGTCATTCCGTGGTACACTTAAAAAATAAAAAAAATTCTTTTCCAGGAAAATCTTAAACGACTAAGAGACAGCATCACCCGAAGACAGAGAGAGAAGCAAAAATCTGGAAAGCAGACAGGTACGTGGCTTACCAGGGCGCTGCATTGTGTGGGACATTGCTGTCATCTGTTGTCCTCGACTCCCCTTTTGGCTGTGGCCTGAGTGGGGAGACCACTTGCCCAGCACTCATTGCGCTGTTTACAGATCTGGGTCCCCCGCTAGACTGTAAAGGCCTTTTAGGCAGGGATTATGTCTTATTTATTCTATAAACAATCTGGTACCTGGTATACAAGACATACAACTCTGCATCCTTTCCTCCTTTTCACACAAAGAGGATGGTGATACTTCCTCTGCAAGCACCTGACTCTCCCCTTGGTAGTTAGGAGGACGTATGTTTTCTAAGCAGAGAAAGGAGAAAATTCCATTTAAACAGTGTCTGTTTTTTCTGATTCTGGTGAGCAGTGGCATCATCTGCATCTGCACCGTACACTGCTTCAGAAGCCCAGGCCCCAGGTATAGCAGAGCTCCCACGGTGCAATAGCAGGGCCACAAATTCTAGCGGTGTGCACTATGGACTGGGCACCCCTGCTCACCTTAAGCCTATCCCCTGTGCCAGCCATGTGGTACCACCACCCCTGAGCAAGAAGCTGGTGTTTACCAACAATGCACCTTCCCACAGAGGGCCTCTGGCATGGTGGGCCTCTGTGATTAACGCTGGCCAGCCTTATAGCAAGAGGAACATGCAGGAGAAGGCTTTCAGAGGCACTCAGATCTTGAGTGGAGCCTTATCACACGAGGAACCAAGTAGAAATCTAGCCCTCTTTGTGCACAACTTCCAAAGTCTCTCTCCAGCTGCCATCAACAGCCCAACTTCCCATGAACCTGGTTGGGCTGGTAAAACCCTGATCTCCAAACAGGACATTCTTTCCTGCCATGGGCTCCTTGCTCATGCCATGCCTCTTCCTTCTCACCTATATGAAAACTACTGGGATGCAAGACCCAGCCCTGGCAGCCCCTTCTCAGTGATGCTCTCCTGGACCACTCTAGGCCATGGTATTCCTTCCTCATTCAGCATATGTGGGACCTACCACCCCTTCCATTCATCTGGCACTTCCCTTTTTCTGTCTCTGGTTGATATCACTTCATTCCTTTATCCAAGCCACTGGCAGTCCAGAGATGTTCTGCTTCCAAAGCACATCCTAAATCTGGTCATTTCTGACCATTTCCCATGTCACTGCTGCAGCCAAGCCACATCATCCCTTGCCTAGACCAGGGGAGTAGCCCCTCAGTCATTTCCCCATGTTCACTCTTGCCTTTCTACAGTTAACCCATTGTAGCCAATGATGTTTAAAAGTGTTTAAAATCAGATAATGCCACGCCCTTGATCAAAGCCTTCCAGGGGCTCCCATCCCACTCAGGGTAAAATCATATTCCTACTTACAGCCTACAAGGCCCATGTGATCTGACCCCTGAGCCCATACTTCATTCTCCCCCAAACCCTGTGCTCCAGTCCCAGGACTCCTTCTTATTGCTTTAACAAGCCAAGAGCATTTCTCCCTCAGGACCTGTGCACTTGCCATTCCCCTGCCTTCCCCACATCTTCACCTTCTGGTCCTTTTTCACCCTTCAGAGTTCAGTGTAGCATTTCCTCATCAGAGGCCTTCTCTGCCATTCTCTCCAGAGGAGCCCTCCACTACTCACTTTCAGTTCCCTGGCATCCTCTCTTTTCACATATCACAGACTGGAATCATCTTTGGTTTCTGTTTTCATGGTTATGGTCCAACACCTCATCTCCCTCCTAGTAGAAACTCCACATGGACAGAAACATGTCTGCTGTGCACTCCATGGAGTCCCCAGGGTGCAGCATGGTACGGTGATGGAGCTTCAGAAGTCTTTGTTGGAATGATTGGCTTCAGGAAACTGTTTGGTGACACCACTCATTCATTCCACACATAACAGGCACCAGGCATGCTGCCAAATACAGAGACCTATGAGACACTAGCTTCACCATCTGGTAGCCTAATGAGTCAGTTATCTTTGTATTCACACAGGTTTGGCTTTCCCTACTAGGGTCTGTTCCACCATGCCTAATACAGTGTTTTGCAGGTAGTACTAACCTAGTGAATGTCAATGATTTGGGGAGAAGAGGGGTTACAAGGTTTTAACCATCGCAGAAGGTCAGAGAGGTCATCCTACGACTTCTGCTTGGGTGTCTAGATTTTAAATTTACGCTGCCAGTACCTGAGTTCACACTTGTCTGTCCTGCTGGTTGAGAAAAAGAGAAAGGAGAGAAGGCAGAAAAGCTGTTTCAAGATGTGCACAGTCATCCTAGGGTCAGATTATAGGGGTCTCAGTGATAAAAGGACTGAGGTGCTTTTTAAAACTAGAGTCCATAAGCCTAAAGATAGGAGCCTTGATGAAATGAAACATTTCAGGGCTTTAAATATAAACAGCATCAAGAAACCTGTGATTTGGTGGCACACCCAGTGTTTGAAGGTCCAAGAGTCCTAGTATTGGAGTCACATGTGCTCAGCAGTCTGGGATCAAGACCTGAGCCTTCTGGGTCTCTTCACATCCTGACCACTCACCTAGGCTCCACCTGGTGCCACTGGAGGTACTGAAGCAAGACAGACGCACATGCAGAGGAGTAGAGGGGATGGACTCTGGGGCCAGTGAGGTTGGGTCAAATTCCTGCTCACTGCTCACCCCTCACTAGCTGGGAACTGTGGGCAAGATACTTCACCTCCCCGAGCCTCAGTCCTCCTTTGCAAAACGGTAAAAGTGAAAGTGCCCACCCCATTAGGGAACATTGGATGAGTTAGGGTATAACCAATGCCTAGCACAGTGCCTGGTACATAAGAGTACCCCTTAAAGTGTCCATGCTCTTGATTACACAGAGGCCCACACACCAGCTGGGGTCCTCTCAGGCAGGGCCATCCAGAATGAATCACAAGTTCTGGAACATTATGCAAGGTTCACCCAAGGCTGATCAGGCTCTGAACAAGTGATTTATACCCACCAGTAGCTATATCTAAATTAGAATGATCAATATCTACATTTTTCCAAAAGATCATGGCTTAGTTAGCTCTATCTCCACCCCTCATCCCCTACTCCCCAAGAAGCAGACCCTCTGACAAGGATATTTTGGGGAGAGGGGTGTTAAATATTTGTATGTTTTATATTGGAGCTTTAATCAATGTAATAACTATTGAGAGATTAAACTGTATATAATTTGACACCAAACAAGAATGACCAGGGACAGCAAGCAATCTACATGGGTTCTGCCTGTCAGCCCCAAGGGCCTCCTTGTTTGTGGTTTTTATTGTAATAAAATATACATAACATAAAATTGACCATTTGAACCACGTTTTTTTTTGGGACCAAGGCTCGCTCTGTCGCCAAGACTGGAGTGCAGTGGCATGATCACGGCTCACTGCAACCTCTGCCTCCCAGTTCAAACGATTCTCCTGCCTCAGCCTACTGAGTAGCTGAGACTACAGGCACACGCCACCATGCCTGGCTAATTTTTGTATTCTTTTAGTAGAGATGGGATTTCACCATGTTGGTCAGGCTGGTCTCAAACTCCTGACCTTGTGATCTGCCCGCCTCAGCCTCCCAAAATGCTGGGATTACAGGCGTGAGCCACCGCGCCCAACCTTGAACCATTTTTAAGTGTACAATTCAAGCCGGGTGTGATGGCTCACACCTGTAATCCCAGCACTTTGGGAGGCCATTGGGAGGTTGAAGTGGGAGGATCAGTTGAGGCCAGGAGTCTGAGACAAGCCTGGTCAATATGGCAAAACCTTGTCTCTACCAAAAATATAAAAATTAGTTGGGTGTGGTGACATGTACCTCTAGTCCCAACTACTCAGGAAGCTGAGGGAGGAGAATCACTTGAACCCAGGAGGCAGAGGTTGCAGTGAGCCAAGATCTCACCATAGCACTCCAGCCTGGGTGACAGTGCCAGACTCTATCTCAAAAAAATAAAAAGTATACAATTCAGTGGCATTAAGTACATTCACAGTGTTGTGCCACCATTACCACTTCCATTTCTAGAACTTTTCTCCCCCGATAAGGATTTTGGAGCAAATAGCTGGTGTGGGTGGTGATCCCAGGGACTATGGTGGGGATAGGGAAGTGAGGCAGGAAGGAGTCAGTGGAGAACACCCACCGAGGAGCAAGAGAGCTGGGACATTTATACACCAGCCCCCATCAGTTGTTGGTGAAGGCCTGCTGGGGGAGGAGCACCCATCGTTCTGCTATGAGAAACAGCCTCAGGCAATTGGAAGTTGGACCCTGTACTGCATACCCAAGGGCAGCATTTGCCAAAGAAAGGGCATCATTTATAGTTGAATAAATGTGACATATTATTGACACATTATAACACAGATCTGTGGGAAAATTAGGGTTGATGAATAATGTTTGTGCATAAAGGCTCTATTCTAAGAATGTAACCCATTCTAAACACAGGGACTGACTATTCATTTCAGAACTTCATTTGCCCTAGGAAAAAAATATTAATCTTTAATTTGGGTTAGAATGCCAAAGAGAATTAAGAAAATTAAGACTGTTCTTAATAACTTGACCATTTTTCTTCAACCCCAGGGAGTTGTTTGCTCTTACTGGGCTGGTACAGAGCGTTGATAGTGTAGGAAATTAGAGAAGGGCTGGTGAGAGCCAGGGCCTCACAGAGAAGATAATCAATATTTGTGTTCTGGGTGTATCCTGTGGGGCAGGACATGGAGGAGCTAACCGGGTCCCAGGAAACTCGGGTTCTGATTCCTCCTTTGTCACTGAATCACTTTATGATCCAGGGCAATTCCTTTAGCTGCTCTGTGCCTCAGTTTCCTCACCAGGGTTATACCTGACCTACCTACTTAATGGAGAAGTCATGAAGTTCAAAGGAGCTATAATAATGCATATAAATGCACTTTGGGAAAGCACTATGCAATATAATCATGATAATTATCCCTAGCACTGTACCTTTATTCAAAGAATATCAGGATTTTATAAACATTTGGACTGGCTCTACCTGATTTTCTGAACTTTTGACACCCCTATTTTTTTTCCTGTGTATTTTACTTTCCTTCTTTATAGAATTAGTTGAGGTTAAAAAATTGCCTCCTTGAAGTTAACTAAGCAGACCGGAATCTCCCTTAAAAAAAAAATATATATATATATATATATTTTTTAGGCCAGTTATGGTTGCTCATGCCTGTAATCCCAGCACTTTGGGAGGCCAAGGTGGGCGGATCATGAAGTCAGGAGTTCAAGACTAGCCTGGCCAACATAGTGAAGCCCCGTCTCTACTAAAAATACCAAAATTAGCCGGATGTGGTGGCATGTGCCTGTAGTCCCAACTACTTGGGAGGCTGAGGTAGGAGAATTGCTCGAACCTGGGAGGCAGAGGTTGCAGTGAGCCAAGATTGCGCCACTATACTCCAATCTGGGTGATAGAGAGACTTCGTCTCAAAAAAAAAAGAGAGATTTTTAAAAAGCTAGGTCAGAACTGAAGGAAAAAAGAAAAAAAGCCTGACACTTGTTTGGTTTCTTAAGATGCTGTGGGTGGCACCCATGTGAAAGTACCCCTGGCTGTCCTCTGTCCAAGTGGCTCCAAGCTGGTATGGGTGCTTCCATGGCATGGTTGTAGCTGAGAGAGCCCCAGCATGTGAAAAAGACCTGGATTACACAAACCCTGGGAAGCTGGTCAGACACTTGGACTATACACCACACCTGGAACTAGAGTCCCCAGATGAGGAAGGCTCATGCCTATGCAAGCCAACAATCCACGCCGAACATTCTCTGTGCAGAATGTTCGCTGGGGACCTTAGTGTGCCCTGTCCTCTCGCCGCTCCTTCATCCTGTTCTGGTTTATCCATTCACCCTGCCAGATTTCTGGCTTTGGCAGGTGGCTGCCCCTGGACTCTCTGAACTTCCTGCCACGCCTGTCCCCTACAAGGGTAGAGGCGGAGGAGGAAGTGGTACCAGAAGATAAAAGGACACGTCCCCAAAGCTAACACCTCTTCTACCCAAGTTTATACAGCTACCACTGTATAAACCCTGCGCCTGGGCTTGGGAAGGTCCAAGGCAGCCAGGGGAGCCTTGAGGCAGGAGCACATCTTGCCTTCAGGAGGAAGTTGGTGCTGGTGCCCCCAGACTTTTTTCCTCCTTATTAGAGGAGCTGTTTTCTGTTCCTAGAACCCAGCATTAGAAATGTAGGGAGGAATAGAGATAATCTCTGGGCAGAGCTAAGCCAGTAAGGAGGCCAGGTCAGTGCTTTGCTCGGCAGAGGCATCAGCTGTCTTACCTGTGGTCCTTGCAAGTCACAAAATCTTTCAAAGACCTGAAGGACTTCCTTTCATTAGCTTTCTGGGTCATTACTGTCCATGTGGGCCAGCTACCCCCCCCACCCACCCGCCATCTTTTATGCAGAGAGCCAGGGGCTGTACGAGCAGTGGTTAAGAGCCTGGTCTCCGGATCCTGTGTTCAAATCCTAGCTCTGCCACTTACCAGCTGTTTGACAGGACATGCTGCATCACTTCTCTGTACCTTAGTTGCTGTTGGCATTGATGATAATAGTATTTACTTCTTGGGTGTTGTGGGGATTAAGTGAGGGAAAAATGCCAAAGCTCTCAGAACGGTGCTTGGTGCATAGGGTAGCCTGTGATTACAGTCAAGGATGGACATATCCCCCCTCACATAAGGCGAGTGATTCAGAGCGGGTAGCTGACTTGCTGGACTTCCACAGCTGCTCAGCGGCAGGGCTGAGGGCCCAGACCTTTCCCTCGTGGCTTGTTGCTTCCGCTCCCTGGTGCAGAAGCGCTTCTCTGTCCCTTTCTCACATCCTTCTGTCCCTCTCTTCTGTCTCCCAGTGACAGCCACATAGGATTCAGTACAGTTTCAGTGCTGAAGGGGAAGGGGCCACCAACCCAGGGCCCCTCCCCGTCTTATCAGCTTTTCCCCTCCCCTTGGGGAGGCAGGTAGAGGGAAGCTGCTGAGCAGCTTGGCAGGTGACAGTCTGGTGTCTTGAAGCTCATCCCTCTTTCCTCCAATTCCAGACTTGGAAATCACAGTCCCAATTCGGCACTCACAGCACCTGCCTGCTAAAGTGGAATTTGGAGTCTATGAGAGTGGCCCCAGGAAAAGCGTCTTTCCCCCGAGGACGGAGCTGAGACGAGGAGACTGGAAAACAGACAGCACCTCCAGCACAGCAAGTGAGGAGCTGGGGTTGCAGGGGGTGGGGTCTTCTTAGCTGGGCTCTAGCCTGCGCCCTTGGGCCTTAGGAAACATCCTCTTAAGAGCCCAAGATATCTCCAGTGGGGCCTGGTTGGGGTTTGAGAGGTGTAAAAGATGGGGCAGAGTTACTGTTTGCCCATGAGGTTTGCTTCGTATCCCACGAAGCCCAGTTGCATCATTATTACTCTAGCCCTTTCCTAAATATGAAAACTTAATACTAATAGTTAACATTTATTGAGCATTTACTATATTCTAAGCCACTTCATAGATTATCTAATTTAATTCTCACCAAAGCTCTGTGAAATAGGGACTATCATCTCTGTTTCCTGAGGAGGAAGCAAGAGGCGTAGTGCTCTGTTCTAGGTTAAATAGCTAGTGTGGAATAGCCAGGATTTGAACTCAGTCTGGATACAGAGCCAAGACTCTTAGCCACTGTTCTTTGCTGCTTCCCCAACTGTGATAAAGCAAAGGAAAGGGCACAGAGTCAGACATATCAGAAAATAATGGACTCAAGTAAAATAAAAAGAAGAAAAAAAAAATAATGGACTCAAATTTGAACATTCTAACTTACAGGCAGGTTGAGGATCTAATTAGGTAATGCCTTCCTTTTGGCTGGCAAGCTTCAATAGCTGTCTGATTGCACAGACAATAGAGGCTGATGCACAGGCGGGAGCTGAGGGCTTTGTTCCCATATCCAGGGCAGTGTTAGCTGACTCTAGACACACTGGCTTCACAAGCCACGTAGACTGAGTTTCTCTTCTTTCATACATTTCAGTGCTAAGAAAACAGCTAGGAAAGCAATACTAGAGCCAGAGAGTAGCTGATGTTCAGGACTCATATCTCCTGAAATGTTGGGCAGAGAACCCCATAATGCATGTTGGAGCAGGAAGGTTTTCTAAGCCAGGGGTTCTTCATCTTTTCTGCATCACAAAGCCCCTTGAGAATCTGATATATAATTTGGCTCTGTCTCTAAGACACATGCACAGGTCTGTGACACATACACAATTTTGCCCACCATGGACTTAGGTCAAGAACCTCTGAACTAGTTTTCCTCCATCCTTTATAGAGGGGGTATTTGTGACCCAGAGAGGGAGAGAATTTTGCCCAAGGTCACGTAGCCAGTGAATAGGAAAGGTGCGAGTAGAACCTAGTTCCACTCTCTTTCAGGTGAATGTTTCTGCCATCATTACCTGTCAAAACAGACGCCCAGCCTATTACATGACTGCCTGGGAAGTCTAGACTGGACGGAGGAGAAAACTTCCCCTTACGTAATAGGGGTGATCATTTCTATGCAAAGCCCCCTGGGGGCAATTTGAGAATTCTGACACGTTCAGGAATGGGAGAGATATTCTCAGGAATCACAGGTAGCAGAAGGAGCAAGGGACAGGTGGCTATCTCTATCTCTGAGACCTGTGGAAGAGGAGAGGGGAAGTGGTAGAACCCTCTCAGGGCATAGACAATGCATCCCAGGGTGGGAGAGGAGAGTGACAGCTGGAAACTTTACAAGACAAATGCCTATGTTTTTAGGGGGCTAGCCTGGAGTGAAGAGAAGATGAGAAGAATAAATTACTTTTCCCCTCGTGTGGTGGTTTAGTGCCCAGGAATGGCTGGCTCATCTGGTTAGAAAATGTTACTAAATGACAAATCAATGGATTTTACTCTACTTTGTGGCTATAGTCTGCACCCAGTCCCTGTTATACATTTTCCGCTGTCTATTGCCATGCAATGAACCATGCCAAAATGTAGTGGCTTAAAACAACCTTTTATTTATGCCTGATCTTACAAGTTGGACAAGACGCGGTGGGGATGGTGGGTCGTCTCTCCTCTGTGGCATCAGCTGGGGTCACTCAAGAGTTGGCGTTCAGCTGTAAGCTCTGCTTGGGATGAAACATCCAAGGAAGCCTCTCATCCTCCAGGGCCTCTCTACACATGGCCTTTAATTCATAGCCTGAACTTTTTATATGGCAGCAACATCTGGAGAGGGAATAGTCCAAAGGGAAAAGCCCCAGCGTGCTAGTGCTTAGCAAGCTTTGGCTTGCATCATGCTTGCTAATGCCATGTTGGCCAAAGCAGGTCATGTGGCTAAGCTAGAGTGCAGCGGGGGGCAAGATCCTGGGCGGGGGTGGGGGGGTGACTTCGGGTCACTAGTGGTTAGTCTACCATCTTGAAATGGATGATGGTAATGAGAGCTGCTTTCATTAATCAAATGCTTATTCTTTGCATGCCCTGTGCCAAGCATGTCACCATATTTTCAGGTTCATTTTATACAACAGTGCTCTGAATTTCTAGATAAGAAAATGAAGCAGAGAGGGTAGGCGACTTGCCCCAAGTCTCTTGGCAAGTAAGCAGGGGGTCTGGAATTGATATCCATATCTTCCTGTGCTTTCAACTGTGGGAGTGTACTGCTTTCGAAATAGAAATAGTTCCCATGGCAGGGAGGGAGAGTGAGGATGGCCCAGCTTATCCACCAACTGCCCCTTAACCCCATGAATCACACCCTAAAAACAGCACTGTTTTTATTATGGTGCAGCTGTCATCTCTTGGAAACCACAGAAAAACAGTTGCAGGTTAAACCTGGTTATAACTAAAAATTCAAGCCCCACATATTAGTGTTATGTTTAAGCAAACAAAAGTTTCATAACAGAAAGGCTGTTGACCTCCTAGGTTGTCTGGCCCAAGTTTCTTTTTTCTTTCTTTCTTTTTTAAAACAGACAATAGTTTCAAGTGTAACTAAGTTTCTTAAGAATCATATTATACTTTTATATATTCATTTTTTTCTCTCACTCATTGATCCACCAAATACTGAGGACAGCTCTGTGTATACTGAGCTAGACTGTATACTAGAGACCCAGAGATGAAAAAGAACCAGAGCCTGTCTTTAGGAGACTCATAACAGAGGAGAGAAAGTACAAAAGTAGCATAGTGTTAGATGCTTGTCCAATACTTCTCTCCTGATGATAGAAGCCTACCAAGGGGAGGGCACTGCCCTCCTTCTCCCTGGCAAGTATGAAGACGAGGGGAGCTGGGGCCAGAGTCTCTTTCCAACTGTGCAGCCCAGAGGGGATTTGGGCAAGCAAGTCATCAGCCTGGAGAGGAGGAGGGCCAGGGCCAAGATTTAGAGCCAAATATTGGGGTTGAAGATTTAAGAATGCCAACAGAAGTGACAGTGGAAACTGATGGGTATGAGTTTCTGGAGTCATGGAGCCGGTGCCTGTTGCAGCTTTATTACTTCTTGCTAGCAGATAACCTTCAAAAAGATGATGGCTCATCGTAAGGGAATGTGGCGAACACTAGGGAATGGCATGGGGAGGCTTAGCCCCAGAAGGATGCGGGCCTGTGGGCTCAAGGGGTCACTTTTAGTAGGGGGAATGTGGAAAGGTTTTGATAGCATTTGTCCTGAGCCTTGGAGACTGAGGAGGTTTTAGACTTGTGGACAGGAGTGGGCTGGGAGGAGTAGGGAGAAAAAGACAGCCTGGTCCTTGAACAGTGTTGTGTATGGGTAACTGAGTAGAAAGGGACGGGATCACATGCTCATTAATAAACCAATTCTGCATCCCCTGGATTATAGAAACATTTTAATATAGTATTTTAAACTTAAAAATCTGTCCCCAAGAAATAATTCAAAATTATAATCTTAACCTGCTCTATTCAAACTAACAGCTAAATTAATTAGGTCAAAGTTGATACCAGAATGCAGCCAAAACTGCTACCTATAAAGTTATGTGGCTAGGAGCTATCTGAAGTGGAAATTCAGCAAACCTAAGATCTTGGCTATGTTGTTAGTGAGAATATTGGAAAATTAAAGTTAAGATCTCCTTGTTTTAGTTGGTTAACTCTTATTCTTTCTTCTTCACTGCTAGATCACCATGTGCTTATTCTAATGCTGTGCTGTCCAGTGTGGTAGCCACTGGCTGCATGGGCTATTTAAATTTTTAAGTTAATTATGACTAAATAAAATTTAAAATTAATTTCCTTGGTTGCACTGGCCATGTTTCCTACTTGCTACCATATTGGATAACACACAATAAAAGATGTCCTGAAAGTTATGTTGGATGGTGCTACTCTAATGATACAGGTGATAAATTCCCAACTGAAAAGCCTTGAGTGCCTAAACTCACAGAGTCACAATTCTGACCATGAACATAAATTGTACTTTTGAGGGCCAGGCATGGTGGCTCACACTTGTAATCCCAGCTTTTTGGGAGGCCGAGGTGGGCAGATCAAGAGGTCAGGAGTTTTGAGACCAGCCTGGCCAACATGGTGAAACCCCATCTCTACTAAAAATACAAATATTAGCCAGGCATGATGGCACATGGCTGTAGTCCCAGCTACTTGGGTGGCTGAAGTAGGAGAATCCTTGAAACCAGGAGGCAGAGATTGCAGTGAGCCAAGATCGTGCCACTGCACTCCAGCCTGGGCAATAGAGCAAAACTCTGTCTCAGAAAAAAAAAAAAAAATTATACTTTTGAGTGTGTACTTTGCATTTTCTTTTGTGTCAAAGGGTCTGGCCCCTTATTACAAGGTGTGTCTGCATGGGTGATACATACGTGTTTGCTAAAATTCCTAAGTAAAAAGCTGTAGCAACAAAGTTAGTTTGCAGATTTTACAAATACTGCTGAAGAGCTGAGAGTCAGCACCTTTGCTGTCTTGTCCGTCAAACTGGAGCACCACTATCAAACAAGATTTTCATAGGAGTTAAATGGCAATCACATTTTCAAAGCCCTCAGTCAATGGTAGCAGTAATGCCAAAGTTAGTCATCAAAAAGTGAATAATTTTGTTTTATGCTGAAAGAAATGGAACTCTAATAAAATGGTCTAAGGCTGGACACAGTGGCTTACACTTGTAATTTTAGCACTTTCGGAGGCTGAGGCAGGAGGATCGCTTGAGTCCAAGAGTTGAAGACCAGCCTGCACAACAGAGTGAGATCCTGTTGCTACCAAAAAAAAAAAAAATTGGGTGGGCAAGTTGGCACACACTTGTAGTCCTACCCACTTAGGGGGGTAAGGCAGGAGGATTGTTTATATCCAGGAGTTTGAGACTAAAGTGAGCTGTGATTGTGCCACTGCACTCCAGCAAAACCTTGTCTCTTAAAAAAAAAAAAAAAAAAAAAAAGTTTAAGATGGCCAAAGTTTGAAGAATCCCATACTTACAGCTTGTGTATTATTTATGTCAATAAAACTAAGTAAGTGCTAGAGTTCTCTATTTTAGCCTGAAAGAATCCTCAATCCGTCTGATTTTGTTTCTGTCCCTTAGGCAGCATGAGTAACCGCTCCAGCACCCGGAGCCTCCTCAGTGTGAGCAGTGGAATGGAGGGGGACAACGAGGTGAGAACTGGGACCCCACCCCACCTATCTTGTCCTAGGGGTCATTTCATCACAAGAGATAGAAACTCAGGTGAAAGGAACCAGACCCAAAAGGTCATATATTATAGGATTCCATTTATATGAAATGCCAGAGTGGGCAAATCCACAGAGACAGTTTGCAGACTGGTGGTTGCCAGGGGATAGAGGGAGGAGGAATGGGAAGAAACTGCTTAATGGGGACAAGGCGTATTAGTCAGGGTTTTCCAGAGGGATAGAACTAATAGTATATATATATGGAGTTTATTAAGTGGTATTAACTCACACGATGACAGAGTCCCACAATAGGCCATCTGCAAGCTGAGGAGCAAGGAAGCCAGTCTAAGACTCAAAGACGGAATAACTTGGAATCTGATGTTCAAAGGCAGGAAGCATCCAGCATGGGAGAAAGATGTAGGCTGGGAGGCTAGACCAGTTTGTCCTTTTCATGTTTTTCTGTCTGCTTTATATTCACTGGAAGCTGATTAGATGGTGCCCACCAGATTAAGGTGGGTCTGTTTTCCCCAGCCCACTGACTCAAATGTTAATCTCCTTTGCCAAAACCCTCACAAACACACCTAGGATCAATACTCTGCATCCTTCAATCCAATCAAATTGACAGTATTCACCATCACACAGGGGTTTTTTGGGGGGTGATGAAAATGTTTTAAGACTAGATAGACGTTGCACAACATTGTGAATACACTGAATGCCACTGAATTGTCCACTTGAAAATGGTTACGTTTATGTTAACTTCACCTCAATAAATAGAAAAGAAGGAAAGAATGGAAGGAAGAAAATAGCTGGAAATTCACTCTTACTAGTGAAACCAAAAGGGGCATCTGTGGGAAGGAGCAGGGTGAGTCTCAGGGGACCCAGGGGTGAGGGCCACACTCCAAGTCTGGATCAGGAGCTGCAGGGCCTGCCAGGGGGAGCTGGGGTCACTCTTCTGTGTGTCCCGGGCCCAAAAGCTCTTTGGTCTCTGCTTCTCTGCGCACACCTGCTTTCTTTCCCCTCACACTGCCACCTTCCACTTCTCCACAGTCCCCTGAGGCCACAAGGCCTCTGAGCAGGGAGTAAGTTGTTGCTTTAGGTTGAAGCCCCATTCCATGTTGGCCCAATGTGGGACACGTGTCTAGCTTGATCTAGGGACTGGTGGCTGGGACAAGCAGGAGGGGCCACATGGGTCACTGCCAACCCTGAAGCCCTCTGAGAAGGGTCCTCGGGTGGACATTTTTAATAAGCTTCCAGCTGATGCTGATGCTGACCGGCCACAGAGCACACTTTGAGTAGCAAGTAATTAGAGTCCAGGCAGTTAATGATAATTGGGGCCAGATTGTGTTCCTCAGTGACTCTAGGAGGAAATGGAACACTGCTAGGTATGACCGGGTTGATGATCAGTTTGCAAACATCCTTCAGCCCCAGCCTAAAGAGGGCCGAAGGGCTTTTGGGATATGGTTGTCCAGCTATGCTGGTTGCTGAATGCATTTTTTGCTGTTCTTTCTCATCTTGTTTGCTGTAGGATAATGAAGTCCCTGAGGCTACCAGAAGCCGCAGTCCAGCCCCCCCCACAAGTGGATGGGACACCCACCATGTCCCTTGAAAGACCCCCCAGGGTGCCTCCAAGAGCTGCCTCACAGAGGTAACATCAAAAGATATGAAATTTTTCCCTTATCTCTGAATCCTGGGGGAGAATAGGACTTGGGGACACCTAAAATGACTTAAGAATAAGCTCAGAGCTGGATGCGGTGGCTCACACCTGTAATCCAAACACTTTGAGAGGCTGAGGTGGGCAGATCATGAGGTCTGGAAATCGAGACCATCCTGGCTAACGTGGTGAAACTCCATCTCTACTAAAAATACAAATATTAGCTGGGCATGATGGCACATGACTGTAGTCCCAGCAACTTGGGTGGCTGAGGCAGGAGAATCACTTGAACCTGGGAGGCAGAGATTGCAGTGAGCTGAGATCGCACCACTGCATTCCAGCCTGGAAGACAGAGCAAGACTTTGTCTCGAAAAAAACAAACAAAAAAAATTAGCACAGAGCTAACTGAAATGCCTGCTTTGGACACATTTCAATGTGGACCCTTTATTAATTTAAGTGATGCATTATTCAGTTGCAAATACTTTAAATAGCAAATGCAATGTTTCATAAATGAAATACATTAACAAATGTCAACTTTTAAAATAGTTTTTATCAGTTTGGCTAGAATTCAACTCTCCAATAATGAATTCCCTTGGTTGGACTGTGGGGACAGTGCCTTTTGGGGAAACAGGAAATATGAAGGATTGGAAATGAAAATACAGGTGACAGGCAGCATCGTGTGCTGGTGGGAAGCCTGACTCTAGGGCCTTCCTACCTGGGGCCAAGTCACTAGCAGCTACTTGGAAACTTGAATTCATGTATCTCTGTTACCCAGTCTGGAGTGCAGTGGCGCAATCTGAGCTTACTGCAACCTCCGCCTCCTGGTTCAAGTGATTCTCCTGCCTCAGCCTCCCAAGCTGGGATTACAGGTACCTTCCACCATGCCCAACTAATTTTTGTATTTTTAGTAGAGATAGGGTTTTGCCATGTTGGCCAGGCTGGTCTTGAACTCCTGACCTCAGGTAATTCGCCTGCTTCAGCCTCCCAAAGTGCTGGGAAAACAGATGTGAGTCACCATGCTCAGCCTCAATTTCCTTGTCTATAAAATGAGGATAATAACAGAACAGTCTGCAGAGTCATAAGCATTGAGTTCTTGGCCTATAGTAAGAGCTCAGCAATATAAGTGATACTTTTTTAATAGAGGAGGGGAGTTAATATCTAGAAATCTGGAGATGAACATTAGACTAAAGAGTTTGACTAATTTACTAGACTCTGATGTATGCCTTTGTTTATATGATACTTGGGCCTCTGGTAGGAACCTTTTTATGGTCTGATCTTGTGGAGTAACAGAAAAAGTGGTTACAGCTGGCTTCTGTGTCCACTCCTTTCTGTGACGCAGAAAGGAGCCCTTGGGAATAAAGCCAAGGCTTAGGAGTTAATTCTTTGATGTTTAAAATAAATTGTGCATGTGTTGATGGGGCATAAGGAAGGAGGAGGCTTTTCTTCAACCAGGGTTTTGTTTTGTGTTTTTGCATTTTGAAACTTTTAGATGAAGATCATCAGTGGAATTTGTTGAGAAAGTGCAACAAGGAGGCCTTTCTTCTGGTTTTCTGAAAAGAGAGGCTGGCTCCGTGCATCTTTCCATTTCTCCCTTTGCTATTTATCACCTTCCCATGTCCTCCCAGCAACATTTGTATGTTGGCGCTTGCTACTCAAACATCAGCCATCTCCAAGCTGCATCACACCCACCGGGCATGCTTCCCTGGTGTAGACTGGAGGGCATGGATTAGAATATTAGTCCCGGAAGGAAGCTTAGCAGTAATCTAGTCCCGTTCCCTGAATTTGCATTATGCCCTGTTGCTTGAAAATTATTACATAGTTGGTGACTGGAGGGGTTACCAAGAGCAGTGATGGTGATAAATGCTGTTATTTATTGAGACTTACTATGTGGCAGGTATTCTGTTAAACATACTAAATGTATTATCCTGTTTAATTCTCTCTACAACCCTAACAGGTTAGGTATTTAGTGTTATCCCATTTTGCAGATGCAGAAACTGGAGCTTGAGATTGGGTTGAGACTTGCTCTGTGTGGCAAACCTGAGTACTCCTGACTCCCAGACTTCATCTCATAGACATTCTTTTATACCTGTCCATGAAAGTCTAAGTATTAGGGGAGGAGGTTCAAGATCCAAGTCCTTTTATTCATGAAGGTTGAGGACTTTGGAGGCAGTTGTCTAATTGTATCAAGATAAAAGAGTTGTCAAGCTTGAAACTTTAGCTACAAAGATTCTGTGGGATTTTGTTAACAACAACAACAACCAGGGAAACAGGTTCCAAAAATTAGGATAGAAAGTAGGAAGCATGTAAATGTGTAAGAAGAGATGGTGGTTGAATTACCTGGGAAGTCTGGAAGCATGTTGTGATAGAAATAGGGAGAGAAAAGGAGGAAAACACTTTTTGCTAAAGAAACAATGTTTACAAAGCAATTTGTAATTGATAGAACTTGGGGTTTGGGTGCATTTTTGGTGTGAAAAAAGATTTATGAGTATGCAATTATTTTGTACATGTGTATGCCATTTTCACAATAAAACAAGGGGATATTTGAGCAGATAATAAAACAGGCCTCTCTCTGGAATGGCTTCAGTGCTTGCCCTGCTCACAGACAGGATTGAAGGCTGACCTTGGTGTCCTTGTCTCCACTGTCAGATCTGGGAATCAGCATCTCTTCTCTACCTGTGTTCTAATCTCCCCGCTCACCCCTGGTCCCAACCAAACAGCACTGGTGGTACAGCCTCCATCTCACTTGTCCCTCCGTCCCAGTTCTGGTCCATGCCTCTGCTCACTCTACATGCTCTCCCAGAGCCTGAATTGCCACCAGTAGACAAAGACCCCAAGTCTCCATCTCCATCACAGCCTTCTCTTTCCTACAGTTGACTGGGGAATCTTCTCTCAGGGACCTCACTGGTATCTCAGACATACCTGTGCAAAACTGAACTCATCAGCCCACCTACCCTTCTCTACCCCAAACTGCCTTCTCATGAGTTCCCAGCCTGAGATAATGGCACCATTCTCTCCTTCCCCAAGCCCCAAACCTGGGAGTCATCCTCGGGCCCTGCCTCCCTTGTAGCTCTCATACCCAGTGTGTCTCCAGGCTCTGTCCATTTTGTGCTCTTTCAGCTGTCAGATCCACACTCCTTTCCATCTGCCGGTGCCTAAGTTCATTCTTGAAGGCCCACACTTACCTCCTTACCTCCAGTCACTCCCTCCTCCACACGGCAGCCAGAGTGCCCTTCCTAGAACAGGAATAGCTGATGATACCATTGCCTGGCATAAAAGCCTTCACATTTAATTCTGTGTGTTTCAGCATTCTTTGGCTCTGCCTCGCTCAAGTCCTACCCCTCTCCTGTATTCATGACGCTCCACCGCTCAGCATTCCCAGTGAGCTGTGCCACTTTGTACTGTTTCTTTGCCCAATCTGTTCCTTTTGCCTGGAATGCTATCTTCCTACTCCCTTCTACTCTCTGTTTAGAAAATGCCTATACATCCTTTAGGACTCAGTTCAAATATCACCTCCTCTGTGAAGCTTTCCCTAATGTTTCCATGCAGAGTGAATCTTCTTCTTTTGGTTTCACAAGCACTCCTATTGCATTCTATACTCTAGTAATACACTCCCTGTTGCAACCCTTGTGTAGATGTGTCTCCCTAGTGAAATCGTGAACCTATGAGAAACTGTTTTTATTTTTTAATTTTTTTCTCCTATCTCTAGTTCTTGGCAAAGTAAATGGCACATACTAGGAACTTAAAAGATATTCACTGGCTAAGTGAATGGATGGAAGGATAGATTGGTACTGTTTGGGTTGGACTTCCCGAGCTCTTAAAAAATTAGCCATCAAGTCATCTACCATCATGCAGATGGGTTATAGATGGGAGAAAGAAACTTCCCACTCCTGGCCAGGCACAGTGGCTCATGCCTGTAATCCCAGCACTTTGGGAGGCCAAGGCAGGTGGATCCCTTGAGCTCAGGAGTTTGAGACCAGCCTGGGAAACATGGAAAAACCCCATCACTACAAAAAAAACCCCACAAAAGTTAGCCAGATGTGGTGGTGTGTGCCTGTAGTCCCAGCTACTCAAGAGGCTGAGGTGGGCGGATTGCTTGAGCCTGGGAGGTTGAGGCTGCAGTGAGCTGCAATCATGCCATTGCACTCCAGCCGAGATAACAGAATGAGACCGTGTCTCAAAAAAAAAACCTGTAATTTTATGTCTGTAATTATAAATAAGTTTCCTTGAGATGTAGCTTCCAATCTTTAGCTGGAGTTGTTCCTCAGAATGAAAACTAAAGAGGGTATATCCATAGGCCCACCCCAACTGCAGAGTGTGGCAGCAGAAAGAAGAAGAGGGGCTGGGAGGAAGTCATGGCTGTCTCTGTGTTGGAAGATAAAATGTAAGGCTTATCAGGCATACCTGGGGAACAGACAAAGATTTCAGAACAGATCTTTAATCATCATCATTATAGTATTAGCTTTACTTGTTGAGTGCCTACTCCAAGCCAGAAACTGCTACCTACTTTCCTACTGTCATCTCCAAACCTAACATGGCACTTCAACGTAGGGATCAGTACCTCCATCTGGCAGATGAGAAAACAGTGTCAGAGGCATTGAACTTGCACACACACACATGTGTGCATAAATGTCTCTGTATATGTTCCTCTAGGTTCTGAACCTTCCCTGTCAAAACACTCCATAGCGTTTACAGATTTTTGCCTATTGTCTATCTCATCCACACACTTGCATCATCTTGAGGACCTAATCCAGGACCACTTTACTTGATGCTATATAGCCCATAACCAGGTATAGATATAAAGTAAATTAATGTTTTTTGAAAGAATGAAAGAAACACAGCAGAGAGGTGGGCAGGCTAAATTTGCTCAGGTAAAAGTGGTATTGCCTGATTGTCCTTTGGTTTTCTCCTATAAGCCCAAGCTCACAGGGCAGGCTGAAGAGATGGAAGGAGGCCATCGTTTTGTTTTCATGTGATAAAGCTCAGTCACTCAGTGACAACTGCACAAAGCTATCTAGTCCCCGATTAGGGCAGGATCTCTCGAGGTTGTCTGTGCTTCTTATGTTCTGCTCCTGCCTCTCTCTCTTGCTCCTGAGACAGCCCTTCTTTTCCCAAGTCTGTTGTCATTTCCTTGACCTACACAAACCTTGCATTCAAGAGACATTTAGTACATATTTACTCATTGATTCAATCAATCACGTATGCAACTCCAGGGTAGCACAGTTCAATTACAGCACCTAACAAAGCTCTTTTTCTTGACTTATTGACTTGCTTCCAAGGGAATTAAATATTGGTTTTACAGCACACATGTGGAAATGCCATCTGTAAGCCTTGAACCTGTCTGTAAATAGACTCACCCTGGCAGGGCGCGGTGGCTCACGCCTGTAATGCCAGCACTTTAGGAGACCGAGGCAGGCGGATCACATGGTCAGGAGATCGAGACCATCCTGGCCAACATGGTGAAACCCCATCTCAAAAAAAAATAGACTCACCCTAGTCTACCTGGAATGTCATTTAAGACTGTTCAAAACCATACAGAATAACATGGAGGGAAGTTCCTAGGAAGGCAGACACAGAGTTGGGATAACAGTAATCCCATGAGGAAGCGGTCATGAGAAGCAGGCTTTGAGAATTCCAGTTCCTCTCTCAACAGATCTTCCTACTACAGTGTGTCTCCCGTGTGACTATTAGAATTGCTGGTGTTTTAAAATCTAGGTTTTGTTATTATTTAGGTATGGCAAAGTCAGCAGATCAGGAGACAACTGCCATTGAAAAGATAGTTTGTTATACTCACAGATCCCCCAAGAGGAGCTACATCACCCTACAGGGGGCTACATGGGGAAGCATCAGGGCCAGTCAGGAGGCAGAGGAGCATGGGAAAAAGCAGACAAGAGCTTTTATTGTGGTTTCCATAGGACGAAACAGGTGAGGCTGGGTAAGATTTAGAATTGGCTAGTTTGAATGATTTCATTGGCTCTGAGGCATACAGGCTGACCCTAGTTGTCTGGTACCTGGCCCTAGGATGACAAAGGCAAGTGAATGGTGGCTTTATAAAGTGGAGTGTGAAAGCCCCATAGAGGAGGTGGTTGGGGCATGGGTCTGGACTGGTTGGTTTGCATATGAAAGGCATGTTTGGTGCTTGAAGGCAGGCCGTTTGTTTGCTATTTCTAGGAATTAGCTTATCTTGGGAGGGGCAGTCTCTCCAGGGTTAGCAAGGCCCCCATATGGCAAAGCATCTGATGATGAAAGGGATGGTGAGCACAACTGGTTGGGGAGGGAAGCTATTCAAAAGCTTTGCCTCTGGAGCTTAGAATGCAATGGGTCTGGGATGGATCCTTGGCACTGGTGATTTTAAAAGCTCCACTGGTGTTTCTAATGTGCCACCAGGATTGGGAGCCACAGCTAGCGTGTGAGTCACTCAAACATTCATGTGTGTCCTGTCTCATTAATTGAGGAACGTATCCTTTGCATAGTATACCAAGTTTACAACAAATTGTGCACGCATAAGAACTATTTAATCAAATCAGTTTTTAAATAGAGTTGCTTTATCTTTCATTTCAGGCCACCATCCAGGGAGACCTTCCATCCTCCTCCACCTGTTCCACCCAGAGGACGCTGATTCCATCTCCTAAAACCTGCCTACTTCAGGACTGACTTTAAGACTCACAGTTTTCAGCCTGTTCATGATGTCTTCCTGCTGAGTTTTGTGGCATGACTGTTGACTTTAAGACCCATTCTCATTGCTGATAGTATTGCAGCCCTGCTGGTTTGGGCTTGCCTTGAAGACTTTATTAAGGCATGAAGAAGTGAAAAACTAAGGGTTTTATTCACCATCGCCAAGTATACCAAACCATATACTTGTTTGCCAAACGGATGAAGACTTAATCAGAAATACTTACCTCTAATTTGCCATATCAAAAGCATAAAAAGATTGATCATAAATATACTTTACCAGTGATTTTACCGAAATGCACTTATATTAGTCTTTATGTATTTGCTAGTTCAGTCTCATTTCTAGAAGAGGTTATAAGACTTGTAGTATTCAAATAAGAAGATAAGTGACCTAATTTTAAAATAATTATTCTACTTTTCTCTATATTCAGCAGGGTATTTAAGTGCTAGGGCTGGTCACACACAACAAACTAAAAAAGACTAGAGAGGGATTAGTACTAACTCCTCTTATATAGAAGGCAAATCTGAGATTCCACGGAAGTCTGGAACCAAGACTATTCAGTTAGTTAAATGAAGAGGTGAGTCTAGACTGGTCCTGCTCATTCTAGGTCACCATGTTTTCCAACTCCAAATAGCCAGGCCCTCTCTCCCTCAAGAAATGCCCAGATGTAGAAGTTCATCAGTGCCTGACTATTGGTCTTCCAGAATTTTCCATCTTCCATATCTCCCAGGCATGAGACTACCAAGCTTGTTTGTTTGTTTTCTTTTCAATTCAGGAATTTATACCTCAGTACAGTTTCAGCGCAGTTGTGTTTCCAGAGAACATCTAGAAGTGGTTGGAAACCAGAAGCTGGGGATTCCAGGGACCCCACTTAGTGCTCTATTTCCTTTATAGGTCTTAGTTCTGGTCATAGAGAGAGAGGAGGACCTTTGACTTTTTCTTTGTTGAGGGATCTAAGGAGGAAAAGCAAACCGAAAATAGAAATACAGTCAGTCCTCCAAATGTATGGGTTCTGTATTTGTGGATTCAACCAACCTTGGGTCAAAAATATTTGAAAAAAAATCTATAAAGTTTCAAAAAGCAAAACTTGAATTTGCTGCATGCTAAGAACTATGTTGAATTCATGTAAATGAAGTGATGTGCAGGCATTGTATGATATTATAAGAAATCTAGAGATGATTTAAAGCATACAGGGGGATGTTCGTAGGTTATATGCAAATATATGCCATTTTATATATGGGACTTGAGCATTTGTGGATTTTGGTATTGGGGGATCCTGGAACCAATTCCCCATGGATACCAAAGTACCACTGTAGTTATCTATTTTTTACATACTTATTACCTCCACGCTTGGTAAATCCATTTTTGCATAGAATGTGGAGCCTTAAAATATGTCATGAATTCGGAGTCCCTGGGACATAAATCTACCTTCAAATCAGAGGTCTTTAATGATGCCTAAACATACAGTCAAATTAGAATCAGAACTATTTCTTTAAAAAATATTTTAAGGGCTGGGCGTGGTGGCTTACACCTGTAATCCCAGCACTTTGGGAGGCTGAGGCGGGTGGATCACGAGGTCAAGAGATCGAGACCATCCTGGTCAACACGGTGAAACCCCGTCTCTACTAAAACTACAAAAAATTAGCTGGGCATGGTGGCGCGTGCCTGTAATCCCAGCTACTCAGGAGGCTGAGGCAGGAGAATTGCCTGAACCCAGGAGGCGGAGGTTGCGGTGAGCCGAGATCGCGCCATTACACTCCAGCCTGGGTAACAAGAGCGAAACTCCGTCTCAAAAAAAAAAAAAAAAAAAAATTTAAATGTGTTTGTTTCCCATGAGATTATTCTCTATCCCACACAAATGTAAAATATCCACATTAATGATCCATTTAAGTACAGTTTTATTGGGTCCTTTTCAAATGATTAAAGGTTCTTTCTCAATCTCATTCCTCAGTCCCGCAAACCAGGACTCTTACTGAAGTTAACAGCTTCTGAAGTCTTGGGTTTTTTTGTTTTTGTTGTTTTTTGACATAAAATACACTATTGGCCATGTCCATCATGAGAGTGTTCGTAGTAATTAATTACCTTGTCCAGGGCCTGGCACTTAGTAACATTCTGCAAATGTTCCTTCAGTGGTCCTGTTACTCTCCTTGTCACTTATTTTGGAGAAAGAGGGGCATGTGAGATAAGAACAAGAATTTTGATGTTGGTATGCTTGCTCTTACTGTTACTTTAGACAGTCTCCATCGTAGGCAAACTTGAATTTGATTAAAGTGACACTTTAAAAAATATTCAATAACTCTAAGCCCCCTTTTGGATGCCAAATTTAGAATTTTCTACATTCTCTGATGAATAAGCATTTAGATTGTAACATGGTAAAGCCTAATTCCAGCCAATGTTGTTAGCATCTTTGTATCCACATCACTGTTTGTGCAATATATAAATATTTTGTTGCATTGTATTGCTATATAAAAATAAGTAGAAAACATAAAATTGAAATTGCTGATGAGAAGCCTGCGTCTCATGAATGTGACACACTTGAGATGTGGATGGAACTGATCAGGAGTGCTGAGTCAAAAGTGGCAGATTTTAAGCCCTCACTGGTTGTTCCTTTCATATCCAAGATGGTTGGTTATATGTAAAAGAAGAAAATGAAAGCATTTGGATGAAACACTGGGACTGTGTTATCAAAGACTGTATATAATGATGAGGTGAAAATTTTCATTTTCCAGAAACAGAACTGCTCATTTGTAACATAAATATATTCAACTTCCACATACTCAACACGTGTACACATTTTTAGGAATACATTATGTAACAAAACCACGGATTTCCAATACAGTGAGGATCAGAAACCACACTACAAGCTAGGGTCCAAAGAAATCATTTAAAAGTTTTCTACATGATGGTTAGGCAGACAGCTCTGCTGCCATCATCCTTGCTCAAGATTTTACAAGCTTGCTCCATAGAAAGTGAAGCTGTTGGATATATTCACCACCATTGCCTTTGCCCCTAAGGTAAACTGGCCTCCAGTTCCTAGGCCAGCACTTTTATTTTATCTTAAAACCTAGAAGCAGATATATAAGCAACAAAGTATGAAGACTGAGAGACTCTTTTTTTTTTTTTTTTTTTTTTTTTTGAGATGGAGTCTTGCTCTATCACCCGGGCTGGAGTGCAGTGGTGCCATCTTGGCTTACTGCAACTTCCACCTCCTGGGTTCAAGTGATTCTCCTGCCTCAGCCTCCTGAGTAGCTGGGATTACAGGCACCCAACATCATGCCCAGCTAATTTTTTTATTTTTAGTAGAGACGGGGTTTCCCCATGTTGGCCATGCTGGTCTTGAACTCCTCACCTCAAGTGATCCACCCACCTTGGCCTCCCAAAGTGCTGGCATTACAGGCGTGAGCCGCCATGCCCAGCTGAAGACTGACAAACTATGAACAAGAAGTTGGTGCTGTGCTGTTATCTAATAATTTAACTTGACATACTTGATGATGTGAATAATCTCTAATACTCTAACATAAATATACAAGTGGTAGTATATAGATAACTTCTATGAATATTTTTCCAAGTCAAGCTAAGTTACACACCCCCCTTTTTAGCTTTGTTACCAAAAAAAAAAAAAAATTTTCTAGTCACTCCCTTATCACCAGGATTTTTAGATCCCTCTCCTATATGCTCCAGGAAGTAAGTTGGTTTTCTGTGTTCTTCTTTCAAAGAATAGTGTGTGGTTTTGCAGCTGGCTGGTAGAGGAAGCATTAGTAACAGATTTATTTCTGAGAAAGACAAGTGGTTAATTTGGATAATTCTAAAAAATTCTTCCTAAACATGAATCCTCAGTTTTGAGGGATCTGCCTGTATAAATATTTGCTTTGGATAAATTGTGCTCTGTTCATTTCCAAGCGAGTTATTAAGAACATAAATATGAATGAAGTCTTCTTCATTCATTCTTGCTGGCCAGATACTGTGTTCACCAGGGTGGTGAGGGAATGAGTAGGAGGTTAAAAGATAAATTCTGAGGCACAACTTGGAATTCATTTTCTCATAAAAATCATAAAAAATAGGTTCATAGGTGTTCTGTGTGGAAAACGCATGGCGGGAGAAGAAAAGACACACACATAATACCTTTAAGGGTAAACAAACTTTATCCCACATAAATGGCAATGCAGATATAATAAGCAAATGATATAATAAGCAAATTGCAATGGGAAGGGGATAAGGGAAAAGAAATAAATATATTTACACTCACCAGACTATGGAGGATTGATCACCAGACAGGGAAGCAACAGCCTGGGCTCCAGAGTCAGCCACTTGTCCGTGCACAGAGGAGGAAAGGTCTCATGAAGCTTTGGTGCAGTCTGGGACCCTCGGTCCTTTTGTAACAAGTTTGGCATGAGGCCCAGTCACGAGGGCTCTTCCTGAACAGCTCAAGGAACACAAAAAGGTCAACTTGTTTTTGTGATTGTCTATTGTTTTTCAATAATTAACGTATACGAATAGGTTGAAATAGAGATTTCTCCGAGATAACACCGGATGAACACCTCAAGGGGCTCACACAACCCCTTCCAGGACTTGGTGACCATTGTTTGGGTCCATGTTCAATTGAGTTCAACTTTAGTTATTTAGGCTAGTCGCCAAAGCCCATTTAGGATAAAATGTCTTGCTGTCTCTGCAGTAAGAGTTAGCATGGTGTAGGGAAGAGAAGATTGTTTTGGAAGTCAGGAGACCCGATTCTTTATTTTGGTGTGCTATTCACTTGACGAGTTCATATAACTTGACTACACTGTTCCACGTTTCATCCCCTATGAAGCGGAGAGTTGTGTCTTTTTTAACAGTCCAGGTCCCTTCGACTCTGTTAAGTCTAAGTCTCAGAAAAAGGGTGTGGAATCACTTTGTGAGAAGAAGCAGGGAGACAGTCTTAGTGGCATCACCACCTAATTGGTGAGGGGCTTTTTTATTATGTGGCACCTGCTGTTCCTTGTTCTGTCTCATTGTTGTAATAGATCAGCTAAAAAACTGAGAGACAGTGAAAGAGGAACCACACAAAGAAACTAATGGCCTTAGGCCAGTCGTGGTGGCTCACACCTGTAATCCAAGCACGTTGGAGGCCAAGGCAGGCAGATCACCTGAGGTTGAGAGTTCAAGACCAGCCTGACCAACATGGTGAAACCCTGTCTTTTAAAAAAATAAAATCAAATAAAAAAAAGAAAAATTATTAAAAAAAAAAAAAAAAAAAGAAACTAATGACCTTAATTACTCTTCAGTCCAAGAACTAAATGTTATCAGTAATGGCTTCCTTAAGAAAGATCTCAGAGCAATCATGAAGATCTGTGTCTAGAACATTTCAGGTAGAACAGAAACAGTGGAGGTGGAAAATGGCACATAGCAATAGAGGAGCTGTCTCCCACCCCCACCCTGCTGCAGTACATAACTGGCAGGACAAACCTAACAAAGTAGAAGGAAGAAACAGAATTTCTTTTTTTCTTTTTTTTTTTTTTTTGAGATGGCGTCTCACTCTTTCACCCAGGCTGGAGTGTAGTGGCATGATCTCGGCTCACTGCAACCTCTCCTTTCCGGGTTCAAGCAATTCTGACTCAGCCTCCCTAGTAGCTGAGAATAAAGGTGTGTGTCACTGTGCCCAGCTAATTTTTGTATTTTTAGTAGAGAGGGGGTTTCACTATGTTGGCCAAGATGGTCTCGATCTCCTGACCTTCTGATCTGCCTGCCTCAACCTCCCAAAGTGCTGGGATTACAGGCGTGAGCCACCACACCTGGCGAAGAAATAGAATTTCAAAGTAGCTGATGATAGAAAGCGGAAGATAGGTGGTTAATCCATATGCTAATACTTTTTTTTTTGAAGCAGGGTCTGGCTGTGCCACCCAGGCTGGAGTGCAGTGGCACAATCGGTTCACTGCAACCTCCACCTCCTGGGCTCAAGTCATCTTCCTACCTCAGCCTCCTGAATAGCTGGGACCACAGGCACATCCCACCATGGCCAGATAATTTAATTTTTTGTAGAGACAGGGGTGTCACTCTGTTGCCCAGGCTGGTCTTGAACTCCTGAGCTCAAGCAATCCACCCACCTTGGCCTCCCAAAGTACTGGGATTACAGGGGCTAGCCACCCCACCTGGCCCGTATACCCTAATACTTTTGATGATCATGTTTACCCAGAATGAAAATAAAAGACTGAAATTTTGGTTTTCTGGATTGTTTGCTGGTCATAAGCTCTTTAATTAAAATTGAATCTTATTAGAGCTATCATAGAAAGAGGTTGTATAGCCACTGGGGGAGTTGGGGATCTCCTTTCACTGACATTTCCTCCCCACTCCTGCCATCCTTTTTGGTGTCAGGGAATGAGGTCATTCATCTAGATGAAATAAGTGGTGAAATAAGATATGTTAATGTTTTTCACTCCACAGTTTAATGAAACAACACTAATTTTGATGGTGACTTGAGACCTAACTGTTTTGTCTTGTTGAGGTCATCAGGCTCCAAGGATCTTTGAAGCCATGCTTCTTTGACTCTAATCAGTTACTTTATCTCTCTTTCCTTCTTTCCACACCTGCTGTTGTCAGACCTGTATCATCTAATGCCATTTATCAGCATAATTCCCCTAGTACCTAGCAGAGTTCCTGGTACATACTAGATGCTTGATAAATAATCATTGAATTAATGATTCTACCTGCTCTTAGATATTAAACTTTCCCAAATACTCCTCTGAAATAGGATTTCTTTCCAGTTCTCTCACTGCCCATTGCTTTTACTACCTGCTGACCATTTGTTGGCCACCTTTTGTGTTTCTTTTTGTACACAGTCATGCCTGTTTTCTGTTGTGTGTGTAAAGTTTCCTGGTTTTAAGTCTATCCTCCCCAAATGAATACTTCACACTTCTTCTTGTGTCCTCCCTAGCTCCAGGCATTTATCAACCTAGTCCTCCCCAAAACACCCCCCACATGCATACTACCTCAAATCTGTGGACGCTGGCAATAGATGCTTAAGAAACTACACATCCATCTTAAACACTGCTTGTTCTTCTATTGCCCATCATCACTTCATTCAAGAGCAGTGATTATTCATTCACAGAATTGACTGAGCTTCCACTATGAGCAAGTCACCCTGCTTGGTGCTCGGGAGGATATACAAAAATGTATAAGATGCCTCCTCTGATTTCTACAGCAATTACTGGTGTATGATTCATTCAGCAATTAATCATATACTGCTTTGTGATGTTTCTTACACTATCTAGAAAGCATTCTTCAAATCCTGCTATGCTATTTGGCTTTTGACTTGTTAATGTCTTCATTCATTCAGCAAAGAGTTGAATACCTATGATGTGACAAGCACTATGTCAGCAGCTGGGTCAGATAAAAAGACAAACAAATGATAGTCCCTGCAATCAAAAAGGTCGGAATGCAGTACAGAAAAGGAAATGTGAATAATTACAACACAACATGCCAAATGCTTGAAGTCCCAAAGAAAGAATGCTCCATTTCCCAAAGATCATGCAAGGTTTTACTGAGGAAGTGATCATCAGCTAGGTCTGAAAGGATAATATCTAATGCACAAGGTGAAGCAGGACATTCCAGATAAAGGGAGTATAAAGAGCAAAGGCACAGAGGTGTAAAAATATATATGGGTGAAGGCAGAGCAGAGAGATTGGTGGAAAGTAAAGTTAGGAAGATAAATTAGGGTCTGATGGTGCAGGTGCCTGTTAACAGGCAAAAATTTGGACTTTATCTTTTAGCAGGGAACTGTTTTTCTCTGATTACATAGTTATCACATGCTCACTATAAAAACAACCAAACATTTATAGGCATGTACAAAGTAGAAAGTTAACCACTGAATTAATGGTTTGTCATAATCTTTCAGATTGTTTTCTATGGGCAGACTAACATATTGCCATTTAAAATGAAATTAAATTCTACTTTCTTCAACTTAAAAATTTAACAGTACCTCTTGGTTATCATTCCATGCCAGTACTTACCTATTTCATTTTTTAAAAGTGGCTGTGTAGTTGGTAGATCGTTAGCAGCAAAAAGACCAATTATGGAGCCAGACTGAGTGGGTCTGGTCTTTCAGCAAGACACTCAAGCTCTCTGTGCTTCAGCCACCTCATCTGTAACATGAACATTTTCACCGTACCTGCTGCATACGTTTTTTGTGAGAATTTAATGAGCCAATAGCGTTCAGGATAGCGTCTGGCAGATGACACCACTTCGTGGTGACTCCATGATTTATTTACCTAATATTCACAAGTGTTTTAAGCAAGGGAGTGAGCGATATAATCTGGTTTCTTTTTAGAAAGATCACTCTGGCACCTGTTGGGGATGATAAACAGGGGAGGAAGATCAGTGGCGGAGATCCTCTTGGGAGACTCAATACATAGTGATATGGAAGACTGGTTGGTACTGGCAGAGGAAGGAGAGGAAAAATAAACTCTTGAACCACTTTTAAGAGACCAAATGCTAGAAATTGTTGATTGCTGATGGCCGAGAAGAAGAGACAATCTGACAAGTTCCGGATTTTTGGCTTAGAGGATTGTGTAAGTGGCGGTGCCATATTTGTGTATTTGATTTTTATTTTTTTTTTTGAGTCTCTCTTATGGATCTGGCACTGTTCTAGGCACAGGAAATATGGAAACAGGGTTTCTGCTCCGAGGAGCTTACACTCCAAGAGGTATTTATGACTGGGAAGGGGAGACCCAGAAGTAGTTAACACACAAAATGAACAAGAATGACAAGCTAGCTTAGCATTTATTGATTGAATAGTACGGATCCCTTAAGTATCCAGTGACTTTAAATCACTTATCTAACCCTGCGAGTTTAACAATCTCTCGTAACGATGATTAGATGATTACAGGAGCCCGTGATTCATTCACAGCGGCAGACGAACGCCTAAAAAGGGTTATTTGATCTGATCCTTCAAGTTCCAGAGGCGGCAGTTCAGACGATCGGCCTCATGGCAGCCAGGGAAAGCTAAGCGTTTTGGCCAAGGTTACACAACCTGAAGCACCGGGACGCGGCCGTTCGTCCCTGTGGTGCAGGCCAGTCCAATGCGTGTAGGCCCAGCCTGTTCCGCGCCCGCCCCAGGGCTCGCCCGGCCGTTCGCCCCGCGGCTCCCGGGAGCCAAGCGACAGCCGGCGCGAGGGCGGCGGTTGCGTGGCCCTCCCTTAGCTCGGCGACGGTTGCGGCCCCGCGTAGCGAGGCACTTCCGGCGTGTGCCGGGGTGGCCGGATGACGTGGCTGAGTCAGAGGAAGAGGCTGAGGAGGCGCGGGGGGCGGGGGAGGCTCAGGAGCGGGCGGTGACGGCGACGGCGGTGGTGGCGGAGGAGGCAGCGGCTGGGCTCGGGCCCCGTGCGTCTGTCCGCGCCCCGTGGATGCGAATCGGCCGCGGCGGAGGCGGCGGCGGAGGAGGAGTCGGTGGGCCGGCGCCGGGCCGGTGGGGGCGCGGAGGATGAGGCCGCTGCCTGGCGCTCCTGGCGCGGCGGCGGCCGCCGCGCTGTTGCTGCTGCTGCTGCCCCGGGCCCGGGCGGATGAGCACGAACACACGGTGAGGCGCCCCGGCTGGCGCGGTCCCCCCGGGTTCGCTCCCTAGTTGTACACCGAGGCAGGCCTGGCGCAGCCTGGAGGGCCCGGCGGCCCAGTGGAGCCCCGCGGCGGCCCGAGGTCTCCTTCCGGTTGGGCCTGGCGGAGCAGGAACCCCGGGAGCGTGGAGAAGGCATTTCCGTGCGCTCCCGGGACAAGGCTCCTCTCCCGAATGCGGGGGCCTCCTTCCCCCGGTCTGGGCCTCAGTGGCGCCGCACCCCACTGAGGGGTCTGGGGGACCTGGGACCTCCAGGCCGGGAAGGAGCCTGGAAGGGTCGGGGTTCACCCGCCGCGGGAGCATGGCCACCGGCAGGCTGGGCTTGGGGCTTTTGCCCCCCGAGGGAGGGAGACTGCCGTTTGGCTACTGAGGGCTACGACGCTGAGGAAGATGGATACATGACGATTACCCGGCAGCCACTAACCAGGAAATATACTGGACTTTAAGGTCCTCTCTGGCTTTTTTCCGCCGTTTCTGCCCAAACCGGATTAATACTCTGGGTGGGGCAGCATTAATAAACTTGAGCCGAAGAGCAGTTTACACTGACTTGTAAGTGCACCCAACCCACACGCATGCAATTCCTAGGCCTTTCTTGTAACTTTCTCCTCACCTTCCAGCACCCAAGTGAGACCCGCATCCTGGCAGTCTAACTAGGGCAGCTCTGACAGTAAAGGGTCTTACATTTCCCAGTCTTCAGGTCAGGGCCAGCAACAGTCCCTTTGGCCTAAAGTTAATTGGCACTTTATTTAATTGGCATTCTCACATCAAAGCATGCATGTTAACGACTCTTCAGGTGGCTTTCACTTAGGGCTATAACTCTGGTTTTCAGAACGGTTGACTTGAGCAAGGCTGGAAAGTCAGGTAAATTGAGAATTTGCTTGATGAGTAATTTTTAAAATATCTTTACCATTAATGATACGAGTTCCGTAAGAGGTTGTGTTTGTACAAAGAAATATCTGAGGGAGTCTTATATTATTGCTGGTAAGTGAGAAAACGAAGCAATCGTCCTTATCTATTTAATGGACCGGATTTCATTTGTAATCAACAAAACTTTATGCTGATCCCTTGGCTAGCTGGGCTCTTATTTTAGCTAATACAAGCTCTCAACTTTTGGCTGTTCTACCTTCAGTCACAGCCAGAAACTTCTTACCTGTGTACATATGTATTTGTTTAGAGACACAAATCTTGAATTGGTGACATGTTTTTGTGCTGTACTTGTGATTTTTCACTCAGGATAATTTTGTTGGGAGGTTAAACAGCTCAGAAACTATTTCTTTTTGTTCCTTCTGTAGGATAGAAATTTTCTTCTATCTCAAAATTTAAGAACTCTGTCTGTTTCACATAGTATACAGGGACCATGTATAGATTTGGGTCTTTTGATTATTTTTAAATTTCCAATGGGCATCCATCCTTTTGGTTAATGGTATTATTACTAATATATTTCCAATTTAAAAAAACACTTAGGAAAAGTTACCGTATGAAACTCAGAACTCTGTCAATGTGTAGTTCCATGATACAGGCATATAAGCTTGAAAGTGTACTGTATTCTAACCATGTGTTAGTGACAAAAAAAAAAAGGGTACTGTATTCTTTTTCGTCTAGTGACTGACCCTGCTTTAAATAGGGAAACAATTAAAATTTCACAAATTGAATGTATATAAAGGCTTTCGAATAATTTACAAATTTAAAATGTAATTTCCTTGAAGTTTTATTGCTAGGACTATTTTAATTTTTTATTCTAGTAGTTGAATAGAAGATATTTGATAAAAGGTTTTTGTTCACTGCCATAAAAGAGAATATGGTATATATGAGATGGTAGACAAGAAATTTAGAATCCATATTACTTCGTGTCTACGTTGAACTGCCCTCACTTGGTTACCCATTATTAAATAACTATTATTTATTTGTTTATTTTTGAGACGGAGTCTCACTGTTGCCCAGGCTGGAGTGCAGTGGCGCTCTCTCACTTCACTGCAACCTCTGCCTCGTGGCTTCAAGCAATTCTCGTGCCTCAGCCAGGTAGCTGGGATTACAGGCATGTACTACCACACCTGGCTAATTTTTGTATTTTTAGTAGAAACAGGGTTTCACCGTTTTGGCCCAGCTGATCTTGAACTCAAAACTCCTGGCCTCAAGTGATCTCCCTGCCTTGGTCCCCCAGAGTACTGGGATTACAGGCATGAGCCACTGTGCCTGGCCAAATACCTATTTTTAAAAGATAAAAAAAGTCATAGGAAGAATAGCATTTAAATATAAGCATAAAATTCAAATGTGTCATTTATATTACTTTTCACTATTAGCCAAAATCTTTTGCTTTTTCTAAGTTTCTTGAAAATATTTCTCAAAAACTAGGTATCCACCTTAGCCGGATAACAGTACTGAAAAGGCTATTGTCAAGTGACTTTTATTTATTTTTATTTTTTTCTGTCAAGGAAGCAAAAGTAGCCAGTAAAGAGACTACTACTAAAGGAAGAGGAGACATTGCTATAGGGAAGTTGCTGAGCAGGTGTTTAGTAAATACATGTGGAATTGAGTTATCAAAGAAATAACTTATTTATTTTTTGTTTGTTTGTTTTTTGTTTTTTTTTTTTTTTGAGACGGAGTTTCGCTCTTGTTACCCAGGCTGGAGTGCAATGGCACGATCTTGGCTCACCGCAACCTCCGCCTCCTGGGTTCAGGCAATTCTCCTGCCTCAGCCTCCTGAGTAGCTGGGATTACAGGCACGCGCCACCGTGTCCAGCTGATTTTTTGTAGTTTTAGTAGAGACGGGGTTTCACCGTGTTGACCAGGATGGTCTGGATCTTTTGACCTCGTGATCCACCCGCCTCGGCCTCCCAAAGTGCTGGGATTACAGGCGTGAGCCACCGCGCCCGGCCAGAAATAACTTCTAGAAGCTAAAGCTTGCCTTTTAGATTGATTGCCTGTGAAGATTGTTTCCAGATAAAGGTAATAGCTAGCATGTCTTTTGTAGCAATATGGGCTATGCACTGTTCTTTTTTTTTTTTTTTTTTTTAGGAGGGGGTTTTTTCCCTTTATCCCCCAGGCTGGAGTGCAATGGCATGATCTCAGCTTACTGCAACCTCCACCTCCTGGAGGAGGTTCAAGCAATTCTCTTGCCTCAGCCTCCTGAGTAGCTGGGATTACAGGTGCTCATCACCACGCCTGGCTAATTTTTGTATTTTTAGTAGAGATGGGGTTTCACTGTATTGGCCAGGATGGTCTTAAACTTTTGACCTCAGGTGATCCACCTGCCTTGGCCTCCCACGGTGTTGGGATTACAGGCATGAGCCACCATGCCTGGCCGATTGTGCACTGTTCTAAGTACTTTACACATTTTAATTTATCTATTAATAACCTATGAGGTGAGTAATATGCCCTTTTTATAGATGGGGAAAGTGAATCTAGAGAGGTGAGGTCACCTGCCGAGACCTCATAGCTGGTAGGGGTAGAGGTGGGATTCGAACCTAGGCATTCTGAGTTGATAGTCTTTTTATACTGTGAGCCGCCATATGCTCTACTCCTCTTTTTATTAAAAATAAGATAGTAAAGCACTAGGTATTAAATTGAGCAGTTCTCCGTATTGATTTTTAAGTGCTTAAATGCCTAAGTGCTAGGATGAGTCTGGCTCCATAATGGGTTGTTACTGAGATGTTTGGGTTAGCATTAAGGGAGAGATAGGGTTGACTTCGTGAGCATGTGCCCTGAATAGCCACACAATACTGTGTGAGAGCTTGTTTTAATGCTCTGCTGTAACATCTTGAAGTTCTAAATTTTTGGACAAGGGGCTCTGTATTTTTATTCTGTACTGGGCCCCACAAATTACGTAGCTTGTCCTATGCTCGTTCTTCAAATCCCCTGATTTCTCTTACTGTACCTACTGAATTAGGATTTAGGTGGCCATCTGATTCATATTTTTTTTATGTTCTTATTTATCTAAAGTTCTTTTAATGTTCTCTGAAGGGTGTTGAAAAGGAATTGTGTTATTGACTTAATAGGGTCTGTATGTACATATCTAGAATATGTAACAATGTGCCCCTTTTAATTTTTAAAAGTTGAATCATATATGCATTACAGACATGTTGTTTGAAATGAAAATTAACACTTTTATGGAAGACAGGCTTTTAATAAGTGACTGAAGGGACATAGGCTTCTTTAGAGTGAGTGAAAGGTGTGTTTATGCTCCTTTGGTTTTCTGAAAATCAAAGCACTTGGAAGCATCTAGAGTTAGATTACTATGTCTCCTAAGATTCCACAGGACTCCATTAAAAACAATTTCAGATTGAGAATCATAGAATTTTAGAACTAGAAAGACTTGATAATTTAATCCAGAACACTTCATTTTCATAATGGCCTGTACAGGTCCAGAGACTTGCTCAAGGCCACAGAAAGAATCAGAGCTTCCTGATCCCTAGTCTTGTCTTTCTACCTGTCTTGTACATATACTTCCATAGTAATAATATGTAAAGATGTTAGCACCAAAAACCCAGTACTTAGGGGCACAGGAATCTTAGAACATTTTATGGTTTGCACTGCAGCCTTGAATTTTTGTGGGATCACAGAATCAGTTTTTTTTTTTGGTCTGTTACGCACAAATGATATTTGATCAGTGCTTGTTGAATGACTTGAATAATTAGGGAGCTACTAGTGACAAGAATATGCCATGTGGAAGCACAACAAACAAACTCAGACCATTATTCATTTAAGATGCATAGTCTTGGGATGCCTGTTTTGATTTGGGGATCCTACCTAGGCTAGAATTCCCTATTTCTCTGTGGTCCAGTATACTTTCTGGTAATCTTGGGACTTCTGATGTTGGACAGACCCAATGCCTGGAATCGTTTTCTCAGCCTCTGCCTCATAAATACTTTGTGTTATATCGCTGAGTGATTTCAGAAATGTTTTGTTTGATTTACTTTGGCAAATGGCAACCTTCTGTCTTTGTCTCTGTTGGGAATATAGGAACTCTTAAAACTTATTGAAGATTTATAAAGAGTATAAGCTGTTACTACAAGTGAATTTGTGAGTTCTCTAATGTAGATTGTTAAATGCCATAATTCGTTGTCCTATTTTCAGCTCTACTCAATGATAGACTGAAAATTTATTTAGGTACAAAGCTATTTTTGAGAGAGAATAGTTATCTCAAGAGACTATTCAAAAATACACTTCTAATTTATTTGTATTAGAATTCTGATGTGTGTTTTAATGAATAGTTAAAAGGCTTTGAAATTATGATTTACAGAACATTTATTTTGAAGTAAACACATACATTTTTCCCCTTTGTATGAAAATGAAGGGTGGCATTTGGGTGCTTGTTCTGAATCCTCAGTCCTTTGCCTGTCTATGTAAATTGTGATTTTTTATTCATATTTCACATGACTGTGTCAGCAATATTATCTTCTAAAGTTTCTCTCTTGAGAAAAATTAACTCATGACCTCTGTCAAGAAGGAAAACTTTGAGACCCCCAACACATAAACAGTATTTAAATAAGAAGGGCTAACATTAGTGACTTCTTGAGAATAAAGGTTATTCCTTTTGAGAGTAGAGTGTGAATAGCTTCTTAGGTTATTTTATTTCAGGCGGATTAAAGGCTCATGTGGAAAAGTTACTCAGTTTTCAGGACCGTGTTTAGTTGCTTTGTACACCTGCACTGTTTTCATATTTCCTTGATTTAATTTTTTGCTCTTTAATGAATGAAGCTGACTAGGGATTAGCAAAAATACAGTCCTAGCCTTTTAAACTTGATGCTGATTAGTTATATGTTGTTGGACAAATTATTTAACATCTCTGTTATTTACTTTTTAGTTTTTTTTTTCTTGTCTCTGAAATGGGGGAAATAATGGGACCTATTTTATAGAGTTTTGAGGTGATTATTTAAATGTTCATGTAAAGACCTTAAAACTATACCTAGCTCATAATATGTACCTATTGTGAGCTAGTGATGTTATTATTACAAAAATGGTGAGATCATGTCATGTTAGGGTTTGATCAGTTAAGGCTTTACCTGAGTATTTGAAAAAGGAGGATTTGAGCAGTTTGGAAGGATGAGTAGAATTTGGCCAAGTGGAGAAAAGGAGAGCATTCCAAATTTGGGGGAATGACAAAAGAAAGAAGATGAAGCAGAAAAGGGGAGGAAGACAGTATCATAAACCGTTTTGGCCAGAGTGGACGACTTAAGTGTAGCAGTGAGATTCTTCTGAGAGCTGGAAAATAAGTAGGTGAAGAATGCAGGTATCCTGAATTGGCCTCCTCTCACTTGGCCATTTCCCAGGGAAGCCTCAGATGGAAGGAATTATCATGCTTAGGGATCCCCTGATTGACTGCTGTGCTTCTGTGACTCCACCCCACCTTCTTCTGGGCCTGGCACTCCCTTCTCACAGACTGTGGAGCTCAGGGTCTTTGTCAGAGCTTTAGGGAAAGGAAAGGTAAAATTTGTTTTCTCCTTCAGAAGTTGTGTGAAGTCTTTTGGTATTTCCTAATTTCAAAATATTTTAAAACATCTTCCCTTGAGAAAGAACTCTTTGTCTTGAAAGTGCGTATTCTCAGGGACAATAAAGGGCTGCAATGAAAAGTAAACATTTTAAGTTCGTTGTATTAAACCACAGTCTGCATAATATGGAGCAACATAAAAGAAAAAGAGCATTATTTTTGCTATACTATTCATCCTAAACTCTCAATATGTGTATTTCTAATTACTATTTCAGTCCTTTTTCTGGAAAGAACCTTAAGACTACAAAATGGTATAAATTTTGTTTCAGTACTGGCATCACATCACAACTCTACCACTCTGTTAAGAGTTCCTAAATGTTTAAAATGAGTGACTTCAGAATATGTGGTTTAACATCTACCAGGACCCTTAAATTATTTTAATCCTAAATTGTTTATGTTTCAATTTGTATAAAATAAATGGATGCCCTATTTTTAAAGGTATTTATTTTTAAAAATTTTGTCTATTTTTAAAGGAAAAGTATTGGAATTTTTAGAAAAAGTATTTTGTGTTTATTTTCGCAAGTTACATTTATAACATTTCTGCAGACTCAGCAGAATTAATGGCAAGGTGCCCTTTAATAGGTCATCTCATTCAACATTCTGCTCTTAAATGGAAGAATTGTTACCTCCCCTGTCTTATTTTTCTGAAAAGGTACTCTTGCAGTCAGTGTACGTACATACCACTCAGTTCACATACTTGAAACTTCTTTTACTAAATTGCCAGTGAACTTTATATTTCAATATTTCTTCAGTATTTTCTCATCAAATTTATTAAATATGTATTTGCATTGGTGAATAGGTTTTTTTTTTTTTTTTTTTGAGACAGAGTCTTGCTCTGTCACCCAGATTGGAGTGCAGTGGTGCTATCTCAGCTCCCTCCAGCCTCCAGCTCTCGGGTTCAAGTGATTCTCCTGCGTCAGCCACCCAGATAGCTGGGATTCCAGGCATGTGCTACACCCAGCTAATTTTTGTATTTTTAGTAGAGATGGGGTTTTACCATGTTGGCCAGGCTGGTCTCAAACTCCTGACCTTAAGTGATCCACTCGCCTCGGCATCCCAGGGTGCTGGGATTACAGGCGTGAGTCACCTCACCCAGCCATGAACAAGTTTTAATTCTAATACCAACTCTGGTTAGTTGGTAGTGGTTGGTTTAGAGCACTGTTTTGAGAACTCTGAGGCAATATCTATGTTCAGCAGAAAGGAATACCTTGGTTGATTAGTGCTGTGTGACCATGAGCATTGGATGAAAGAGTGGGGACATACATATATTTGTCAATCTTTCCAAATAAAAAGAATAGTAATGATTGAGGATATACAGATACATTAATATTTACACCTTTGATTCACTACTTCCTACATGAAGATTATCTGCAGTTGTTTTTCTGAACTCCCTTGAAACAACTTGTGATTTTCCAAATTGTTATTCGTCCTGACCTTCTCTGACAAAGTGAATTTAATCATTCCTTTATTGTTGCCACAATAGCCCTTTATTACCTTAATTATAATACTTATTTTTTTCCTTGTTAATCATTTACTTGTCTGATTCCACTGTGGATTATGAACTTAAGGAAACGGACACTAGTTTACTTACCTTTATATTCTTCATACCTAACTCGATGCTTTGGTACCTGTCACATAGGTATTCAAAAGGTGAGATCATTTGTTATTTCCTTAATGACCTAGCTGTATTTGAACAATCAGGCATTTATATTTGAACATGAGATGACTAGGTCTAAGTCTTAGGGCAGTAGTTGTGTGAATCAAAAGAAAAAGGCAGATATTTTGGGTAAGAATGTATGAGTTAATGTTTTTGGGTTCCATAGAGTGTAGAGGGTTTTGGGGTTTGAGTCTCCTCCATGTCTGAGAGAATGGTAGTACTATTAGAAAAACATAGCTGGCTGGGCGCGGTGGCTCACGCCTGTAATCCCAGCACTTTGGGAGGCCGAGGCGGGTGGACCACGAGGTCAAGAGATCGAGACCATCCTGGTCAATGCGGTGAAACCCCGTCTCTACTAAAACTACAAAAAAATTAGCTGGGCATGGTGGCGTGTGCCTGTAATCCCAGCTACTCAGGAGGTTGAGGCAGGAGAATTGCCTGAACCCAGGAGGCGGAGGTTGCGGTGAGCCAAGATCGCGCCATTGCACTCCAGCCTGGGTAACAAGAGCGAAACTCCGACTCAAAAAAAAAAAAAAAAAAAAAAAAAAGTAGTAGCTGGGGGAAGTGAATTTGGGTAGATGAGTTTGGTTTTGGAGATGTTAGGTTTTGATTGAAAATGTTTATTTATTTACTAGTTTTAGTTGGAGGACTGGAAATAAGGATTTCATAGTGGGCTAGTTGAATAGCTTCTTCCATTATATGCTCCATAGCAACCTACCTTATTATTACTGCTTGTTCAGTGCCCATCTTTCTCCCAGTAGGGCAGGGAACACATCTTGTTCAAAGCTGTATCTTCAGTTATAAACACAATTGTTTCACATGCTAAGACACTTAGTAAGTAATTGTTGAGTGAATTAACATCTGCATCATGATTTAAATGCATCCAGTGTTGTCTTTATGTTGATAATTAGAATCACTAGTTTTGAAATTACCATAGTAACTGGTTTCCGTAGAATCATTGGAACTTTAAACTTGTAGAGATCTTAGAAATCTTTGACAGACCTCCCACTTGGACCTTGAAACTACCCAAAGTCATAATTGGACCACACTTCAGATTTAGCTATGTATGATAGTCACTGACATATAGTGCCATAATTACTTTTTCAAAGAAATATGCATATTATGCATATCTTTCAGGCTGCTAACAAGATAGAATGTTGGCTTGAATGGACTTTTGAAGGTTCCATGGTAGTCTTCTTCCTTGTATTTGGTCATTTCTCTCCTCTGTTGTATTTTGACCAGTGGCTGTGTGAAAGTCTCACAAGAAGATGAAATTTTATTCATGCTTGGTGGCAACATTAGGTTTCTTTCTTTTTTTTTTTTTTCTTATTGATTAACATGAGATTCTGGATAAACTACTGATTTTGTTTTCTCTTTCCTTGTCCATGTTAGCATGGTAAGTCATGATGGTTGCAAATTTGCTGTTATTTGATAGTATAAATGTAAATAATAGACATACTCTTATGAACTATTAGACATAGTTTAAACACTACCTCTATAAAACAAAGTTTGGAAAAGGTGTATCTGTCTGAGACTACAATCAGGATATAATTCTAAAATTCACTAAGTTTCATTTTTAAGATGTAGACATTCATCATCAGATTAAGCTTCCAGTATTTTATTTTATAGCTTCCTGAACAGAGACAATGCACTTTTGTTTAGGACACATAACAAATATCCCCTTAATTTGAATTAGTTTTTTTTTTTTTTTAATTATTGTTTGCTTTTTTTTGTTTCAGTATCAAGATAAAGAGGAAGTTGTCTTATGGATGAATACTGTTGGGCCCTACCATAATCGTCAAGAAACATATAAATACTTTTCACTTCCATTCTGTGTGGGGTCAAAAAAAAGTATCAGTCATTACCATGAAACTCTGGGAGAAGCACTTCAAGGGGTTGAGTTGGAATTTAGTGGTCTGGATATTAAATTTAAAGGTAAGTAAACCTTAGTAGTCCTTACAGTGGAATTCAGATTGTAGACAAGGGTTTCTTAATTTTGGCACTATTGACACTGGGGTTGGATAATTCTTTGTTGTGTGGGCTGTCATGTACATTATAGGATATTTAGCAGAGTCCCTGGCCTGTACTTCCCAGATGCCAGTAGCACCTTCCGTTTGTGAAAACCAAAAAAGTCACCAGACATTGCTAATTGCCATCAGTTGAGAACCATTGCTTTAGACTCTAAAATGTGTTTTAATTTGTAAATGAAGTGTATTACATTTAGGAAAGTATATTAGTAATTAACAAAGATTTTCTTTGAATATTTATAAGATAATAAAATAGATGATTGTTAATAAAATTGTATTTCCTTAACATATTTCCGTCTGAAAAGTGTTATCTAGTAAACCCCCTGTTTATTAGACACTTGTGGCCTGGGAAGACCTTCATAGATATTTAACAAAGTAATTTATGGAAGTCTGAGGCTGTAATGGGATGTGTGGATACTTAAAATTCTTGTGTAAAGCTTCAAATTCAAACTTGTACCATAGGCTTACCATGTATTTATCAGTGTTGTATTAATTTATCCTGTTAATACCTATAGGATGTTTAAATTTTAAGTACATGTAAACGACTTGTTAAATTTGGGGGTTAAACTTCTCCTTATCTAGTTATTATGTAGGTATCTATTTATCAGGTCCTTTGAGTGTGTTTATACTTTTCATTTTTCTCTGTGAAGTTTATCAGAGAGTGTATTTCCTGGATAGGCATTTTTAGCATGGTGAGCAGAAGCTTGAGTAATTGAATTTTTGCAGGATCTTTGATTAGATGTCATGGTTTTTGAATACATCACGGATCCTGTAAACAGGAGCTTTGGATTTTAATCCCACTCTTTTTTTTTTTTTGGTACTGTATTCATAAAATTCTTTACTGCAGTTTTAATTTCATTATCTTCATATGTAAGATGAATAGTAACTGACTTCTGGTATTTTTAGTACTAAAGATGTTATTATTGTAGCACTTTGGAGAAGAATGTCAATGAGATTTTAAAGATAATGTTACTTTAATTTTTATTGTTAAATTTTATTCTTGTTTTTAATAAGTTATTGTTGAAGATAGGTATATGGTATATATTTACATTCTTCTTCCTCCCCCATTTCCCCATTTATAGTCTTCGGGGCTTAATTATAAAATTAGGTTGTAAATGTAAACCACAGTGGCGTGGCCTGTAATTTTATGAATCACTGTAAACATACCTTTGAGGCTTGTGTTTTAATTTAGTTAGGTAATTTAAGTATTTAGTCACAAATAAGGAGAAAACTGAAACTACAGAATGTGATCTTTGAGACTTTGTGCTATATGTAAATATCTACTTCGTCTTTTTCTGTATTTGGTGTACATTTCTAATTTATTAAAGAGGAACCAACAAGAGAGAATAGGCAGAACTCCTGAGTCATACTTTGTTATTGTGTACAGATTTCATTAGTTTTTGAGATCCTCACCCATATTTACTAAAGAAGAGTACTTATTCAGCAATCTTAAACTCCCTTTTATTAGTTCCTAGAGGCTGAGATGGAGAGATTATTTAAGTAGAGGAAGATGGTTTTCATGGGTAGAGAAGTGGGATTTATTTTCTTTTCAGACTAAGCTAAGCACTTTTAGATTAAAAAAAGAGATAGCCAAGTGTTATTCCGTGAGAGTTGGTGATTCCTAGGGGTTTTACCAAGTTTCCATGCCCAACATAGATATGCTGCTAAAGAAACTGCTAAATTAAGTGGTCTAGATGAAATAGTAAATGCTGATTAGATTTATCTTCTCCCTCTACTATAACCCTTTACTTGCTATGTTCAAAGATAAAGTTGATCATGCTTTGAAAAGTATTCTAGGTTGTCACTTACAATAACCAAACATTTAAAAAATAGAATGCACCTTAGAGATTGTGTCATCCAATTCTCTCTCCCAGAAGCCCAGAGACAAAGTGATTTACTTATGGTGTATCATAGCATACTAATAATGTAATAGAAACTGGAACATTATGTCTCTTGTGAGCTATAGAAATATTTACCATATATTGTTTTTTTTTTTTTTTCCATTTTAATTCTATTTAGGCTTTATTGACAAAAGTATATAAATATATTTTTTTTTTTCTATTTACCATATATTGTTAATCTTTCATCTCTTAAATATTTGACTTTTAAAGATTCTTCTGAAGGCGTATTCAAATAAAACAAAATTTTAGAAGTGTGAAACCAGAAAAAGCTATATGTACACATACGTACATGTTTACATATGCATACACACACCCTTTTTTTTTTTTAACATTGTTAAAAACATTTATTCTGATACATTCTATCATAAGTTAGTACAAGTTCCATTCTGCTAGAGATTCATCTGTGACAAGCCTTGTGCCATCCAGCTGGCGACCGAACGATGTCCCATCTCTTATCCGAGCCAGAGCATACATCTTCCATGCTGTCTGCTAATTGCTTCCAAATCCAGAAGACCAAATAATCCTTTATCCCCAAAGTAGGCTCAGAACAGTTGGTTCAGGCATTCCAGGATCTGTACCTCTCTTAAATCCCAGGTAAATCACAAGAGGTATAAAGCCCCAGTGCATAGCAAACTGGCCCCCCTTGAAGAGCTGCTGCACTCTCTGCTTGGCCTCTTTGCTCAGCTTCACCATGGTGATGGCCGTGTGGCGATGGCCATGTGGCGCTGGGAGGAACCTTTACAGCAACTCCACATCTTTTTTTAACCTAGTAGATTGTGTCAGGCTCCATGGATTGGTATCGTTTTGTAAAATGAAGATTACTAAAGAGACTATTTTAAGGAACTAATGATAGTCTAACTCTAATAAAGGATGCTTCTCACTTAAGATTTTATACACAACTTTTTTCTTCTTAATAATCTTATATTCTAGCACTAGACAAAAATGCTAAATTGAAACAATTTTAAGAAAATACATTAAATATAGAAGGGCACACTTAGATTGGGCATCTTTGAACCTGGTTTGATTTCATCACCCCCCAGTTTTAGAAGGTACCTCTTGGAACCTTGCCATGATAGTGTGGAAAGAACATGTGCTTTAGAGTCAGAGAGACTTGATGCATACAGGTCTGTGCCTGCTTACCTCTGTGGTCATGGGCACATTATTCAACTTCTTTGATCTCGTATTGCTTATGTGTGAAGTGTAGGAAATAATATGTATTTGATAGAAGTGTCAGGTTTAAATGAGAATGCATATAGAGCATTTATCAAAGTTCCTGGTATATAGTTTATATTTAAAAAATGGTAATTAAGAACACTAATAGCACATAGTGTGGGTTCGTATACAACTTGATTTTGTATTTGCGATTATGAAATGTTAGTTTATTAATTATAGACTGATTTATCCCCAAGCTGCTGCACTAGCCTATTATAGTAGCACTCTTGTTTACCATTGAACTCTTAGCTATTAAGACATAGTATGCTTTTAAGAAATTGTCTAGTACCTGGACGGTTTGTGCCTACTTGTTATGATAATTGGTTCATTATGAACATTAGATGATCTGGAATAGTAATTCTTTTTTTTTTTTTTTTTTTTTGAGATGGAGTTTCACTCTTGTTACCCAGGCTGGAGTGCAATGGCGTGATCTCGGCTCACCGCAACCTCCACCTCCTGGGTTCAGGCAATTCTCCTGCCTCAACCTCCTGAGTAGCTGGGATTACAGGCACGTGCCACCATGCCCAGCTAATGTTTTGTATTTTTAGTAGAGACGGGGTTTCACCATGTTGACCAGGATGGTCTCGATCTCTTGACCTTGTGATCCACCCGCCTCGGCCTCCCAAAGTGCTGGGATTACAGGCTTGAGCCACAGCGCCCGGCTGGAATAGTAATTCTTAACTAGAAGAGATCACCATTCACCCATCCTGCCCCTTCCCCGCTTTGAGAATTCCTACAGTATAATGAAGGTTATTAATTGTGGAAATATCAGTGACTTCTACAGGACTCCTTCCTTCTGTTTATTTTATTGATCTTCCCTGAATTTTCTTCCTTAAATTTCCCAACTTAACAGAGGGCTAAAATTATTTTACAAGTATTTTTTCTTTAGAATTAATTGGTAAGTTGAGAGTACTGCAGATATGGAGATTTGTTAAGGGCTGTTAGAGGCTTATGTATTTTTAGTTTAGTGATTCTCAATCTTGGCTGTTCTTGTCTTCACTATGCAGTATTTACCTCCAGATATCTGCTTGGGGGATTTAGGCCTGGATTGCTAAAGGGTGAGGAAAAAGGACTGGGGGAATGGCAGGTTTACTCATTCATCCTGAAGATGTTTACATCAGGTAATCCCCCCATGCTGTTTTCAGTTCCTAGCTTCTGCTATTCCTGCTGTCCCTGATTCTGGAGCCTCTCTGGTTTAAGTTCTCTAGAGGAAGGTGCCGCCTGGTCTACTACAGGGTTAAAGTGAGGGTACAGTGTGTGTCTAGCTGTATGAAGGGTAGAGGAGGGCACCTGGCCATACAGCCCCTCCACGTACATACTCAGTATTTTAATACAATTCCCATTGTGTTCAGTCCTGTATCTGTCCCCCTAGCTTTTGGGATCTTTAGAACTTCCAAATCCTGAGGGTCTCTTGGGTTCTATGACACCAATTCCCTCCCTGCAGGCATCACTCTCCTGTTAGGTTTTCTCCTGGTTTATTAGTAGTTTGTCATCTTACAGCTGTTTTCCATTTTCTAAAAATTTGTTTAAATCTTTTTCTCAGCCAGGTGTGGTGGCTCACACCTGTAATCCCAGCACTTTGGGAGGCTGAGGTGGGTGGATCACCTAAGGTCAGGAGTTCGAGACCAGCCTGGCCAACATGGTGAAACCCTGTCTCTACCAAAAAGTACAAAAATTAGCTAGGCATGGTGGTGGGTGCCTGTAATCCCACATACTCGGGAGGCTGAGGCAGGAGAATTGCTTGAATCCAGGAGGTGGAGGTCGCAGTGAGCCAATATTGCACCATTGCACTCCAGCCTGGGTGACAAGAGCGAAACTCTTGTCTCAAAAAAACAAACAAAAAAAAAGGCTGGACGCGGTGGCTCATGCCTGTTATCCAAGCACTTTGGAGGCTAAGGTGGGCGGATCACCTGAGGTTGGGAGTTCAAGACCAGTCTGACCAACATGGTGAAACCCCGTCTTAAAAAAAAAAAAAAAAAAAAAAAATCTTTTCCCCACTGTCTGCTCTTCTTTTTGTCTTTGTGGACTTAACATCCTTTTTATCCCTTCACTGACATTTTAATACGTTTTAAGAGAGAGAGGAAACATACTTGTGGTTAAATCCCCCTTGTTTAAGTGGAAGTCTGAGAACTTGGTACAATATTTTGTCCTGTTGGTTTCAGCCAAAGTGTTTTAGCCAGAGCAAATAATTTGAATCTGAAATTTGTCAATTCTTATTACTGATTTATTGTAACTTGTACTAACTGCAGATTTGATAAATATGGGCTTTTTCCAAGTTTTTATTCAAACCATTGATAACATTGTTCTCCTTCAGATTGACATCTCTGTTTTTGTTTTTTAAAGGAACGTATATGCATATATATTTTTCTGATTTTAACAGTGATACAAGTTCAAATACACAGTTTAGGAACTATAGGAAAATATAAATCTGGATTACCATTAACATTTTGTTGTATTTCCTTTAGTCCTTCTGTCTTTCTTTCTGTTTATCCACATTGTTTTAAAACGTGAAAATTGAGTTCATTATATATATGATTTTTTAAAGTTTATTTAACACATCCTTATATAGTGCTTATTATATGCCAGACACTGTTTTAAACACATTCTAACTCATTTAGTAAATTATATATAATTAGTTTTTTATTCTACTTTTTTTCTCTTGACATTTTATGAGCTTGTCCCCATATTGTTAATTATTCTTTTAAAAATGTGACTACATCGTACTGTATAACTTGGATACTGTGATTCCTCCCCCGCCCCCCCCATTTTCTAGTTGTATATTTTGATCCTTCCATCCTTCTTTAAAGGGTTTTCTTTTTCTGCTATTAGAAATAACAATGCTTGGCTGGGCGCAGTGGCTCACACCTATAATCCCAGCACTTTGGGAGGCTGAGGTGGGCGGATCACGAGGTCAAGAGATCCAAGACCATCCTGACCAACATGGTGAAAAACCGTCTCTATTGAAAAATACAAAAACTAACTGGGCATGGTGGTGCATGCCTGTAGTCCCAGCTGCTTGGGAGGCTGAGGCAGGAGAATTGCTTGAACCCAGGAGGTAGAGATTGCAGTGAGCTGAGATTGCGCCAGTGCACTCCAGCCTGGCGACAGAGCAAGACTCTGTCTCAAAAAAAAAAAAACAAGAAACAGAAGTAGCAATGCTTTTGGCTGTCCTTGTGCTTAAGTATTTCCAGTGCATCTCTGAATCTGTTATTAGGATAAATTCTTACAAGTTGAATTACTGAATCAAAGGGCATAAACATGTTTAAGGCAGTTTTTGATACATGATGCCAAATTCTCATTTAGAAAAAAATCACACAGTTTATATTGCTGGTCATGTTGGTCAGTCAGTACTCTTTATACAGTTATTTAATTAACGGTGAATATACCAGTTTTTCCAGTTCTTGTTTTCCTCTAGTTCATTCAGCAGTTACTGAGTATCTTACTGCATTCCAGCTCTGTGGTAGGCTCTGGCTTCCGGGGTCTTCAGGCCCTCTGAAATTCTACCTTAATATTGTGTGAATGTGCATTTTCAGGGGGTGGGCAAGGGAGAGGTCACTTTCATCACATTCTCAAAGGGGTGCAAGGCCCAAGGAAACTTAAGAACACTTCCTTGAATGTATTGGCATTTTCAGTCCTTTTTTTCTTCTTTTGGAGACAGAGTCTCACCGTCTCCTAGGCTGAAGTGCAGTGGCATGATCACAGCTTACTGTAGCCTCAACCTCCCGGGCTTAGCCTCTTGAGTAGCTGGGACTATAAGCATGCACCACCACGCCTGGCTAATTTTTCTGGTTTTTGTAAAGATGAGGTTTTGCCATGTTGCTCAGGCTGGTCTCAAACTCCTGGGCTGAAGGGATCAGCCTGCCTTGGGCCTCCCAAAGAGCTGAGATCCCAGGCTTGAGCCACTGCACTTGGCCTGATGCTTTCAATTCTTAACTCTGGGAAGGAGATAGTGTAGATGCTATCTCTGTTAAGGGAACTGAGAGGTTCATTGAAGTTAAATAACTTGCTTTTTACTCACATAGCTAGTAGATACTAGAACTCAGACTAAAACTCACCTTTCTGTCCATTTCTCTATACATTTTTCTATACTGATTTCTTTCATGAGAGACTGCTAAGTGCTGCTGAGTTAGAGGTAGACTATTTGTCATTTTCCAAATGCAATGTTATCAGAAGAGAAAGTAAACAAAGTATGGCCTACTGTGTTCTTAGAGAACTCATGAATAATTATCACTTTCTTTTCTCAGTGCATTTATTGCCTATTCAATTATTAGTCTAGAGTTTTATTGGGAATTGATGGTAGATTATTGGTACATAATGTCCAGAATCTATCTAACCTTGCTTTCTGTTTGAATAATGAGGTTAACGTTTGTCACTTTCCTACTTTGTTTTTCCCTCATAAAAACTATTTACGTTAGTAAAATCTGAATTGCATCTTTTTCAGAATTCATGGATGTGTGTTTTGTCTTTGAAGGATATAGCCTGTTATAATTTTAAAGCACAGATGTATGCTGGTAGATTTTTCAGATTGTTTTCCAGATATGTAGAATGCTGAATAATGATTTGGCATATTCATACACTTGCATTAGTTATCTTCAGATTGTCTCCTTCCTTAGGGAAATGCTGTTTCAGTTGGGCAGCCAAATGTTTGTATTTGTCTACCTGCTGGGAAGAGGAATTTCATTAAAATATGACCAACCAACACCCTTTGTATATAGCCTGTCATAATAATAGATTTTCCCTTTTAACACGCTTCATTTCTAGATTTTACATGAGTTGATGATATTCTTCAAGACCTCTTCGTCAGCCCTTCCGAGGGACCCTGTTCAAAAATTTCATTTGTTTATAAATTGGCATTTTCTTCTTCTGTACAAACATACACACTCTTCATACACAGGTACATGTATAGGTGGATACCCTAATATGCCTAGTGGTTTCCTTTGCCAAATAAATGGAAAATTATGCTCTTAAAATTTTTTTGTTTATTTGTTTAGTGCCTAGGCTGTGCAGGGTACTAAAGCAGGCATGGCTGGAGATTAAAAGGGTATAATCAGTTACGGACAAAGCACTCAGGACCTAATGGTGTTTTTGAGGAGCAAGATACTGGTATGAGGTAGAAAATGGTACAGGCCTACATGCTGTAAAGGAGTTGTGGGAGTGGGTCTGAGAAGTGTGGGGAGTGGGGAATAAGGGATTCCTTTGTGGAGGCAAGGGTTGGGGAATGGGGAGGATTTTAGATTGGACATTGTTGGTAGCGATAACAGCATGAGCAAAAAAGTTCAAAGGCCAAGAGAGCACAAGGTGTGTGGGAATTGAGTTGGCTTGAGTGTAGAGGCAGAGCCATCAGTTGGGAAACAAAGAATTGGTTGGACTAAAGTTCAGATTGAGAAATCTTTTACAAGTTTTATACAGATTGGCCAGGCATGATGGCTCATGCCTGTAATCCCAGCACTTTGGGAGGCTGAGGCAGGTGGATCATCTTAGGTCAGGAGTTCAAGACCAGCCTGGCTAACATGGTGAAACCCTATTTCTTCTAAAAATACAAAAAAAATTAGCTGGGTGTGATGGCACATGCCTGTAATAATCCCAGCTACTTGGGAGGCTCAGGCAGGAAAATTGCTTGAACCCAGGAAGTGTAGGTTGCAGTGAGCCGAGATCATATTTTGCACTCCAGCTTGGACAACAAGAGTGAAACTCCATCTCAAAAAAAAAAAAAAAAAAAAAAAAAGCGTTATACAGATAAATGCCATACTGTATATTTCAGAGCTTTCTACCAAATCTACCATGTTGTTAATGACCATTAAAAATGAATTTTTGCTTCTAACGACTAGGAATTCAGTGGCTTTGCAGAGGTAGCTGTAAGGTTTCCTACTGCCACTGTGGTCATTTGTTGTTCCTTAAGCTTGGACCTTACTTTGGTTCTGAATATCCCTTCTGTAGCTGCAGTTGCCTGCTGCCTTTTGTTCATTATCTCACTCCATGGAGATCCCATTTGAGGACCTCTTGCTGCCAGTTTTTCTAGCTCCTGCTGTAGAAACCCCTTTGAAGTAGTCTCATTTTTTAACCCTCCGTTGCTTCACTGCTCAGCCTCCGTTTTGTTTGATTGTTTGTTTGTTTTTAAGCTATCATAAAACTCTTAAATTCCTTGCTGCCTAGGAGGGCTTGGGCAGAAAGAAAATCTATCTGGGAGTTGTTGTAGACAAATTAGTCTTCTCATACTTTGAGGGTGAGGAAGTATTTCCCTGACATTCTTCCATGGGACTTCAGTGTTTACTGCCATCTTTGGTGTTGTAGTTTTGGGGTGTCCATTCTAGGCTGGTCTAAAATATGGGAAGCTATCCTCTCTGTTGAGGGTTGGGGAGACATATTGCTGCATATCTTGAGTTATAAATTAGATTGTTATTTCTTTGAGCCATTAAATTAATGATTTAGCTACAATTTATGTTTAAGAACTTTTGATCAGTAGAAAGTTTAATAATGTTTCTTTAGAGAAATTTCATTTCATATTCCAAATAACCAATATCATAGTACAAATATAGTATAGAAGTTAAAAACAAACGTGTTTCCTTTTGTGTTCTTTTTCAGAATGATTTCTTAATTTTTTTTTCTAATTGCTACTAATATACCAAAACAACTTCTTTTGATTGACATGTTATTTGTAGGTTTTTTAAAAATTTTCTTCTGTTTTATTAGAAACACAAGTACATTTTGAAATACTAGGTTTATTAAGTTAGAAACCATCTGAATAGAATTGTAGTAACAGTATTTTTGAAAGCAGTCAAGGGTGGAAAATGACTCATCTTTAGGGGACTTTAAGGCAATTTATAAATAGTGATGCTTGCTGAATAGAGGTTTGCCTTTTTATCTTCCTACTTATGAGTAGTCACTGGGTGTTTTCATAGAATCTGTGACTTCTAGTGACTTGTCTTTCCAAGAATGTTAAAATGAATGTTTATCTCAGAGATCTTATAGCCAGAAATGGTTATCTCTGTTTATGATCATATTCTTGAGCTTTTGTATATATCAAATAAAAACATTATGTGTTTAAGCTTTTTTATTTTGATTTTTAAAATCAATTTATTTTAAAGTTACTTTATAATTTTTCTTGTATAATTTTCTTATAAGGGATGATTTCTTCATTTAGTAAGTTAATGTTTGAAAATAAAGATGATTAAAATTTTCTTACTGTAAAAAAAACCTTAAAGATACACAGAAAAAGAGAGGAATAGTACACTGACCCCCCCCACATATTTATCACTCAGATTCAACTATTCTGAATATAAGTTTTAACTTTAGGAAATGTTGGCTTTTTTCTTGTGTTTTTTTGTATGTAACTATTTTGCAAACTAGTGGGTTAATTTGCAATTTTTACCTTATGCAGATGATGTGATGCCAGCCACTTACTGTGAAATTGATTTAGATAAAGAAAAGAGAGATGCATTTGTATATGCCATAAAAAATCACTACTGGTACCAGATGTACATAGATGATTTACCAATATGGGGTAAGTATTATATGTTGTATTTAAGATTGGAGAAAATTTGCATAATCAGAATTTATGTAATGACTCTTTTAAGGTGATTGTATATTGGAACATAATGTAAATGTGTTTTAACCATTTCCTACAGAATGATTTTAATACGAGTTTTATGGTCACCTGTTGCCTGAAGGATTTTTAACACTGCCATGCCCTACATGAAACTTGCCTAAAATAGAACTTTTATATAGTGTAACTTTTCAGATTCAAGAGTGAAAAGGTGCTTAGAGTAATCTAAAAAATTCTTCTGCTTGCATTTTTTTCATATCTTATTTTAATTTTTTCTTTTAAATACAATTAAAGGGACTAAATAGGATTTAGGAGTTTTAATCTATCCTTTTCTCATGTGGGTACTGTGGTAGTATGATTTCTAGGTATGATAGTTTTTTGAATGGCTTATTTTGCTAGTTCCTATGTTATTTGCCATAACTCTTTAATTTAAAAAAATGTTTACGTTTTTGCTCTTGTTTATCCATATTAATGGAGAAGAGCTATGGCATAGTTAATGCCAATTTATGAATAGTCCAAAATCATTTGTGTTGGACTTGATTAAATTATTTATGATGCAGAGCACAGCCAGCTGCTGTAGCCAATATGTTTGATCACATTTTTCTCTAATTGTTTCTTTCTTTTGTCTCTGGAAATCTGCTCTTAGGTGTAATGAATGTTTCTTCTAATTCTTAAAATTGTTAGCAGATTACTGTGGTTATGAGCAGTAAACTAACAAAGTCTGGACATATGAGATCAGAGTTTAATATCGTACTAAGATGAAATTTATAAGAAAGGTAATATCAAAGGATAATTATATGCATCATCATTACTGTGTTGCATGTTAATTAGGTATATATAGTAAGCATTTCATAGAAATGACTGTAGTTACTACTATGGTAATGCAGACATTTCTGTGATCAGCTCTGACAGTGATAGGAAGATGTGCTGAATATTCACTGAAGATTTTTCTGAGCCTGTAGTTCAGGGAAACCCATTGGTTAGAGCTTCCTTTATTTATGCGAGAGCAGATTTGTTCCCTGTTGTTTTCCGTTGCTTATAGGTTAGTGCAGTGGTGCAATCATAGCTCATTGCAGGCTGGAACTCCTGGGCTTAAGTGATCCTCCTCCCTTGGTCTCCTGAGTAGCTCGGACTACAGATGCACACTACCACGCCTGGCTCTTTTTTTTTTTTTTTTTTTTTGGTGTGTTTATAGAGACAAGGTGTCTGGCTTTATTGCCTAAGCTAATCTTGAACTTCTGGCTTCAAGCAGTCCTCTTGCCTCAGCCTCCCAAAGTTCTGGAATTATAGGCATAAGCCATCATGCTTTAGTTTTTTTCATTCATAGCTGTGGGCCTCATTAGCAATAATGGTAACTGTGCTTTCCTGTGTTAAATTTTTTATAGCCCTGGAATTTTAGAATATGCCCTATTTGGGGAGGTACTTTTGGATGTCCTTGAATGTCTGAACCATGGGGAATCCTTTTCAGGAAAGAAAAAAAAAAAAAGAAAAAAAAACTCTGTATCTGATTTTCTTGGGGTAAAGGTTTCAGAATCTTTTTTTTTTTTTTTTTTTTTGAAACGGAGTTTCACTCACGTTACCCAGGCTAGAGTGCAATGGCGCAATCTCGGCTCACCGCAACCTCTGCCTCCTGGGTTCAGGCAATTCTCCTGCCTCAGCCTCCTGAGTAGCTGGGATTACAGGCACGCACCACCATGCCCAGCTAATTTTTTGTATTTTTAGTAGAGACGGGGTTTCACCACGCTGACCAGGATGGTCTCGATCTCTTGACCTCGTGATCCACCTGCCTCGGCCTCCCAAAGTGCTGGGATTACAGGCTTGAGCCACTGAGCCCGGTCCAGAATCTTTTAAAAGCCTCTTAGAGAATAGCTTCTTACTTGATATAATTGTGTCTTTACCACCAAAGTCAGTTTTTCAGAGTAGATAGGTAAATAAACCTTAATGAAATTAATTATAGTCTGGGTATGGTGGCTCATGTCTGTAATCCCAGCTGTTTGGGAGGCTAAGGTGGGCAGATCACTTGGGATCAGGAGTTGGAGACTACCATGGCTAACATGGTGAAACCCCATCTCTACTAAAAATACGAAAACATAAGCTGTGCATAGTGGTGCGTGCCTACAGTCCCAGCTGCTTGGGAGGCTGAAGCACGAGAATTGAACCCAGGGGGTGGAGGTTGCAGTGAGCCGAGATTGCGCCCTTGTACTCTCTCCAGCCTGGGCAACAGAGCAAGACTCTGTTTCAAAAAAAAAAAAAAAAAAGGAAATTAATTATTAGAAGGATTTCATGCTGGGTGTGGTGGCTTATGTCTGTAATCCCAGCACTTTGAGAAGCCAAGGCCAGGAGTTTGAAACCAGCCTGGACAACATAGCGAGATTTATCTCTACAAAAAATAAAACATTTACCCAGGTGTGATGGCACTTGCCTGTAGTTCTAACTACTCCGGAGGCTGAAGTGGAAAGATTACTTGAGCCCAGGAGTTTGAGACTGAAGTGAGCTATGATTGTGTCACTATATTCCAGCCTGGGTGACAGAGTGAGACCTTGTCTCAATAAAAAATAAAGATAAAAGAAGGATTTCATTATCCCCCTACAGTTCCAAGGAAAACAAAACGATACTCCTTGAATTTGTACCAATTAGAATCACTTTGGTTAATAAATAATATTTTATAAGAAATGATCATATTTTTTTCCCTAATACTTACTAAACCATAGGAGGAAGGCCCTAAGGAGTAACTATAGAGCATGAAGCTATTGGGAACTATACAGGCTTGGGTGGGGAACATTGGACAAATAGCTGGCAGTTTGAGAGCATGAGAGATGGATCCTCAGCTACCACCTATAATATTTCCCTAACATTATGGATCAGTTTCTTCCAATATCCTGAATTTTGATTAAAGTGATGATTTTAAACTGTATCCTTATTAACATTTATTTTCAACATTCCTTTCATTTTGCTGATTTCCCAGGGACAGATCCAGTACTTGAGGTATAAAAAGGAGACATGTTAAGTTTTGGTACCCATATATACATATGTGCACCTTACTAGGAATGGGTAGTTCATAGGTTATTAGAGAAAATACTAGATTAGGGATCTGGAAACCCTTGATTTTAATTTTGGTTTGACCACTAGGTAACCTTGATAGGTGGTGGTGTAGGCACTTCCCTCAAATTTTGAGATGTTAGGGAGTTGTATTAGTCCGTTCTAATACCGCTATAAAGAAGTACCTGAGACTAGGTGATTTAAAAAGAAAAGAGGTTTAATTGGCTCACAGTTCTGCAGACTGTACTGGAATCATAGTAGCATCTGCTCAGCTTCTGGGGAGACCTTAGGAAACTTATAATTATGGTAGAAGGTGAAGGGGGAGCCTAGAGTGGCCAGGAGTAGGAGGAAGAGAGGGCAAAGGTGCCACACGCTTTTAAATGTTAGATCCCAGGAGAACTCACTATCGCAATGACAGTACCAAGCAGGGGTGGTGTTAAACCAGGAGAATCTGCCCCTGTGATTTAATCACCTCCCACTAGGCTTCACCTCCAGCATTGGGGATTACGTTTCAGCATAAGATTTGGGTGAGGACACAGATCCAAACTGTATCGGTAGTATACCTATATAAGGTGATAATTGTTAAAATGAAAATTATACTAATGACAAAGCATGAAATTTGGGAATCAAATTAGTGTTTGGTTATGCTGAGCTGTTTATCACTTTTTCGTCTTGGTATGACCATGACGTGTTTGCTAAGTAGTTAATGAAGAGTAGAAGTCCAGTTTGCACTTTTGCCTTATTCTAACCATGAGGAATAATGGTAATGTTGCTTTTTTATTTAAAAAAAAAAAAAAAAACAAAAAAACCCACAACTTTTAATGAGCTTTTAGCTTCTAGAATATTTTAAATATTAAATGGTATTACCTTGTATAAAGTGTTTTTTCTTTTGTAGGTATTGTTGGTGAGGCTGATGAAAATGGAGAAGATTACTATCTTTGGACCTACAAAAAACTTGAAATAGGTTTTAATGGAAATCGAATTGTTGATGTTAATCTAACTAGTGAAGGAAAGGTGAAACTGGTTCCAAATACTAAAATTCAGATGTCATATTCAGTAAGTATTCAAATAGTTTTATGTAAGGAGTAGTGTTTGTGACCTGATGTCAACAATTTGTGGCTTTGAACATTAGATTTTGAGCTTTAGTAAATGAAAATGTAGCTTGAAATGGGATGCAACAGAATATTATTGAAACTGCATTTTCTCAGTGTGCCTAAGTCAGCCTCCTAAAAGCAAAGAGTATTTGCTTCAGGTCTGCAGTATTAGATACCAGTTATGCCTTTGCAGGACCTAAACCATTTGCTACAGCCAAGTTTATTATTATAACTGAGTAATTAGAGTAACCCAGTCATGTATTTTTATGGTTACATTTTTAGATTGTAGTACTTCATATTGTTTCCCTTTTCTTTTTAATGTTGCAGATAGAAGTGATGATGTATTGAAAGTTTCTGGATAGATATAGTTTGCTATGCCTTGCTTTGTCAGTTGGAATAATATACTCCTGCACAGTGAGAGTGTGTTAGAGCCTTTTAGCAACTGTCAAGCTATTTCTGTTCTCTTAGGCTTAAAAATAGTGGAAATGAGAAAGAAATTTGTTGAAGGTCGCCTCTCTGCCAGTTATTGCCTCGTATCTGGAATCAGTCCATTGCTAGTAGTCAATTTTGAATGTTTTTCAAGCTTTGTGCATATGTACCTGATGCAAATAATACTTGCATAACTGAACTTAACAAAGGAATTTTATAGTTGTAATAAAAGTAATGCAGTCTAAAAATAAAGATGTACAGATTATTTTTTTAAAAATTCATTCAAATATTTACTGAGTAGCTAAGGAGATACAAAGGTGATTGAAAACATGGGCAGAGGTAAGGCAAATGCACAAGTAATAGAAAGGAAAGGGCAAGATTCACTGAATCACAGCAGTCAGAAGAAAGTGCTTTAGGGAAGGAACCACAAGTGAGATTGTTTCTAGCCTGAAGAGGCATCTGTGACAAATCAGAAAAGGAGATTGTGATTAAGTTAGAAGACTTCAGTCTGGCTTGTTGATGATACTCAGTATGGACTCTATTTGTCTCTCCTTTTCCTTTGTCCCCACTCTTGGGCTTAATTTACCAGTTAGTGCCCAGGACTGTTCAGTGTGCTTTTTCTATACTTGCTTTCATTTTTGCTTTAATATCTTCTACAGAACTAGGTCCTTTTGGTGTTGTAGGAGTATTTTCCTGTTTTTGAAGGATTTTTGTGCTTTTGATCTTGGAGCTGATGGTTTTGAATCTTTTCCATTCCAATATGACTTCTGTGCATTTTTGGCTGAATTATCTTGTATAGATTTCTTCACTGGTGCTTTTTCTTCAGTTTCTTCATCATCGAAATCATCAGCATCAGCTTCATCAGCAGGAAGTTTTACTTTTTTTGATTGAACCTCACTACCACCTCCAGGGGCAGACCGCTTTCCACATATACTTAAGAGTTTCACATCCGCCTTCTCTTCATCTTCTGACTCTGCATCTTCCTCCACAGCTACTAAGTACTGTTCACTAATATACAGTGGCCCTGAACCACACTTCAACCATAGGACCACTGGTGGTGGTATTTCTAAGCCCCCAAGGGAAACCGTTGGCTGTGCAGACATTTTCAAAGTTGCCAGTGTTGCTTTAATTGGATTGCCTTCATAATTCATTGCCTCTGCTTCAACAGTGTGCAATTCATCTTCTGCACTGGCCCCTAAACTGATCATTCTTTTTAAAAAAAAAATTCATTTATTGTACTTTAAGTTCTGGGGTACATGTGCAGATCATGCAGGTTTATTACGTAGGTATACATATGCCATGGTGGTGGTTTGCTGCATCCATTGCCCCATCATCTACGTTAGGTATTTCCCCTAATGCTAACCCTTCCCAATCCCCTCACCCCTTGCTATTCCTCCCCTAACCCCTCATCCCCCAGGCCCCAATGTGTGATGTTCCCTTCCCTGTGTCCATGTGTTCTCATTGCTCAACACCCACTTATAAGTGAGAACATGCAGTGTTTGGTTTTCTGTTCTTGTGTCAGTTTGCTGAGAATTATGGTTTCCAGTTTCATCCATGTCCCTGCTAAAGACATGAACTTATCCTTTTTTATGGCTGCATAGTATTCCATAGTGTATATATGCCACATTTTCTTTATCCAGTCTATCATTGATGGGCATTTGGGTTGGTTCCAAGTCTTTGCTATTGTGAACAATGCTGTAATAAACATGCACCTACATGTGTCTTTATAATAGAATGATTTATAATCCTTTGGGTATATACCCAGTAATGGGATTGCTGGGTCAAATGGTATTTCTATTTCTAGATCCTTGAGGAACTGCCACACAGTCTTCAACAATGGTTGAATTAAAAAGATAATCGGTGCTCGTTTTCATCATTATCCACCTTAAAGTGGTAATCTTTGTTGGCCTTTAATTCACAACTGAAAAGATAGTTCTGGGGCCTAAGGAGCCTCATGTCCCTGTCCATCAAATCTTCCATGGGATGGCAGCATGCACTTAGGTGGGCAAGAAGGCGGATGGAGATAAATAACTGTTGCTCAAGAGAACAGCTGTGCAGGATGGAATCATACCAGGCAGATGTACAGATTCTTATTTTAATTGATTTAGACACTTGTGATTTGAGCTTGTACTAGTTCAGTTCATATCATATTTATCAGGTCATAATATATAAGTCAACAATAGTGAACAGTCCTTGAAAACTGAAACAACCCCTCTTTGGAAAGTTGTTTTGTCAATAAACAGAAAAGTTAATTAGTTTTATCATAACCGTTTCAACTTCTCATGTTGTAAGTAACTTTTCTTCATTTCTCTAGTGAATTTTAATTCTAAGTGTGTGTAAATTGTTCTATATTTTGCCCAGAGTTTTGTCATCAGATTTTAATTTGTTTACTGGCCTTTATTTTCAAATGAAAATTGTTTTTTCAGGTAAAATGGAAAAAGTCAGATGTAAAATTTGAAGATCGATTTGACAAATATCTTGATCCGTCCTTTTTTCAGCATCGGGTAGGTAAATAGTGTATTTTAAGACATTGAATATGGGCACCAATTAGTTTAATAAACATTGAGCATCTGTCATTTGCAGGGCACTGTGTTGAGGACTGTAGATTAAAAGGTTTAACTAATGGTGATTTAAAGCATGAGCTTGAAGTCATAAAGATGATAGGGAGTTTTGGAGGAGTAGTCAAAAACTTCCTTCTTTGTGCTTGTGGTTTAAACCAATTAAGAGATATACAAAGAAAAATATAACATATGGGAAGCCAAAATACCACTAATCAGGTGAATATAATAGGTGGCTGTGTTACGCAATGGGTAGAGCATTGGACTTCTAATAAGGTGAATATTGGGGAATGTGGCTTCCATCTATCTGTGATTAAGTGGGCTTCTTCTACTGAAACTCAGAATTAGACAACACACTCAGACAGTATATTGTAGGCTTTTCCATGTGGGCACTTGCCCTTATAAAACTTACGGTGTAGAGAAAGAATGGAATGTATGCATGAGAAGGAGGTAATGAGAGAGGGGATGGAGGTCAGGAATTTCTGGTTGCAAAATCCTTCCACGTAGAACGAGACATCAAGAATGGGAAGAAATACCCCTACTTCCCCCATCCCCCACTGACAGATACTTGCTGAATTTTAGTTCACAAGGCCAGTGGTGTTAGTGTTGATTTTGTACAGGTAGTTTTAGTTCTTTATAGCAAAAATCAGACTTTGTTTTGGTGGTTTCCTCCTCCAGGATGGAGATAAAAACACAAGGCCTATGGGGATATATCTGTTCTTTTGAGTTTCTTCCTGAATTACTGCTTCTTTCTTTTGATCTAATCTTTTGGACTAGAATTTTAAAGTTTATTAATCACCTGTTTTTGAGATGGCCCATAAGTTTTTGTTGTCTCAGATTTACATATTACTGTTAGGTTACATTCTTAGACTCTACTGGAACCTATCATTACTTCCGATCTTCCTCAGGGTTCAAAAATTTTAACAATTATGCTATTTGCCCTTTTTTGGGGGGGAGTAAATAGCATAATTTGTTATTTGTCACCTAGGCTGGAGTGCAGTGGTGTGATCTTGGCTCACTGCAACCTCTGCTTCCTGGGTTCAAGCGATTCTCCTGCCTAAACCTCTCAAGTAGCTGGGATTACAGGCACCCGCCACCAAGCCCAGCTAATTTTTATATTTTTTTTAGTAGAGATAGGGTTTTGCCATGTTGGCCAGGCTGATCTTGAGTTCCTGACCTCAAATGATCTGCCTGCCTTGACCTCCCAAAGTGCTGAGATTACAGACGAGAGCCACCACGCCCTCCCTGAATTGTCCTTACTGAAAGATTTAGTACACTACTCGTGGAGCTAAAATTTTCTCCCTACCTCAGTCCCCACCTCAACCTCACCTGCTGTGTGTTCTCCTCAAGTATAATGCTCGGCAATATTGAATAGGGTTATGGACATAGATAATTTCAAGATTTAGAAAACATTTGAGGATATGAAGGCTCTTAACTGGCACTCCCTACTGGAACTCTTAGGTCTGCCTTTTTTCTAGCCCTATTGGGTATTGACAACTTAGGGGGAAGACTGCCTTTTAGTATTTTCACTGTAAAGCATTATACTGTATTTATTTCAACACATATTAATTGAGCACCTGCTATCTGCCAAGCACTGTACTAGGTAAGTAGGATACATTAAAAAATAGAGACAAAGATCTGTACCCTCTACGAACTTATATTCTAGTGAAGGAGACATGAAATGAACATAATAAGTAAAACACTGTATTCAAAGGGAAGTGTGTCAAAAAAGAAAGTAGACAGCAGAAAAAGAGTACTAGGGGTTGGGCAAGTTGCAGTTTTATATTCTATAGTCAAGGTTAGCCTCTGAGGTGGATTGTTGAGCAAAAGCTTGAAGGAGTTGAAGGAAATAAAGAATGTGGGTATCTGGGGGAAAGAGTATTCCAGGTGGAGGCAACGCCATTGAAAAGCCTATTAAAGTGAGGATATGGTTATTGTGGTTTGAGGACTAGCAAGAAGATGAAGTCAGAGAGGTAGGGGGAGTCAGATCATCCATGGTCATTTTAAGGACTTTGGATTTTACTCTTGAATGCAAAGGGGGCAGGGGAGCACTGTAGTGTTTTCAGCAGGGGAGTAACACATCTTTTGTTTTAAAAGGATCAGATTATTATGTTGAGAATAGGTTCTGGAAGTTAAGGGTAGAAGCAGAGAGACCAGTGGAGAGGCTGGTATAGCAATCCAGATAAGAGGTAAGGTAGCTCAGACCAGGGTGGTAACAGGGTGGGTGATGAAAAGATGTTAGATTGTGAATATATTTTGAAGTTAAAGCCAGTGAGATTTCCTGATTGATAGGAAGGTAAAAAAAGGTTGAGACAAACTCTAGGGTTTTCAGTCTGAACTATGAGACTAGATGTAATAATTACTAAGGAAGGGAAATGTAGGGAGAGAAGAGACCAAGGACTAAGCCCTGGTGCAGTAGTAAGAACTTAGGGAGAGCAGAGGGGTTCAGCTAAGGGCTTTGAGGCAAACAAAGAAGAGAGAGAGAAAGAAGAGAGAGAAGGAAGGAAGGAAGAGGGAGGGAGGGAAGGAAGGAGAAAGAGGGAGGGAGGGGAAAGAGGGAGGGAGGGAAGGAAGGATGGAAAGGAGGGAAGAGAAAGAGGGAGGGAGAAAAGGAAAGGAGGGAGGGAGGGAAGGAAGGAAGGAAGGGAAGGAAGTAAGGAAGGGAAGGTAATGAGTTCTGAAAGCCGAGAGAAGAAAGTGTATCGTGGAGGAAAGAGAGATTAGTTCTGAATTTTTGCTGTTGGGTCAAGTAAGATGAGTACTGAAAAGTACTCATTGGATTAACCTGGAGTCTGGTGAACTTGACAGTAATTTGGGTGTAATGGTGGGACATTCAGAATCTGAACAGAGCTGCTGTAAGAGAATGGGAGGAGAGAATTGGAGACAGCAAGTATGGACTTGTGAGGTGCTTGGCTGCTAAAGGGAGCAAAGAAATGGTGCAGTAGCCAGTAGGGAAAATGGAGTTAGGAGACTTTCCTTTTTTTTTTTTTTTAAGATGTAAGAAAAACATTATATGCTGATGGGGTTCAGTGGAGATTGCAAAACTGACAATGCAGGAGAAAAAGAGAAATATTGCATCATTTTCCTTAATAGAAGGAGGGGATATGATCTGTACAAGTATAGGGATTGCTGCTAATACAGTGACTAACAGTGCAAGCAAAGAATTAGAGCTGAATTCAAACTCCGATGCCGTGCCACTTACTATAACCTTGGTTATTGAGTTCTTCAGCTTCTTTTCCCTTAATAGTGAAGCAAGGATTATAGTACCTTGCAGAGCTGTTGGGAAATTTCATGTTGATATAAAGCACCTAGTTCAGTGTTTGGCACATAGCACGTCAGAGGCAGTATTGATGGTATAGTTTTTTTATCTCCAGGTGTGTTCTAAAATTTATGATAAATTGAGGGTGCACCTTCAGGATTAGTGACACTAGGGGGTGCTGGCATGCAGCAGTTAGTAGGGTTAGTAAACTGTTTTGTGACTTTTTTTTTTTTTTTTAAGAAGTATTTTCCCTGATATAATTTCACAATTATATAGCATCTCATAATTTTTACAATAAAAGAATATTATAAAATTTCAGGTTATTACTACATTATAATATATTAGATTGTGTATATCTTAGATTAGAAAATTGCAGAGCCTTGTTAGAAATTTCAACATTTTGTGTGTGTCTAATTAGTATAGTTACTACTAAGTAGTAACTATATAAAACTTCTTTATCATAAAAATTTTCATAAATTAACTAAAAGAAGATATATGTCATTTTTCTTTCCCTTCAGCTTTTCTGGGTTATTAACATCTAAGGGTAGAAACAAAGTGAAATCATTGGAAAATCATAGACTGCTTTTGTGAATCTTAAATTATACTTTTACAATAAACTCAGATTTATGTAATCTTTTTTGAGCAAACATTTCAAACAAACAAAAAACAATGCATTTCTTGGTTCCTTTATAATTTCACTAGGTACTCAGTAAATAAATTGTTGAATGAAGGAAGAATCTTCCGAAGAGGCAGCCTCCTGTTTTTTAGGAAGAGCCTTAGAGTTTATCCCATCCCTTAAACCTCAGAGTGGGTGACAGAGCCAAGACTGTCTGTCACCTTCGTGCACATATTCAGCACATTAGCCCAAGTTAACATATGTCCTAATCATACACAGCAATACATATGTATGTCCCTATAGAATTTTAGAGCAGGAGGATATCTGTGAAGAGCTGTAATACGTAGATAAGAGGTTTCATGGAGGGGAAGGTGCTTGTGTTGGAATTTAAAGACTGGGTAGAATTTGCTAAGGGGAATAGAAATAGATCTTACATGAGAAGATATTATGAGAAAAATACAGAGGCTGAAATGAGTATGCTGTGCTTGTGGGCTCTTAAAGATGGGATAAGCCTTAATGGAATATAGAATACAATGGAAAGAAAAGTTGACGAGATAAGGTGAGATGACCATATTACAGGAAGTATAGAATATTGGAGAAAATAGATTTGATATGAGTGAAATAGGGTATACAGCTCTAAGTTTTAGAATAGAGGACTGATAATATGAACATGGTTCAGAAAGATTTCCTTAATAGCTTTCTACAGGACAGATTGAAAGGAGGGGGAGAGACCAAAAAAAAGGCCAACTAGGAGGCCATTAGTGCTGTCAAGGTATGAGGTGATGGCATGGGAATGGGGCAGAATAGATAGATACAGGTCATTTTGAAGAAAAATACATGCTTAATAATTATTACCTATGAAGAATTAAGGAGAAGGAAGAGCCAGAGATACTTCTAAAATTTCAAAGCTAAATGTTAGTACCATTAACAGAAGTTAGAGAATCAGAAACAAGTGTTATATGTGAGGTGGGAGATTATGAATGTACTTTAGGGCAGTCTGAGTCTGAAATTCCAGAAAGACATTCAAGTGGAAATTATTGTAGTTAGCAAAAGCCTGAAACATGAGTGAAAAAGAAAACTAGTGATTTGGGGTGGGGTGGGAGGTGGGGGAGAGGGTGTTAGCATCATCACTGGAATGCTGGTTGAAAGTTCTGAGAGCCTGAAGAAGTCACAGCAGAGTACTAAGACTGGAGCTTTTAGAAAAGTTCACAAAGGATGGGAGGAGCCAGCATGGAAGATGAAAGAGGAGAAGCGGCAGCCAGTGAAGTAGGATGCTGTAGTGTCAGGAAAGGTCAGATGTGGCAGAGAGATCAAGGAGAGTGAGGCAGATAATTGGCTGCTGAATTGGCTTAGAAGTTCATTGCAGGCCTTTCAGAGAAATTTTGTGGGGCAAAAGTGAGATTGTATTGTGTTTTGGAGGAAGTGAGGGAAGAACTGGAACATGTGTCCTTTGAAAAGTATTGGCATTGAAAGGATCAGGAGGTGAGAAGATGAAAAGAAGGAAGGACAAAAGATGAAGCAAACACTTCAAAAGATAATAATAGCAATAACAATAACTTTTAGATTTTATTTAGTGTTTATGATGTGCCAGACAGTATATCATTTGCTTTACCGTTATTGTTTAAACATTATGACAACCCCAGGGAGCAGACATCGTTGTAGATAAGGACCTTTGGAGATTACTGATGCTGGTGAAAGGTGGAGAGGTTGGGAAGCAAAATGAGAGGGGAAAAACGCTTCAAAGAGTGGATGTGGAAAGGGTTTTGTCATGATGGATAGTAGAAGACAGGATTGGCTTCAAGGGAAGGCAGGAGAAAGGATGGCATTGGGGCCTTAAAGAGAGGAAAGAAATTGGGACTATCCCTAAAGATCTTTTGGGAATTAAAATGTAAATAAAGAAATAACTGGGCAGTGCCACAGACTTAGTTCAAATTAGTTGTGCTACATTTTGAAATCCACTGAGAGATACAGTAGTACCTTGTGATTATGAACCAGAATCTAGATGTAATGTTGTAACAAATGTGTGGATAAAATTAAAGCCAAGAGCTTCAAGAACGTTGAGGAACTAAAGGATGCCTCAGTAGTTTATGTAACATGGATTTGGAAAGGGCTGAATAATGATGGTGACAGGATGAGGATGTCACTGGGAGCAAGTAAAGCAAATCATTCAGGATGGTGATCTAAGTCCATGGCAGTCAAGTATACTGGTTTAGTCTTAGTATTTTAAGGAGGTTTTCAGCTTGTTCAGTTAGGGGGAAGGGAAGTAACATTTACTGAGTGAGTTTCTAAGGTGCCATACGTTATACATATATATTATTAAGCCCTACAAATCACTTAAAAGGTAAGCATTTTTTTCTCAGTTTTCCAGATGAGAAACCCGAGGTCGCGTAGCCAGAAATTGACTATGTTTGACTCCAGAGCCGATGTTTTTTCCATACTGTTTTATGGAAAGCATGCTGCCTTTCCATGCTATGCTATTTTAATGCTGAATAGCATAGGCTGTATGGCCAAATTATACTTTTTTTTTTGAACAATAAATTTTATTTTGAAAATTTATATAAATGGTAGCATGTTTTTAACATGTGGGAGCTTATTGTAAAGAAAGCCAATCCCTTGGCATAATGAATACTGATCCTCAAAGTGTCTTAAATTTGGATTTTTATCTAAAAGATTTTAAAAGACTTTTTTTCTTTGTATTAACATCTAGTTGTCCTCTTGAAACCTATGAATTTTGTGGCTGATATTGCAGGTTGGTAACATTTTATTTTCCGTTATTTTAGATTCATTGGTTTTCAATTTTCAACTCCTTCATGATGGTGATCTTCTTGGTGGGCTTAGTTTCAATGATTTTAATGAGAACATTAAGAAAAGATTATGCTCGGTACAGTAAAGAGGAAGAAATGGATGATATGGTGAGTAAACATATTTGTAAAAACATTTTAACTGAGTGTTAAGTTTTAAATATTGGAAGATAGGTCATAATTTCTTATCAGAAGTCCTTGGGGCCAGATGAGTTTCCAGAGTTCAGGATTTTTAGAGTTAAGAAAAATGTAAAATGCCCATTGTGGTCTGTAACCATGCCCTGTAATCAAATAAAATTAATTTTTTTTTTCAGCAAAACATATGAACATTCACTTAAAGTGCAATAAATAAATAGCATAAACTCTTGTTAGTTCAAGCCAGGCTTTGCCACCAAGTAAGACTATGTCAAACCTGAGAAATAAACTTTTAGTTTTTAGAACTTTTTATTTCAGAATTGCAGCTAGGAGGATGTAGACCTGTATTAGTAACTTTTGAATACTGTTAAATATTGCTTAAAATTCAGGGAATGGGTAGAAGGATTAATTTGTATTTAGTTTAGTGGATTCAGAGGAAAGATTTGTTTTCTAAGTTCTTTTACTAAGTTATAGAACAAAAAGTGTTATATAGAGTGATAGCTAATAGATATTCTATGTAGGTATACTGTATCATTAAATAAATTTAGGAGATTTATTTTAAGAGACAGGGTGGAGTGTAGAGGTGTGATCATAGCTCTCTGTAACTTCGAATTCAAGAGTTCAAGTGATCCTACCACCTCAGCCTCCCAAGTAGCTGGGACTACAGGCCCCACCTCTGGCTGTTTTTTTATTTGTTGTAGAGACAGGTCTCACTGTGCTGCCCAGGCTGGTCTCTAGCTCCTGTCCTCAAGCAATCCTCCTGCCTTGGCCTCCCAAAGTACTGGGATTATAGGTGTGAGCCTCCATGCCTGACTTAGGAAATGGTTTCAACTTGTAAATTTTAACATACTAGAGTATATTGTGAAATATTAGAAGGTGGATAAAGCGTTGGGTGCCTCTGACCAGGATTCTCCCTACCAAAACAGATTACCTTGAGGGACTGCTATTCCTTAGGAAGTACTATTTTAGGAGCAAGCTTTGTTAGAAAATGTTTAAGGAGCACTTGCTTACTAAGGTTGCAAAGTAAAAATAAAATTCTTTCAAAAAAAATGCTTTATAGACTGTTAAGTAAAAACATCCATATCCAATATTTCCCCCATATGTTTTCTTAGATTCTAGGCTCTAAAGGACATTTCTGCATTTTTAGGGCATCTAGTACTGGTTTTGATACTCTTCTCATTCACTTTCCACCTAGCCCCTGATTGTATATGACAGCTATGATGTGAATGGCAAGAGTAGTGTCTGAAAGTGACACTAAGAGAGTCAGTTTACTGTTCTCCCAATTTGACCTTTTCTTTTTGCTACTAGACCTTTTCTTTTTCCATTATTTGAGATTATCTGAGCACAATCAGGAGTCAACTTCCGGAACCTCAGCATTTTAACATTGTTATTAAAGCATTGATTATCTTAAATTTGGAATATATTTTCTCAATGTTTTGAATTTCTTTAAGTAGCTATAAATTTGGAAGGAGGAAACTTTTATTTTTACCTATTTTCTGTGTTGTAGTGTGATTCTGAATGATTTGCTTTTCTCTCTCCCTCTCTATATATATTTGTATACAGGATAGAGACCTAGGAGATGAATATGGATGGAAACAGGTGCACGGAGATGTATTTAGACCATCAAGTCACCCACTGATATTTTCCTCTCTCATTGGTTCTGGATGTCAGATATTTGCTGTGTCTCTCATTGTTATTATTGTTGCAATGATAGAAGATTTATATACTGAGTAAGTGCCTACACTTTATTGTTCTTGAATAGTTTTAATCATCAGAATCTTTTAAGTCAGTAATAATTAAAGATTTACTTATTTCCTTTATCTTACAATTTGTGATAAATGTCGTAAATGCAGACAAATAATGAACAGTAATCTGTATTTTTCTGTTACGTGCCAAAACTTATTAGCATTACTGAACATTGTAGTTATAGATTATGTTCCATTAAAGAATATGAACAGAGGTTACATTTAATCCAGAGCTGTTTGACAAAGTAAATAGGCATTTTTTTTGACAGTTGAAGATCCAATTAGGGTTTCATCAGAAGTACAAGAATTTTAATTACTAAGTTACTTCATATTTACCTTCAGATCTGGAACACATCAGAATAGAAGAAAGCACTGCTGTAAATAATAGAAAAACAGTGATGAAAAGTCACATAAGGTTAGAAAAATAATTCATAACTTCTTTAAAAAAAACTTCTAGGTCAATATCTATCCTATATTGACATGATTTTTGGTAATTTTTTTCTTTGCAAACAAAACCATTTGGAAGAAATTCTTGATTTGAGGTCTTTATGTGAAAAAGTTCTACATTCACAAAAGATCTCAGGTCCCTATTCAGTGGTCAGAAAACCATAACCTCTATGAAGCAAACACACTCTGGTGCCAGGGTGGTAGCGATCATAATTCAGGCATTTCAAGTGCCACCTTACGAAGTCCTCAATCAGAATGACACTTTTCTCCAGTTACATTTCATGCCTCTATTTCAGTTCATAATGCATTCTTTCCTCTATATGCCTGGTACTTGGTGGGCAAGCAGTACATTCTTGCTGAAAAAATAGCTCTTTAGTTGCATAAATATTTAACTGTGTACTAAATATTTGTTTCCTCTAAGCAATCCACTATAGCAATCAGGCCTGAAAACCAGGTCATAACTTACCTTTGAATTCTCAAAGTGCCTACATAAGGAGCTTTGCATGTGGAAGGTATTCAGTCAGTAATACTTGTTGAATTGAAATGAACATGTATTAACCAACAAAGCTATTTCCCTGTAGTTTTGGTTGTATTTCTTTAATATAACCTTTCTAATTCATTTACCACATAAGCTTTGAAATAACCCAAACTAACTAAAGCGTTCTGGTGAATAGTTTATATTTTAGGGTATAATGTATTTCAGATAAACTGGATCCTAAATAGAAGAAAAATATTTCAAATCTACCAAGAAGTTGTTCTTTACATTAAACACTAGATTAAGTTAATCACTATCGAATTGACAGTGGCTGTACTGTTGCAGTCTTATGAGCCACTGGAAGATAATCTCTTGTAGAATCCAAATTTTTGCCTCTTCCTTTTCAAAGTATTAGTGTTAAGGCAACTCTTTTGTTTTTTTTTTTTTTTTTTTTGTGTGTGTTTTGAGACGGAGTTTCACTCATGTTACCCAGGCTGGAGTGCAATGGTGCGATCTCGGCTCACCGCAACCTCTGCCTCCTGGGTTCAGGCAATTCTCCTGCCTCAGCCTCCTGAGTAGCTGGGATTACAGGCATGCACCACCATGCCCAGCTAATTTTTTGTATTTTTAGTAGAGACGGGGTTTCACCATGTTGACCAGGATGGTCTCGATCTCTTGACCTCGTGATCCACCCGCCTCGGCCTCCCAAAGTGCTGGGATTACAGGCTTGAGCCACCGCGCCCGGCCCTTTGTTTTGTTTTAATGCAGAAGCTCTTCTACTTAAAGACCTTCAACTTTTATAAATAAGAAACCACGCACTAATGTATAATATTAGCAGGCAAGCCATGCATTGCTATTTTAGCCTATAACTACTGTGATGGTTTTTTGGAAAACTACTGTAAATGGTTGTTCTATGTTGTCTTTATTTGAAGTGAATGTAATTCATTACCTCTATGATAAGCACTAAAGCATTAAGGATTTATTATTATATAAAAGTAGCTAACTTATTGAGGTTCCATGTTAAGTGTTTTATGCACATTTGATCCTTTAATCTTGACATCAACCCTGTGAAGGAACTGTTCTATTTCCATTCTACAGACCAGGAAACTAAAGCTCGGAGAAATAATATGACCGAGATCAATGAGCACCCTTATTAGTAAAGAGCATTAGTGAGCTGGGATTGAAACCTAGGCAGTCTTATTCCAGAACTCTTTTCTTAATTTGCTATGTTGTGGAAATGAAAATAAAGATAATAACAATACAAAGTGGTGAGAAAATGAAAAATTTGCACACAAAATTGGGATAAATCACTTGAATAGGAATGATTCTAAAGGGTAAACAGCAGATAATGTAATGTTAAAATTACTTTGCCCCTTTGGTCACTTTAGCAATCAGAGAGGAAAAATATTTTGAGAGTATAGGTAAAGGAGCAATATCAGTGTGGGTGCCTGTTACAGTGTGATATTGAGAAGGCATAGAGTTTGAGAAGGTGAAGGATAAATTTGGTAATGCTGCAGCTGCTACTCTGAAACTTTTCAGTGGAGAATGGTAAGGGTGTGTAAGCTAAACACCTTTTCAGATGTTCCCCATCTCCCATCTTGGAGAGATGAATAAGGAGGACTGTTACTTTTCCAGTGTAGATAAAATGGTTTATTTGAGGGACAGGGGGAGGAAATGCCCATAGAATATTTGTGAACAAAAGAGTGAAGTACCTATAGACTTTTTAAAAATCACATGTCTGATTTTAATTTTTAAATTTTTACTTATTAATTTATTTTTGAGATTGAGTCTTGCTTTGTCATCCAGGCTGGAGTGCAGTGACGCGATGTCGGCTCACCGCAACCTCCGCCTCCCAGGTTCAGGCAGTTCTCCTGCCTCAGCCTCTCAAGTAGCTGGAATTACAGGCACCTGCCACCACACCTGGCTAATTTTTATATTTTTAGGTAGAGGTTGGATTTTGCCATATTGGCCAGGCTGATCACAAACTCCTGACCCCAGGTGATCTGCCCACCTTGGCCTTCCAAAGTCCTGGGATTATAGGTGTGAGCCACTGCGACTGGCCTAAAACTCATTTTCAGCAGTATCAGAGGAACGGGGAAAGTCTCAGTGTTATTTCATCTAAAATAATAGTATTTAGTATAGATTATACTACTGTTTTATTTCTGTTTGCAGGTAAGAATTAGAAGCAGTTGAATCAAGTTATGAAACGGACTATTCTAGTCATTTTTCTTAACAGATGAACATCTTGTTCCATGTAATGGGGTTGGTTTACAGGGTCACAAAACAGTTTTAGGGTCAGCTTCTAGTATTTTTGCCGAATAAATGTGAAATACTTGCTTAGAATATCATGACATTTAACTGCAGGTTAAAAAAATTAGTATCAACGATATCATATAAATGCAGTTTTAACTACAAATTCATTCGCTATAGAGAATCTTTTTAGTTTTATTTGTAGTTTGGGGTGTGATATTTTTGTGTTTCTGTTAAAGTTATCTTTGAAATTAAACTAATGGTAATATAATAGACCGTATGATGTTTTCTTTAAATTGTTCATTTTAATTGATCATATATGTGTGTATTTTGCCTTTTTAGGAGGGGATCAATGCTCAGTACAGCCATATTTGTCTATGCTGCCACGTCTCCAGTGAATGGTTATTTTGGAGGAAGTCTGTATGCTAGACAAGGAGGTAACTTAGGAATTTTCACTTCATGGTTTCAATTATAATGCTAATATTTTACTATGAGATTTTTTTTTTTTTTTTTTTTTTGAGATGGAGTTTCGCTCTTGTTACCCAGGCTGGAGTGCAATGGCGCGATCTCGGCTCACCGCAACCTCCGCCTCCTGGGTTCAAGCAATTCTCCTGCCTCAGCCTCCTGAGTAGCTGGGATTACAGGCACGCGGCACCATGCCCAGCTAATTTTTCGTATTTTTAGTAGAGACGGGGTTTCACCATGTTGACCAGGATGATCTCGATCTCTTGACCTTGTGATCCACCCGCCTCGGCCTCCCAAAGTGCTGGGATTACAGGCTTGAGCCACCGCGCCCGGCCGAGATTTTTTTTTTTTTTTTTTTTTTTGAGACAGTCTCACTTTGTCATCCAGGCTGGAGTGCAGTGGTGCAACCTCTGCTCACTGCAACCTCCACCTCCCAGGTTTAAGCGATTCTCATGCCTCAGCCTCCTGCATAGCTGGAATTACAGGTGTGCGCCATCATGCCCAGCTAATTTTTGTATTTTTTGTGGAGGCAGGGTTTCACCATGTTGGCCAGGTTAGTGTGGAACTCCTGACCTCAAGTGATTTGGCCTCCCAAAATCCTGGGATTACAGGCGTGAGCCACCACTGTGCCTGGCCTACTGTGAGATATTTGGAATTTAAAATGGGCAGAACAGCCATTGTAAAATTCTTTGTTATCTCATTTCACGTAATTTCTACCAAACCTATTATGTGTTCTGTCTTGCTTTTGTGGAATTCTTACATTTTATTTCCTAAAATTAAGAATAATAAGTAGATAATCTCCTTTGTGCACCATGTAATTTGTTACATGTTCTGTAACAAATTGTTACTTTTACATGTTCTGTAAAAGTACAGAACATGTTAGGAGAGTGCATTTCAGTTACTGATACTATTTGCTTTGAGGTGCCTGGCTCTAGCTATGCTACATGTGATGCATCCACACAGAAAAAAAGCTTTGTAGATGAATATAAAGGCATGTTTAATGACCTGTGGGTAAAGTTTCTGGACAATGGAAGGAGAATAGGAAGGAAAACTATGTATTTCTGTTGACTGTTAATATTTATCATAGGACCCTTTGCAAAGATTTCTGCTATTCTTTTTCACAGTCTCTTGCTCAGAGCACTTTGTCTTAAATATCCTATTGCTCCTTTCCTACTATTACCTGAAAGTGATGGACCTAATACACGATGATACAAGGATACTGCTCCTTGGTGTTTTATCTGCAGTGGCATTCAGGGGTCTTTAAATTCCTTTGTATTCCCTGCAGTAGTCTGGGGTCAGAAAAGTACAGAAATGTAGATTTGCATATTTTAGTTTATGAATGAAGTCTTGTTGAAAGACCATAAAACTGTGTTTCCAAGGATGGAGTTATGATTTTCCATAGCTCATCTTAAGCAGTGTCAGCATTGGGGGATCCTGCCTTCTTTTAGTAGACTAGGCACACTTACAGGTTATAGGAAATCAGAGCGTAGGATTATTTAAAATTTTCTCAGGATATCTTGGTTTACTATTGCTTTTTAATTGATCCTCTTAGACTTAATGTGACCTATAGCTTCAGTATAGATAATTATGTGAATTGACTGAGGGAGTATCATTATGGGTTCCTGACTATTTTAGGTAGGTGTTCAGTCTCTAAATTTTACTTCTAGAGATGAGAAACAAGTCCTATCATAAAGGATTACATCCTAAGGAAATTAGGATGCATTCTACTTTGAATTTGACCTGGAAACTAGTTGGGCTAAAATTTTAGTTTACGACTCTCAAAGTAGTCTCTACAACAGAGACAGATTTATTTAAAACAGGAAATTTATTTAAAGTTGGACATAAATTTGCTTTTAGTCTGACGGCAAGTTAAGAACACCCAGTCTAACTTTCCTTTACGACACTTATTCTTGAAAGCTGACAGAGTTCAGGCTCAGGTCTACGAATATCAAGTCTTACAAAATGTAATCTAAAGATTATGTGCTGATTGCTGATGTCCTGAGGAGATCTGATAATGTCCGGATATTTTGTCTGATCAATCCCCAAAAACCACGTTAACGTAGAAGTCAACCCAGGCAATCAAGAATTTTCCAGAGTTATCTCAGAATTTGAACTACAATGAAGCTCAAGGTCTTCACACTGTCCCCGGTGCATTGTAATGCTATAGATCTAGTTTGAAGCCAGTGGTATCCAGGACCTAACCAGAGACTTCAAGGGTCTGAGGAGCAGTAGAAAGCACAGCAGTGCAGATACTTGGGCTACTGATTGTACCCAGTGGAATGTGTATGGGATTCTTTCTGACTGTTAGAAGGAAAGAGAGAAATAAAAGTTGGATAAGGAGTTTTATTTATTATTATTTTTTTGAGATGGAGTTTCGCTCTTGTCTCCCAGGCTGGAATGCAATGACACAATCTCAGCTCACTGCAACCTCTGCCCTCCTGGGTTCAATTCTCTTGCCTCAGCCTGCCCAGTAGCTAGGATTATAGGCATACATCACCATGCCCAGCTAATTTTTGTATTTTTAGTAGGAATGGGGTTTCACCATGTTGGCCAGGCTGGTCTGGAACTCCGGATCTCAGGGATCTGCTCGCCTTAGCCACCCAAAGTGCTGGGATTACCAGCGTGAGCCACCACACCTGGTCAGAGTTTTATTAATACACGTCTGAATCTGAGAAGATAGTGGAAAGTGCAGGAAAAGAACATGCTAGAAAGATGTTGGAATTAAATAGAAGTAATACTTTAATCACCACCTTTTTGTGTTGTTCAAATGCTAGGTATCAGTTAGAAAGGAGAGGTTTTTGAAATTTACCTGGAAAAGAAACAAAATAGGAGAGAAAGCTCAGAATTAAGCAGTTTTTCTGGAGGAATGTTACAATTTAAGGTAGTAATTCTGTAACACTTGTTTTAAAAAAAACTTTATATAGAAGAAAACAAAAGTGAGGGTATTGCTTATTTTTCTATGGTAATTTCTGTTTGGGTCCCTGTTGCTTATGATTGTGGAGTTGAATTTTGATAGTAATTCAGTATTTCCAAGCTATATGAAGATATTTTCTGCCAGCTTTGCACTCTGCTGTGTTAGAAAGACAGCTCCCTGTTACTTTCCTGGTCTATATGAGCACAATTGAAGATTTTTTTTATTACATAGTCAAAAAATTTGTTCCCTTAATTATTTCAATAATAGAAGCTCAATGTATAGAATTTTGTATAGAATTTCTCAATACACAGAGGTATAGAGTAATAGTAAAACTTATAAATCTGTAGTTCTGATTGCTGAGAGAGAGCTTATGAAACACATTGGTTTTTTTTCTTTTCAAACAAATGCTCTTAAATACATATTTGTAATTGTAATTATAGAGCTAAGAACAAACTTAGAGACTATCTAACTCAGGGTTTTTTAAATTTTATTTTTAAATTTTTTTTGCCCTGTCTTAGGGTGCTAAAAATCACAAGTGGGTTTCTGGTGAAGTTCTTTTTCTTTCTTTCTTTGGCTCTTTTCTTCTTTTTAAAGCAGTAACATTTTCAAATGAAAGCTTACATGAAACTCCACTGTGTAAAACTATTGAAAATGTAATTGTTCTGGTTGAAGCAGGGTAAGGGGACCTGGGATTTTTCTTCACCAGTGAGTTCATGGGCATCAGTTTATTTTAAACCCCTTTCTAGGCCAACTTGGAGAGGGGGGAGGGGGAGGGGGAGGGGGAGGGGGAAGACTTATGAAAGTTCACAGCAGTTCAGTGGCAGAATCAAGAAAAAACATCAGAATATTTTACTACAGGTCATGGCTCTTTTCCAGTGTACCTTCTTCAGAAGCTGTGATTCCACTATACTTACTTGAAAAGTTGTGGTACTTATTAGGTATTGTTTTGAAACAATTAAGATGTTAAGCTTCATGATCTTTATTTTAAAATTTCAAACAAATAATTTGGTACTAAATAATTTTATTTTAAACTTTCATAGTTTCCTTTCTTTTCAGGAAGGAGATGGATAAAGCAGATGTTTATTGGGGCTTTCCTTATCCCAGCTATGGTTTGTGGCACTGCCTTCTTCATCAATTTCATAGCCATTTATTACCATGCTTCAAGAGCCATTCCTTTTGGAACAATGGTAAGTTGCTTGAATCTTACTTTTAAACTGAAGAAGTATGTGCATTCTAACTGAGACCTACTGTCCCTCCAAAATATGCCCTCATTTTGATAGTTTCAGTCAGTCCCTACTGAGTTCTGGAAAGTTAAATGTGGAGAATGCTATTGTTGTTTTCATAAAATTTTGGCTAAGTTTAAACCTATAATTGACTTTTTATTTTTTCTTGAATCTGTAAGCCAGTAAAGTGAAAAGCTGACTTTAAAAGAGAGCACTATAGCTTTTTATTAGAGATGGGAAGAACTGGTGAATATATTTTGGAAAAAGAATGACAATCATGGCCGGGCGCGGTGGCTCAAGCCTGTAATCCCATCACTTTGGGAGGCCGAGGCGGGTGGATCACGAGGTCAAGAGATCAAGACCATCCTGGTCAACATGGTGAAACCCCGTCTCTACTAAAAATACAAAAAATTAGCTGGGCATGGTGGCGCGTGCCTGTAGTCCCAGCTACTCAGGAGGCTGAGGCAGGAGAATTGCCTGAACCCAGGAGGCGGCGGTTGCGGTGAGCCGAGATCGCGCCATTGCACTCCAGCCTGGGTAACAAGAGCGAAACTCCGCCTCAAAAAAAAAAAAAAAAAAAGAATGACAATCATAAAACATGGGTGTTTTAAGGTGCTAGGTGAATGCAGTGGTAGGAAGTAAAGCTTTTCCATGACCCATTTTTTGTATTAACATACTTTTCTTAGAACCTTACTAAGATGTACATTGCTATAGATGTTAAAATGCTTTCGCATATCTTAACTATAATCACAGGCTTCGAAATGCTTTGAATTATTTAAATGTATTAAAACTAGAACACATAAATTGAGTTAACCCACAGTCTCCCAATTTTTCTTGTTATTACCTTTTTACTAGAAACAGAATTTTAGGCCTAGACTAGAATGAAGGCTTACTGTACACTTGTGCATACATGTACATAACATCTACACGTGAATCAAGTTGCAGGGTGGTTACTGCTTTTAACAGAGGCTCAATAACTTAGTCACGGCCATACAGACAGTTCATGGTGGAACTGCTACTAGCCCACATCTCTGTGTTTTAATCTTGTTTGGGTTTTCTTTCTATTATATGGGAGTTAACAAATAATTTCAGAGAAATTTCGGGTGATTTTGTTTTATAGTCCAAAAAGACACATTGAATAGTACACATTTTTACAATTCTTTAATACTTTTTAGTTAGGAATATTTTGAAATTTGCTTTAAAATGGAAATTTTTTTTTCAAGCCAAAGTAAGTGATAATGGTTAGAAAAGGGAAAGGTAATTAATTACATCAGACCTGGAAAGAATTTGTTTTATAGTAGTTCCAGGCCACCAGAAAGAATATAGAGTGAGTCAAGTTACTTTTTAAAGGTCATCTGCTGAACTGATTATTTTTATAATGCTTTAAAAATTAAAATTCTGATTCTGCTAAAATTTTTCTCAGCAAGTTTTGAACTTGATATTGGTGAAAATGGTATTTAAAATTTGCTTTCTCTTGCTAAAATTGTAAATTTTATCACTTTGTAAGTGTAGTTTTAAATGTTAATGTTCAGTGTAATTTGCCTTTAGATAGACAGATAGTTTTTTTGTTTGTTTGTTTGTTTTTTAGGCAGAGCCTTGCTTTGTTGCCCAGGCTGGAGTGCAGTGGTGCAATCTTGGCTCACTGCAACCTCTGTCTCCTGGGTTTAAGCAATTTTCCTACCTCAGCCTCCCAGGTAGCTGGGATTACAGGCACCCGCCACCATGCACAGCTAATTTTTGCATTTTTAGTGGAGACGGGGGTTTCACCATTTTGGCCAGGCTGGTTTCGAACTCTGGACCTCAGGTGATCCGCCTTCCTTGGTCTCCCAAAGTGCTGAGATTACAGGTGTGAGCCACCTGGATTGGCCGCCTTTAGATAATTTAATAATTACAAATTATTAAAATAGAATATTTAAAGTCTGCTGAGCCAGAGAAGGTTTTAAAATTCATCTTTAGTGAGTAAAAGACTAACTGTTGGTACTTGGCAGGCTCCTACAATATTATGTTCTTAATTTGCATTCTAATGAATGAATACTGAGGGAAGGGCATTCCCTTGGCCTCCCATTTTAATCAGGTGTGTACTTTACCATCTCCTTTTCACCATTTAAGAGTATGAAAACTTGTTTAGAACATGAAATTGAAGGACTGAGGTGACTATTTGACCCAGCTGTTCATTAAGTACTTTAAGTACTTAAATTTGTTTGACTTGTTGACATTATAAAGGAAATGGTTACATATTGTCATAAACTCAGTGATTCTCAACCCTGGGCACACATTAGAATCACTTGGGGATTTAAAAAATTTTAATGCTCAGGGCTTTCTTTCAAGCTAATTAGTCTGTCCTGATTTAAACCTAATCTGTAGTGCTTAGCTGATTCCAGTTCCTGGCAGCTGGGCATAGATCTGTTAGCTGAAAGGCTCCCAGACCATAGGTGCCATGTGTCTGAGAAGCCAGGTACACCTACTAACTGAATACCCTAATTTGAAGATCAGTCTTCAGATCCTCCTAAGTGCTGTTCCCCAGGCCTTACCTCTTTCTGTTTCCTATTCCTTCGATCTCTTGGATATTGAGCCCCTTGTCTGGGTGATCTTCACTCTAATTTTCTGTTCTATAAAAGTTTCCACAACTGGCCAGGTGCTGTGGCTCATGCCTGTAATCCTAGCACTCTGGGAGGTGAAGGCAGTCAGTTCACTTGAGGTCAGGAGTTTGAGACCAGCCTGGCCAACATGGTGAAACACCATCTCTACTGAAAATATAAAAATTAGCTGGGCATGGTAGCACAGGCCTGCAATTCCAGCTACTCGGGAGGCTGAGGCAGGAGAATCACTTGATCACTTGAACCCAGGAGGCTAAAGTTGCAGTAAGCTGAGATCATACCACTGCACTCCAGCCTGGGTGACAGAGTGAGACTCTGTCTCAAAAACACAAAAGAAAAAGAAAATAAATTAGATTGATTCTGGAAAGTTTAAAACTTTTTGTTTTGGGAATTTGTCCAAGAATGATTTATTTAGGTGCTATAACCAGAGGTTGTGGTCCTGTTCCTTGGGAATGAGGAAGGATTTGCCAAGATGTCTTGGAAAAGAATTTTAGACATGAAGTCTTTCTTTCATGGGCTGTAAATCTCAGATCCTAAAATTTGTTGTTGTTGTAGGATTCCAAGGAACAAAGAACTGAATTACAGAGTTTTAAAACTCAGAGAGGCATGGGAACTAATCTTTCTTTTCTAAAATGATCTATAAAACTAATGTTAGAAAATCTTCGTCATCGAAGGTGAGCTGTTAATGCTAAAGCAAGTAAAAGGATTTTATAAGGATGTTTTCACAGCAAGATCAAAGACTCGTTATGTGGGATCAGTGATATAACAGAGTTTAAAAAAAAAAAAAAAGAATGGCTCCATCCTATTCTTCCTCTTTATTTTTCATCAAATAAAATATAATCTTCAAACAAGAAAAGTGAGAGGAAAGATTCCCTGGTCTAAGAGGGAAGTGAAGCCAAGGCAGTTGATTGTACAGGAGTACCCAGCTGCCTTAGCTGAAAAAACAGTATTTTTGCTCCTATAAATTATCTTTTAGACATACTGAGAGATCATATGAAGTAATGTTTGAGTAACTGTGGAGAGCAGAGGTGTTGTAAAACTAGACAGGCAAATTTACTCTTCCAGAAGGAAAAGGAAGAAAGTGGGTTCTACCTTATAAGAGTATTGAGTTATTATCCATAGTATGTACATCCTACCCTTTAGCAGAATGTGACAGGTATTCCTGACTCTGACCTATTCAAAAGATTGTTGATAACTTAGAGACATGGTGGTCTGCTGATTAAATTGAAAAGGTATGTGAGGCTAGGGAAGAAACTAGTAATATGAAATAATGAAGACGACATCTAAAAAGATTCACCTGACTGAAATGATGTGCCAGATCTAAGGAAAAGGATCAATAATAATATATTTGTGTAGCACTTCATAGTTTACAAAGCATTTTCACATGCATTATCTTGTCTGGTTTTCAAAAGAACACAAAAGAGATAGGCAGAGCTAGTAGTATGGTTATTCTTGTTTTACAGACCAGAAAACTAAGACTCTCCCATAGTTAGTTTTCTTTGTTGTTGTGCTAGTGGTGGTAATGATGGGTTTTTGTTATTTTTTTTCTTCCTGGCCATTTTTCTTTCCTTCCTTTGTAATTCATCCTTTCTTTTCTTCTTTTTTCTCTCCCCCATTCTTAGGTTACCACCAGACTGCTCTCTCTTATAGCTTAATTTCCATTACCGAATTTCCTTTAAATGGTAGCTGATACAGTATATATTCTTTTTTTGTTTCACTCATAAAAATTGAGATTTATTGATGTTGTTTTTTTATTTTAATTTTTTTTTTTTTTTCGAGACAGCCTTGCTCTGTTGCCCAGGCTGGAGTGCAGTGATGTGATCTTGGCTCACTGCAACCTCTGCTCATGGGGTTCAAGCAATCCTCCTGCCTCAGCCTCCCTAGTAGCTAGGACTACAGGCAAGTGCCATCATGCCTGGCAAATTTTTGTGTTTTTAGTAGAAACCGAGTTTCACCATGTTTGCCAGGCAGTCTTGCACTGGTAATTAATTCACCATATACGTGTGGATTTTTGTTGCTGGATTTTCTCTTATTTCATTTCAATTTGTCTTGTTTTTATGCCAATACCACACTGTTTTGATTACTATAGCTTTGTAAGTCCCGAAATCAATTATTCTTTTTTAAAGTTGTTTTGGCTTTTTTTAATGTTCTTTGCATTTCCATGTAAAGTTTGGAATCAGCTTGTCAGTTTCTATAAAAAGTCTTCTGGGATTTTGATTGTGATTACATTGAATCTATAGCTCAGTTTGGGAAGAACTGACATCTTAACATTATTGAATCTTTTGATTAATGAACACAGTATATTTCTCAACTTATTTAGATATCTTTAATTTTTCTCACAACATTTCATAGATTTTTAATGTTCAGGTTTGCCATCTTTTGTTGAATTTATTCTCAAGTATTTCATATTATTCTGTTTGTAAATAATGTTTTTTATATATTTTATTTTTTTTTTTGAGACAGAGTCTCGCTCTTTTGCCAGGCTGAAGTGCAGTGGTGTAGTCTCGGCTCACTACAACCTCCACCTCTCAGGTTCAAACAATTCTCCTGTCTCAGCCTCCCCAGTAGCCAGGATTACATGTGTGCACCAATAAGCAGCTAATTTTTGTATTTTTGCAGAGGCAGGGTTTCACCATGTTGGCCAGGCTAGTCTTGAACTCCTGACCTTAGGTGATCTGCCTGCTTTGGCCTCCCAAAGTGCTGGGATTATAGGCGTGAGCTGCCACGCCTGGCCATTTTAAAATTTCAAACTCTGATCGTTTATTGCTGGTACAGTCATGCATCGCTTAATGCCAGGGATATGTTCTGCAAAATGAGTTGTTAGGCAGTTTTTTCATTGTGCAAACATCCTAGAGTATACTTACACAAACCTAGATGATATAACCTCCTACACACCTAGGCTATGTGTTATAACCTAATCTTACAAGGCTACAGACCTGTACAGCATATTATTGTATTGAACACTGTAGGCAGTTGTAACACAGTGGTAAGTATTTGTGTATCTAAACATAGAAAAGGTACAGTAAAAATACAGTCTTATAACCTTATGGGACCTGTGTTAGATATGTGGTCCATCACTGACAAAAATAAAATTGTTATGTGGCACATGACAGTACAGTTGACTCTTGAACAATATGAAGTTTGGGGTGCTGACTTCCACCCCTGTCTGTGCAGTCGAAAATCTGCATATAACCTTTGACCCTCCCCCAAACCACAACTACTAATAAGCCGACTGTTGACTGGAAGCCTCACTGATGAACACATTTTATATGTTATATGTATTATATACTAATTCTTACAAATAAAGTAAGCTAGGGAAAAGAAAATGTAATTAAGAAAATCATAAGGTTAGCTGGGTATATCATATTTGCCTATGATCCCAGCTATTCAGGAGGCTGAGACAGAGCATCATTAAGCCCAGGAGTTTGAGGCTGTTGTGTTCTATGATCATGCCTATGAATAGTCACTGCATTTCAGCCTGGGCAACGTAGTGAGACCCTGTCTCTTACAAAGAAAAAGAGAAAATCATAAGGAAGAGAAAAATATATTTGCTATTCTTTCAGTAAAACTGGATCATAATAAAGATCTTCATCTTCATCACCTTCACATTGAGTAGGCTAAGAAAGAAGAGGTAGTGGTCAGTCTTGCTGTCTCAGGTGGCAGAGGCAGAAGAAAATCCACTTGTAAGTCGACTTGCACAGTTTACACCCTTTTTTTGAGTGTTGACTGTATGTAGAAAAACTGTTTTGGGATATTGGCTTTGTATCCTACAACCCTGCTAAATTCACTTATTAGTTCTAGTTGCTTTTCTTTAGTTTTTTGTATAGATTAAAATGTTTTTGTTATTTTTAATCTTTGTGGGTACATGGTGTTATTTTTAAAAAATAGATTATCAAATTATTTAAACAAAGACAGTTTCACTTCTCTTTTTTGATCTGTATGTCTTTTTTTTTTTTCCTTGTCTTGTTGCACTGGCTAAAACCTCCAGCATAATGTTGAATAGAAGTGTCAAGAGCAGACATCTTTTCTTTGTTCTCAATCTTGGGAAGAAGGCATTTAATCTTATGCCATTAATTAAAACACTAGCTATATATTTTTTGTGGATGCCTTTCATCAGCTTGTTAAAGTTCCCTTCTATTTGTAGTTTGCTGCAAACTTTGTTTTTTTTTTTTTTGAATGGATATGGGATTTTAGAACAGCATTTTCTGCATCTTTTGAGATGATCTGTGATTTTTCTTTTTTAATTTTGATAATATGGTGAATAGCATTGATTTTCTGATTTTAATCAGTCTTGCATTCCTTTGATGAGCTTTACTTTGTCATTATTGTTTGTTTTATATATTGTTGGATTACATTTGCTAAAATTTGCTTTTACATCTATGTTTATGAGAGATATTGGTTTGTAGGCCAGTCTGGAAACAAAGATAGAATAAGTAATAGCTACATTCTTGGTTTATGTCTGAGATTGAGAAGATTTAATTAGTATGTAGATCTTTGGGGTATTAAGTACCGATAGGCGATACTTGTTTCTAACTTATTCTTGCTGTAGATAAGGGAGGCCCTCAACATGGAGTAAGTAAATCTTTCTTCTCCCCACTGCCTGCTTTCACTCTCCTCTGAACAGTGACTAGGAGTATAGGGGAGAGCCCTATATTGGTTTGAGTTTCAGGGTTTTCACCAATATATTAGATCCTCTTAGCTGCTAAATTTCATTCTAAAATAAATCCTTAACGTGGAAGGATTTCCAGATGGAATAAGATAACAAGCATGATCTTATTAGTATAAATATATTTTGTAAATTAATTACTTTAACACTGTAAACTTAACAAGACCATAGTTGTGATGAATACAAATCTGATATCAAGGGGTATGAATAACAGTCATATCTTCAGCACCCAATTTATTTGGTTATCTGTATTGAGAAAAATTCCTACTTCCCAAATGAGTTAGTTCCATGTGAATTTTTTTTTTAACAGCTTGCCTTGCAATCTTGGAGTATTTCTCCAGTAAATTCATCCAGAACTTGAACATAAAGGAGCAGAGAACTGGTTTCACAGCTTAATCACTATTTCTAACAAACTGCTCACATTTTTTATCATATATTAAAAAGTTAGACAAGAAAAGGGAAAATATTGACAAATGCTAAGCATTTGATAATGTCTGTTGGAGACTATAGGTTCCTTTATTGACTATGTGCACAGGAGGCAAGATGTGCCCTCACTTCAGCTGCCACTCAGTTGCCTGTCGCACACATTGTGCTGTAGTAGTACTTTTGCTTGTACAATTTTTAGTGAACAAATATGTGTGGGCCTTAATTGGGATGGGGAGAAAAAGATAGAATAAAAGACCAATATAGGATTACAAACTTTCCTAACCAGTGACAAAATTCATTCAGTTCAGTATATGCACAGAGATAAGAAACTTTATTCTGAGGTTCGCATGAAAATGAGTTAACCTGGCTATGATATCTCCAGTGTACTGATATTTAGTATAGAGCTCCTTTGATCTGTATATATCTTATTACAGTTAAAAGTATTTTAAAAAGAAACTATTTTCAAAAGGATATTCAAATCAAATGCTTGTGGAATCCCAGAAGCTCTTCAGTAGGGCCTGAGTGTTCTTTGGAACAGTTTGAAGATCGTTGTTCTAGACCATGTAATTCCACATAGGAATGTTTTCTTCTTTTTCTCTTTAATTCTTATTTGAAATTAAGGGTTCTGGTAAACCAAGGAAAGAATACATAGGTCACCTTGTGTTAAGGTTTATGAGTCTTATAGTAATTAAGAAAGTAAAGGCAAAAATTGAGATGGAATTTATCACCCCACATACTTATGATATATATAATCATAACAATACTTAAACTTTCTTAAAAACACCTGCTTTTCACATTTCACATAATATTATAATGTGAGCATAAATTCATATTATTCATAGGCCTAGGCCTAAACTGAAACACAGATAAATTGAGTTCCTGAGTCTGATGTTTAAAATGGGATTATGGAGCTCTGATAATGTTCACACATTTATGTTTTTTCTGAAAAGGAGACGACAGTACCCTTTGGCTTGTTTAAAAACACATACACACACAAAAGGATCTAATGAAGAATTTTTACTAATATTGCTTCAGAAGAGATCTTTCCTTCTTGTGCAATCACTGTGGATTTCCTATCCCATACCTCTTCATTTCTCTCAATCAGTGTCTTCACATGTTTCATTCAGTTTTTCTCTAGCTTTTACTTTCTATTTATTAGAACCTAAAATGTATAATTTAAAGCGATCTTAGAGGTGATTCAGTTCTATTCCATTTTATAGAAGTTCAGAGTGAAGTGGTCTTAATTAGATGGCTGGCCAGAAAAGAGCTTATGTGTATGTTCTTATGTACCTGATTTATAAAGGAAAAAAAAGCCACAAAAATAAATATATTTCTAATTGGCCACTTTGGTTCTAGAATATCTGTATGGTCTTCTCTATAATTTTAGATTTTGCACTACTAATGGGCAGAAAAATATTTGTAATATTTTAGTAGTGACACATAGATAGCAATCTGCTTCTATTAGGATTCCAAGGCAGTGTAGAATAGAAAAGAGCATGGGCTTTGAGGCTGGCAGATCTGCGTTGAAATTTTGGTCGGGCTCTCCACTAGCTATGTGATGATGGGAAGTTACTTAGCCTTCTCTGAGTCTCCTTTTCATAATCTGTAAAATAAGGAAATAACACATATAAAGCTCTTAGTACATATTATGAGCTCAAAAAGCATAGCCAAATAGATAAGTTGGTTATACTAATGAAAGACAAGTGATAGATACATTAAAAAAGCATGACAGCTAAGAGTGACAGAGAAGAAAAAAGGACTGTAGTAGAAGTAGTATGGAAGAATAGAAAAAAGTGGAAAACTAAAGTCGATAAGAACTAGTTCAACTTGTATTTAGTTTGTAATATTTTAAAGCACACCTTTCTCTGTTTTCATTAGTGTATACCATGCACAATTTTAGCCTATATTGAACTTAAACATTTTTTTGTGATCAAATTGTGTTTAAATTGTCTCTTTTATTTGTTTTTATTAATGTTATTCTCTGAGTAATCACACATTTTTATTTAATTTACAGGTGGCCGTTTGTTGCATCTGTTTTTTTGTTATTCTTCCTCTAAATCTTGTTGGTACAATACTTGGCCGAAATCTGTCAGGTCAGCCCAACTTTCCTTGTCGTGTCAATGCTGTGCCTCGTCCTATACCGGAGAAAAAATGGTAAAGAGAATGCTAAATCTTACATGATTGTTCACACAATGTAAAAGTTCTTAAGCCTGTTGTGTACGTGTAACTTTAGAATTGGCATGTGTTTATGAGAATGACAATCTTTTAAGAAGTTCATTTTACTATTTCCTTTAACCTACATTGTTAAGAGTAATAATAAATTATACCCTTATTCCACTTTCTGTGTATCATGCCATTTACAGTTAAGTCAGATGCTTTCCTAGTTTATAGAGGTGGGTGTGAACTAAAGCTGCAGTTTTACTAAACCTGCAGGCCAAATCTGACCTGCTGCCTGTTTTTGTCAGTCAAGTTTTGTTGGAACTCACCATGCCCATTCGTTTACATATTATCTGTGGCTGCTTTTGTAGTATAGTGCATCAGGGCTGTCAGATCAGTAGTTGTGACAGATGCTGTCACCTGCAGAACCTGCAATATTTACTATCTTTCCAGATATTTTAGTGTACATTTGTAATATTGTACAATTGAGTGTACATTTATTACATTCCCTATTTATAAGAACAGTTGTAGACTGTACATTTTCATAATAAGGTGTATATATATATATATGTTGAAAAGTCTCTGTCCCTAGATATTTTACCAGGTTATAAATATAACATGCTTTATTAGTATTACTATCTCTAATTTTGCTCTGTCTTTTCTAGACATGGAGGCATGTAGACATTTATAGAAATGGAGGATGAATAAAATAGCCTTTATAGTTTGAATTGGCCATATTCTTTTCTTTCCTTAGATTGGTGCATTTGAGAGACTTTGGTTAGAACTTTCATAGTCTATTTTTAAAGTAAATTTTTTTTTTTTTTTTTTTTTTTTTTTTGTAAATCAGTTTTAGACTGTTAGGGCCCATCAGTATCCTTACTGGGAAGGGTAAGGTAAAAGGAAAAGCATAGTCAGAAGTCACAAAAGTTCCTCTAAGTCACTAGGGCTGGTGAAGTTTCCAGAGGAGGTCTGGTGAGAGTTTCCTCACCAGAGACGTGTTGTATTTAGGTATAGGAAGGCTGATATGTGTCTCCATTTTGGAGGCTATAATCATGGGAACCTAAATCTAAATACTAGATTTGCCTCTCATTTATTGTGTCACCTTGGGCAGATCACTTTTAACTTCTGTGAGTCTTGGCTTCCTGTAAAATAAAGACTAGATTAAATGGTGTTTAAGTTTTTTTTTTCCAGCTTTCAAATTTTTAAATTTTATTCTCAGTTTTTTAGTTTGTTGATTTCATAGTTATTAGCTTAGGATCTTTTTTGTGCCAGATACTGTGCTAGGCACTGGAAATAGCTACATGAATAGCTTCTGCGTGCCAGGGTTTATAATCTATATTTATATGTGTGTACATATATATACAGACACACACATATATACATATACATATATGTGTGTGTACATATACAAAAATATTTTTGTATGTATATATTTTATATGTGTGTGTCTGTATATATATATATATATATATACACACACACAGGTGCACACGTATATGGAATTGGACAGATATAGCATAGTGTGGTGAGTACTATGTGGAGATATGTTCAAGAGGCAGTGGAAGAATGGGAGAAGGACCCACCACTTCCTGGGAGACTCAGCAAAGGTTTTAAAGGGAGAACATTTGAGCCAGGAGAGAAATAATACGAGATGAGAGAAGGCATCCAGGTGGGGATCAACCAGTTACAGTCAGTAACTATTGAATGAATGAACGACTTTTGAATTTTATTTTTTTATTATTTCTTTGGTGCCATTATAAACCAAAACTCATAATACCCTAATTGTATAATTTGTAGGAAAAGGAATTACAGAACCAAGGAGAGAATGAGCAAAGAAATAGCAAGGCCACAATTTGGGAAATATCATTTCAAATGGAAATCTCTAGACTCTTACTTTCTTTCACTTTGGCTTTCTGTGAATAAATACCTGTAGAGTTCTAGGAAGTTATGAAAGTCTAGTAGAACCAGGGAACACTTACGAGACTTTTTTGAGTTCTGCTGGTGTCAGTAATTTGTGTTCTTCAAATACTTGTCTCAGGCTTTAATGCAGAAAGAATATTGATTATAACCTGTGGCTAATTTGAAGACCCATTTTTGTATTGTGCCTCTTTGGGTTTTGGCTTTTCATTTTACTGGCTTGTTTCTATCCTTTAGAGATGATTTTTTAAGTGGCAAGTATCTCCTTTCTATTATCAGCATTTATATAATATGGAAATTATACTAGAAGTTTACTATTAATTTTAATATTTTCCAGGTTCATGGAGCCTGCAGTTATTGTTTGCCTGGGTGGAATTTTACCTTTTGGTTCAATCTTTATTGAAATGTAAGTTTGATAATGTATTTATGTTTCAAGGGATTTGATTATAATAAGACAATTTAGGAGTTAGGAAACATGTGAAGTCATCAGCTGGGAGAGCATCTAATAGTCTGTTAATTCCATGATTCCAGAAAGGAGTTTAATAGGCTATATAAAGGTAGCTGTTTGCTGTGTTCTTAAATATTCAGATGATGTTTATACCTTTTTGTATTATATTCTAGACTTCCCTTACTTAAGACAAGACCTCAGAAATCAAAGCATATGTGTTGAAGAATGGTAGACCAGCCTTTGATCATACGCGTGATATAAGGAATTCCTGATCTAGGAAATGACTATGTATCATGATTTTTGAGGCCCTAGGAAACTAGGTAAACCATTGCCTACTAGTCTGCCTAGGTCCTGACATCTTTTGATACATAGTCATTTCCTAGATTCCTTCAGTAGAGGCCTGCAGGAGTGCTAGGAAGGGTGTATGTATTTAGGGGTGAGAGGTATGCCACCTGTGCCACTTACTGTGCTTTACATCTGCATCCTTTGTCACCTTTGCAAAGTAAAAAAGCCTTTCTATTCTTAGTCTGTGTCCTAGTGCCACCTGATGGGAATGCAGTGGTTATTTTAGGCAAGACAGTTCACTGTATGGGACTTTCTCAGGTATTGCAGCTATCCACCCTTGGCTCCTGTCTACTAAATACCAGTCATTGTGACAACTTAAAATAGCCTTACATGTTTGCAGATGCACCACTGCTGATTGTCTCTTGTATGGTAGGAGTCTCCTTAACACATGTAATTGGATTTGGTAGTTGGTTAATTGAAAAAGTTGGCTCATGTAAGAGAATTATTTAAAAAGATACATACATAATATTTTTAAGACAAGTAAATGTACATCCTTCACAGATTTTTTTTTTTTAATATAGAGCCACAGTCTTTCTTTTAATTGGAATTTTATCATTTTTTTCTTTGACATTCATAATACAGCTTCTGTGTTTTCTAGTCTTTTTAAAGAGAAGAACATAAAATCCTGTCTGAAGCATTCTAAGTACAGAATACTTCTGGATTTGTACATTTGTCCCCCAGTCTATAGCCATCTCAATCACATCTAATTTTGTGACTTTTTTAAAGGGACTTACCTTATCGAATCTTTCCAAAGCATTCAACATAATTTTCATAGTAACCACACGTCCTTTTTACTCTGATATTTATTGGTTTATGTAACATTTAATTTAGGTGAGGCTCCTGCCTCAGCCTCCTGAGTAGCTGGGATAACAGGTATGGTCAATTTAGTCTAATTGCACTAACAGGTACAACTAACATAAATAGATATACCTTAGAGAGGAGTTGGAGTGTGTGTCACTGTAACTTGTGTTTTATTAAAGTCAGTTCAGGAACTTCTTTAGTTCCAGTCTGACAGTGCTTTGTGCCTTCACTCAAGACTTGACCTGTGACTACTTTTTCCTTTCTACCCCTGTCCCCAATACTTCTGAACCACATGTTTTTGCGCTTCTCCAGGCACTGTGTTCCACTAGATAGGTTCTCTGCTGTTTCTTCAACTTCTCTTCTGTTTTGTCCACCCTTAAACCCATTCTCCTCCTGGTAGCCAAAGTGGTCTTTTTAAGGTGTCATGTCATTTCTTTGCTTAAGACTTCTTATTTTAATTGAGGTGAGGTCCCAACTCCATAGCATGACCATTAAGGGTCTTCATAAGAATTGGCCCTGTTCACTTCTCCCAACTTCATTTCTTAGTTCTTTCCCCTTTATTTAAAGTTTTAGCCATACCGAATTACTTTTAGATTTTCAAAATGCAGTGGATCCCCTTTATTTGCTAACCTTTGCTTTTGCTGTTTCTGTACCTGGAACATTCTTTTTTTTTTAAGATGGAGTTTTGCTCTTGTTGCTCAGGCTGGAGTGCAATGGTGCAATCTTGGCTCACACCAACTTCTGCCTCCCAGGTTCAAGCAATTCTCCTGCCTCAGCCTCAAGAGTAGCTGGGATTACAGACCAGCTAATTTTTGTGTTTTTAGTAGAGATGAGGTTTCTCCATGTTGGTCAGGCTGGTCCTCGAGCTCCTGACCTCAGGTGATCTGCCCACCTCAGCCTTCCAAAGGGCTGAGATTACAGGTGCAAGCCACCGTGCCCAGCATACCTGGAACATTCTTGTAGTTCCCCTTACCCTCTGATTCCTTATCTGATTCTTCTCCCCTCATAAAGCCCCATTCAGCCGTAATGGGAAGATGCCCCTTATGTGCATTCGTGTAGCACATATCACAGTGGTACTTGATCTTTACTGGTGTTTCCCAACCAGCTAGCAGTCTTCTTGAGGGTAGAGACTTTGTTGTCTTCACTGTTCTGTTCTCACTGCTCTCCTGATATTTGGTAGGCTCTATAAATATTTGTTGAAAGAATGAATGATGGGGAGTCCGAGGAGGGTGGATAACTTGAAGTCAGGAGTTGGAGACCAGCCTGGCCAACATGATGAAACCCTGACTCTACTAAAAATACAAAAAAATTAGCTGGGCGTGGTGTTGCATGCCTATAATCCCAGCTATTCAGGAGACTGAGGCAGGAGAATCGCTTGATCTCAGGAGGTGAAGGTTGCAGTGAGCCAAGATTGTGCCACTGCACTCCAGCCTGGGCAACAAGAGCAAAACTTCATCTCAAAAAAAAAAAAATTGAATTAATGATCCAACAAACAAAAACGAATAAGAAAAGAGAAAAGAGGCTGAAAGGCTCTGTTGTAATTTAATGATGACTTGGAAATGGATTAGAATGAAGGATTTTTTCTTAATGAAAAATCTGAATGCCCTTTCCCTTGCTGTTCTTTGAAGGCAGTGTGAATCTTCTTTAGGCTTGCTTTTTCTAATTTTATGCATTAATGCTCTAACTTATTTTTCTATTTAGTAGAGTATTTTATTTTCTGTTTAATAAAATACAAACTGCATTGCTTGAATTGTATCTACAAAGCAATATGGATACAAATAAGGATTTTTTAGCTATCATTTGTTTTTTTCTACATTATACTTCTTTAAGCTTCTGATTTATTCAGTTTGTGTAGAGGTGAATGCCCTACTGAAGAATCTGTTTTTCAAAGATTATCCAAGAAAATATTTTTGAGAGAATTCTAGTGGATTTAATTGATGGTGACATGGTAAGAGAAACCTGTTGGAAGATACTTGAAAGAAAATCATTAAGTTAGAAAAAAATGGGAACTAAAATGGGAGGCTTAGCAAGAGCAGAGTGAGCTTTAAGAATAAAGACGGGAAACCTGTGTCTTTATTGCATTTACTTAGGTATTTCATCTTCACGTCTTTCTGGGCATATAAGATCTATTATGTCTATGGCTTCATGATGCTGGTGCTGGTTATCCTGTGCATTGTGACTGTCTGTGTGACTATTGTGTGCACATATTTTCTACTAAATGCAGAAGATTACAGGTGGTAAGTACCTATTTGTGGGAAGAAATTTGGGGAACCATAATATTTTAGAATAAGATTTCCTTTGAAACCTATCAAGTGGAGTTAAAGAGCTGTACAGAAGAAATTTTGTTACTGAAAATAGCATAGGTATTTTTTCCAGTTATAAAAATAAATATTTTAGAGAAAAAATAATATCAATTTTTTTTTTTTTTTTTTTTTTTTTTTGA
>NW_022436953.1:57514-206331 GCF_009761245.1 Sapajus apella | reverse complement strand
TGGAGTTTTTGCTCTTGTTACCCAGGCTGGAGTGCAATGGCTCGATCTCGGCTCACCGCAACCTCCGCCTCCTGGGTTTAGGCAATTCTCCTGCCTCAACCTCCTGAGTAGCTGGGATTTCAGGCACGCGCCACCATGCCCAACTAATTTTTTGTATTTTTAGTAGAGACGGGGTTTCACCATGTTGACCAGGATGGTCTCGACCTCTTGACTTCGTGATCCGCCCGCCTCGGCCTCCCAAAGTGCTGGGATTACAGGCGTGAGCCACCACGCCCGGCCTCAAATTTTTAATGTATTAATGAAGTGAGTACTATGTTAGAAATATTTTTACAAAGTGCTTGATATAAAAAGAGCTTTATGAGGAGCATTGCTGCATTCTAAACACAAGGAGACTTAGATCTGAAAAATGAAATGGTGTATTTACAGTCACTGGTAATAGGAAATCTGACAAAATTCAAGATAAGTTTTGTAATTCTTAGACATTCTCCTTGTTGATAAATTTAAGTACCATGTCTATGCATTTGTTTTTAAAATAAATTTTAAAGGATTTTAAAGGATATTTTATTAAATTCTTTGCTTTAAAATCTTTGTTTCAGTGCCATTCATTCAAAAGAGTTATCTTCTTTCCTCTCCCCCAACCCAGGCAATGGACAAGTTTTCTCTCTGCTGCATCAACTGCAATCTATGTTTACATGTATTCCTTTTACTACTATTTTTTCAAAACAAAGTAAGTGGAGACATTTTTTCACTTTTTATTTAGGAAACTAAATTTGTCCTTTAAATATTAAAATTTAAGTCCTTATATTGAAAATAAAAATGGACATCCTACATGTAGTTATTTTGTTTTATTTCAGGATGTATGGCTTATTTCAAACATCATTTTACTTTGGATATATGGCAGTATTTAGCACAGCCTTGGGGATAATGTGTGGTAAGTTCTGAAATTCTTTGAATGTCATGAGTAAATCTGAGTTTCTCTGAATCATAAAAATATAGGAATTGCAAATTAAGAAATTCTATCTGTTGTTTGATCAGAAACACCAAAATAAACCCGAGTCTGATTTCAGTCTTTTTGACTCTTACCCACAACGTAATTTATTACCTGATTAATTTCTATTTTTATAGAAATTTTAGTAATTCTATATAGCACAGAATTTCATACCACAGTTTTTCATTCATGTTGAGAATTGGCTTTTTCATTTGATTTTTTAAAGACAAGGTCTCTTTGTGTTGCCCAAGCTGGAATGCATTGTCTGTTCATGAGTATGACCATAGTGCAGTACAGTCTTGACCTCCTGGGCTCAAGCAATCCTCCTGCTTCAGCTTCTGAAGTAGCTGGGACTACAGGCACATGCCATTGTGCCTGGCTTGAGAATTGGCATTTTTTAAAGCCTAGATTCAATGGAAGATCATGATGTAGGCATGTTAAGGTGTTGCCTGAATGATTCCAGTTTGGAAACTTCTTACACTATTCTTGGAGAAACCAGGACATACCTAGGAGACAGCACAGTTTACTTGTTATGATTGCTTACTTGGGTGTCTACAGACTGGACTTAAGTTCTGGCTGTACCATATATATACTTTCTGCATTGATCTAGTTCTCCAAGCTCTCTAAGCTTCCGTAAAGTGGAGATAAAACCACTGTTTATGGATCTATTATAATCGTCTATTAAAAGGAAGAGGTAATAGTTTTCACCATATGATCGAGTCTCTAGAATGTGTGAAATAGCTAGAAAATAAAAAGAACTTTTGGAAACAGTATGATAAATGGGAAAGGTGTAAGTATGAGAGCCTGAAAGCACTGGAATAAATTTCCATGCTCAGCTTTTTTTGTGGCCATGGAGGTCAGATTGACCTTTCTAAGTCTCATTTTTATCTGTAAAATGGGCATATCTTTCAGAATATTTGTGAGGAATCGTGTCATGCATGTAAAGCACCAAGTGTAATGCTGGGACTGTTACTAGGTAGTAAGGATAGCCAGTTACATGGTGAGGAATGGAAAGAGCTGGTGTTCTGGGTCTGAATTCCCTGCTCTATAGCCATGTTACTCTGGCCAAATTATTTAGCCTTTTTTCCTCAACTTTCCTTTACAAAATAGAAGTAATACCTATCTCATAGAGTTGTAAAGAAGATTCATTGATTAAATGTGGATAAACATCAGGTGGCTGATAGATGATAGGTGAGGAGTGGCTGCTGCTGCTATTGATGAAAGCTAAAAATCTTTGGGTTTCCTTCTGCTTTGGGATTGTGTCTGTGTTTCTGCACAGTCTCTGTGGGATTCCACACCTTGTGTTTCCATCTCAGAGCAGCTTTATGACACTAAGTCCAGGCAGAGGTACCTTAAGGGAAACTCACCTTTTTTCAGGTTCAGTGTTTTACTTGATAAATGAGACTGCTCCCTTAGTTACTTTCTAGGAATGATATAAGACTGTAGGACTAATCATGGTAGAAACATTTCCAGAGAGTGGATAATTCAGACCCTCATCCTTTTCCTGTTATTTGCCCTTGGCTTTTTGTATATGTATGTGTATATTTGATAATTGCACCTTTGGCTATAGGGTGGGCAGTGGAATAAAGAAAATATGATAGTCATTAAAAGCTAGGTCTTGGTATGATATTTATGGACCCTTTGGGGTACCAAGATTGCTTTGTTTCTCCATCAAAAGAGCCTGTTCAATTCATATACACATGTATGTGATCACGTGTGCACACACACAAATGAGATTGTCTGTAAAGTGGTGAAACTAATTCCACAAGCAAAGATCATTCTCTATGTCTTAGTCATATGTTTTATTTATAGCTGATGTGATAGCCATTCCCTGTGACAACTAACCAACTTTGAGGGAAAGATGAGAGGGACTGAAGGTTAAAACTAGATTGTGTCGTGTGGAAACATCCCTATTCTTGGGCAGTCAGAAGGTTTCTTTGGTATTATTGGCCATCCTTTCTTCAGAATATTGCTCACTGGACTCCTCTTTATTTTATCTGAGATCTTTCTTGATTATCACCAGCATCCAGTGAGGCATAGAATCAATTATGCACAGAGGGTTAAAAATTTTTTACTCTACTTTTTCTGTATATCTTAGGAAGGCCCAGAGAGGTAGCATCTTGACGTTTACAAAGAAAATGGAATGAATCTAGCTAAATTTTTTGACTGCTTTTCCTGTTGAAATTTCATTTTGCTCCCTGAAAATCTTGGCACATTTACAGTTCCCTGCTGTTTTGGCAATGTCCCAGCATCTATTCTTTAATGGGTTTATATGCCTTCAGTGCTTCATTTTTTAGGGGCAGGTGGGGAGAAACTTTTTACACTGGAATGACTAGAATGTCATCATAATACAAAAATTATACATATCCATCAATTTATGTTTCTAAAATGCTGAAGCCAGTAATTAAAACAAAAATATTTATTGATTCTTTTTAATATAGGAAAAAATGACTATGTTAAGGTGGGATATTATGAGCATAGCATTTTTGTTTGGGAAGAATTAAGTTTAAAAATGTACCTCTGTTATTCCTAAGATATTTACTTTTCTAGAGAGCATATTCAGTATTCTCTTTTCATAAAGTCATGCTTTTGTAAGTTTATTCTTGAGGTACTCATAAGATTAGGAAAAATGATTCTCTGGGTTGATACTGTTTTGATTTTAAGTGTATTTCTGCTCAAAGGGGAACAATGTTTTGTACATCTGGAAGATTGGATTTGGTTATTGGACTAGTATTATACCATTAAAATTTTTGATACTAATTAAAATTTTATACATCTTTTTATGTCATAAGGATTCAAGTTTATTTTTACAAAATTGAATGATTTTTCTCTTATCCTATAAAGAATTGTATTATAACTATCTTAAAATGCATTATCTATAAAGTGTAATATCATTATTTCCTGTTATAAAAAAAGACTAGTCATTGCAAAAATAAATGGAAATAATTTTTCTTTGTCATTTTGGTTACTTTTTTTGTATTTTAATATTTAAGAATGAGAAACTTGCAGATATATACAAAAATAGGGACAATGCTGTATATAGTGTACTAACACCCATTGTCAGTAATTATCAACTCATGGCCTGTCTTGTTTTATTTATATCCCCGCTCTGTATTCCCCCTTTTATGCTGACATAAATCTTAGACCTTGTGTCATTTCAACTGTAAATATTCAGTATATTTTCCACACTGAAAGATAAATATAATTTCTTAATATGATGGAATAATTCAGTTAGTGTTCAAATTTACCACACATGTAATGGCTTCTTTTTAAATATAGTTTGTTTGCATTGAGATCAACTGACGTTCATGCCATTGCTTGGCTAAAATGTCTCTTTAGGCTCTTTTAATCTATAGATGTTCTCTCTCTCACTTGCAATTTATTTTTAAAACTTTAAAAATTCCTGTATAGTTTTCCACACTCTGAATTTTGCTGATTATATTGCCGAAGTGCCATTTAAAGTTTCTCTAAGTGGTGGTTAGATCTGTAGGCTTGATCATACTCAAGAATACTTGTCCAAGAATGTTTAAGAGGTGGTTTGTAAGCTTTATCAGGGGAGCACCTAATTTCTGGTTCTACTTCTTTGTGAACTTAGCAGCCATTCATAGTTATTACCAAACTCAAATAATTCATTAGTGGTTATAATATTCTAATTCCATTGTACCTTTTATATTTGTTAGTTCGAATACTTTCATAAGGAGAACCTTCCTTTCATCAACCAGTTGCCTTGGGGTTTAGTTCGTGTGTAGGAAAAACAGGAGAAATGCTTGTTTCTTGCCTTTCATTCACCACTTTGGTGAATAAAAATTGGTTCAAGGGTGACCAATTAGGCATTTGTGTATGCACTTAGGATTATTAATTAATGGAAGATTTTCTTTTAAGCTTTCAATAATATTGGGCTGCATTGTAAATTCCTAAGACCAATAGAGATTTTTTTCTCTGACAGTTCAATAACCAACTGCATTGTTTTAAAGAGCCCTTAGGATGTTGGTGCAAAAGTAATTGTAAAACTGCAGTTACTTTTGCACCAACCTATATTTGCAATGAAGAACCATCCAGTTCATTCATTCATTCATCCAACAAATATTTACGGAGTACCTTATTATGTGCCAGGCACTCTTTTAGACTCAGAAGATAAATGCTTTATTTAATAAAACAAACAAATATCCCTGATTTCTGGTGTTTTAAGCTCTAGTTGAGGCTAATTGTTAAAAAACATTTCAAAACTTCTGACCCACTTACCTATCTCTCTTGTCTATTCTTGCAAATACATTATCCTCCCTACCAACTACACAGCCTCTACAATTTAAACATAAAAAAGAAGCTGTCAGAAAATGCCTCTTCTCTAGAGCTTCAACTGCTATTGGGATATGGCTCTCTGTCCTTAAGAGAATCCTCCGTCACTTTTTACTTTAATGACCTAAAATAATATGTCCTCAAATCAAAGACATGTTTTTTTATTTAATAGCCTTTTGCCATTATCAAATTATTCTTGCTTTATAAGAGATGTGTTTTAACTCCATAGCTACTGATTATACAAGAAATAATTGCTACTTGAATAGACTTGGCATATGATGGTCAGACTTGGTGTATCAGGTGATTTGCAGAGCAAATGATACAGTTTTAGTAAGTTCAGAGAGAATACCAACATAAAGATATTATCTTTAAAAAAGAATAACTTTCCAGAGCATAGAGTATTTAGTGTTTTTAAATGATGGATACTGCTCTGTATGTATTTGTTTCAAAACATCTTATTTTATCTTTGCAGGAGCGATTGGTTACATGGGAACAAGTGCCTTTGTCCGAAAAATCTATACTAATGTGAAAATTGACTAGAGACCCAAGAAAACCTGGAACTTCGGATCAATTTCCTTTTCATAGGGGTGAAACTTGCGCAGCAAAAACAGAAAAACGCAAGAAGAGATTTGGGCTTTAACACACTGGGTACTTTGTGGGTCTCTCTCTCGTCGATGGTTTAAAGTAACATCTATTTCCATTGATCCTAGGTTCTTACTGACTGCTTTCTCCAACTGTTCACAGCAAATGCTTGGATTTTATGCAGTAGACATTACTACAGTACATGGCTAATCTTCCCAAAAACTAGCTATTAAAGATGAAATAGACCAGCTCTCTTCAGTGAAGAGGACAAATAGTTTATTTAAGGCATTTGTTCCAATAAAATAAATAGAGGGAAACTTGGATGCTAAAATTACATGAATAGGAATCTTCCTGGCACTTAGTGTTTCTATGTTATTGAAAAATAATGTTCCAGAAAGATTACTTTTTTCCTCTTATTTTTACTGCCATCGTCAACCTATTGTGGGACATTTTTATATATTGAATCTGGGTTCTTTTTTGACTTTTTTCCCCCCTAATCCAACTGCATCCTTTTTTTTAAAAAGAGAATTAGAAAATATTAAATCCTGCATGTAATATATCTGCTGTCATCTTAGTTGGACCAACTTCCCATTTATTTATCTTAAAACTATCCAGTTGCATCTTAATTCCATCCAAAGAAGGTACAGTTTGAAGATAGAGGTATGTTCTCTACAATGCAATGTACTGTACAGTTAGAAAGCAAAGTGTTAAATGGAGAAGATACTTGTTTTTATTAAACATTTTGAGATTTAGATAAACTACATTTTAACTGAATGTCTGAAGTGATTATCTTTATTCCCCCCAAGTTAGTCTTACATCTTTTTTGGGTTTGAATGAAGGTTTTACATAAGAAATTATTAAAAACAAGGGGGGTGGGTAATAAGTGTATATAACATTAAATAATGTAACGTAGGTATAGATTCCCAAATGCATTTGGATGTACAGATCGACTACAGAGTACTTTTTTCTTAAGATGATTGGTGTAGAAATGTGTGAATTTGGGTGGCTTTTTACATCTTGCCTACCATTGCATGAGACATTGGGGCTTCTTCAAAATGTGTGTGTCATACTTCTTTTGGGAGGGGGGTTGTTTTCTTCTCTTTATTTCCTGAGACTCCTACAGGAGCTAAATTTGTAATTTAGAGACATTTAATTTTGTTAATCCTGTCTGGGACACTTAAGTAACATCTAAAGCATTATTGCTTTAGAATGTTCAAATAAAATTTCCTGACCAAATTGTTTTGTGGAAATAGATGTGTTTGCAATTTGAAAATCTCTGTCTGTTCAAAAGGCAAAATTACTGAATGCCATTTTAAAAATATACTATGAACTATGCTACTGTCGTACAGGGGACCCACACTTAAAAATCTCCAGACTTGCTTACATCTAGATTATTCAGCACAGTCATAAAGTGAATGACAAACCCTTTGAATGAAATTGTGGCACAAAATCTGTTCAGGTTGGTGTACCGTGTAAAGTGGGGATTGGGTAAAAGTGGTTAACTTACTATTGGATCAACAAATAAAGGTTACAGTTTTGTAAGAGAAGTGATTTTAATTTTGAATACATTTTTCTGGAACTATTCATAATGTGAAGTTTTCCTAGAACCACTGAGTTTCTAGTTTAATAGTTTGCTATGCAAATGACCGCCTAAAACAATACTGTATATTGGTATTTTTAGAAAGATTCAAAACATCTGTATTTAAACCTTAATATGAAAATCATGCGGTTAATAGTTACACAAGATGTTTTCATTACAAAATATGTGTCTATATATTGATGGACTCCACATCCTGTACTGTAGCATGTAAGTCCTATAAAAGGTGAAAAGTATGATTTCTTACCACTTAATTATGATTGATATGATTAAACAGATTTGATCAGAAGCTGTAGGTAAATCCTCTTCTTAAGCCAAAATGGTATATGAAATGTAATTTATTGGTTCTTCTGTTTTCTTATCCTTCTTTAAGATGTTAGAAAAAAGAAACTACAAGTTAATATTTAGTTGCTTATATTATATAACATTTTAACGATATATAAAGTACTTTTTTGGTTTCCTTCTCACCACTTTTATTCAAAAAGTACTTTTACATACCAATACATAGTCTGTCTGATGGGAGTATAAATTGGACAGTAAGCTTTTGTCTTAATAAAAGGGAATTTGTTTCTCATATGAATCTTGCAGGGAAGATGTAGGGTTTACTGAAAATATGTGGGTTAAATGCTTTCAGGTACACCAATTCTTTATTCTAAATTGAGCTCTATTTGAAGTTCTTTGGAATCTGTGGTGAAAAATAATTTTATAATTTTCAAATACATTAAGAGCATTACAGTGAATATTAATCATCTTTAAAAGTCTTTTAGAAAAGGGCTTGTATTGTTTTTGGCTGCATAGAGGGGTGAGAGTGTGTGTGTGTGTATATCTTGAAGAAGATGTAATTCACAAATAGTTTAGCTCCCTAGCTCTCAGTTGTAGAATAGAAAATATAACATTATTTAAGTTAATTGAAGGGTGAGGTTTTTATACCCCACTAATGCTTTTTATCTCTCTTTCATTTGTTAACATTATTTGCTTAATTTCTTTCAACTGAGACTTCGAATAATACTATCAAAAACTAAGACTAAACATTCCCCATGTATCTTTATTAAGCATGCTTCTCCTGAAATTTAACTACATTAGTAGTTGACATTTTTATACATAAATCCTAATACCAGAGTAGGATAAGGTGGAAATGTAATGGCTTGAGGGATGTTGAAGCATTCTGTTAGTATTATTTATCATGTTGGGCTCCTAGATTGTACTGGGGTTGCCCATAAATCAAACCCCATACTCTTAGAATTCATTATATTGTGGTGATATCTGAACCTAGTGAATGGTATGCTTGGGTGTTTTCCATTGAGAGTGGGTGGACCTCTTTATAAAGTCGGTTGCTGCAAAATACAGTTCTTCCAAAAGCCACTTTATTTAGGGTTTATTCACAAATATCCACTTTGATATAGTGTTTGTTTTCTAATGTTTATTAATCACGTTATACCAAATGTCTTGCAAAGAAATGTTATTAAAACCTTGAATTTTTACAAATGTGAAAAACAAAAGGTGTATTTGTTCAGGAAAAGCTACATACCGAAGGGCTTTTGTATATGAAATCTGTGGTGGGGAAACCCATTTGTAATCTATATGGCAGCTCTGTCTGGGTTTTAAGTTTAGATGTCACCATGTCTTAGTGCTTCATTCTATTGGTTTATTGGAACACGTAATAAATAGGAGTAGTGATGTATTAAAACTCAAGTATTCATTAATATTTTATATCTTCACTAAAATTCTATATTAAGCTGTATTCCATCAGTCAAGGTGTTATATTTCCGTCAGAGAAGCAAAAACTTAAGATTATTTGGAAGTGTGTACAGAAATAAATTAGACTTACAAGTAGGGTAGATCAGAAAGTTAACATATGTAACTGCAGAAATTTGTTAAGACTTAAATTCAGTGTGAGGAATAACTCTAGTTCTCTCTTCTGAGCATTTCCTAAAAGCCATATGATTTGGCATTCTTACTGGAGCTGTAGACAGAAATCTACAAAGACAAAAGTAAACAAAATTAAGTTCTTATTACATTGTGAGGAATGGAAATAAATTTGCGAAGTCTGCTTATTTTGAAGAATTGGTGAACTAGGCTTGCTGATTGGTAACTGCAGCATAGTGTGTGTTTACTCCAGCCTGTCATCTTAGGTCAATTGAAAGTTATAAAAGCTTAAGGCAAGGAAGAAATAACATGGAATTCTATTTGAAGGACAACAGAATATTCTTGGAAAAGCAGTTCCAGTTGGCTTTTCAACTGTGTCAAACTTGAATGTATAAATCCCCACAGAGCATGGACAATTGGTGCAGAGTTCCAAGGAAACAATTACTGCCTGATGATCACTTCCATTTTGTATACACTCTTTGGTTCATATAGGCCATATTCCAACTGAAAAAGTAATAGAAGTCCAGTATATAATGTATCAAAAACAATTGAGGTTCTAATCTAGTGTATTAATTTATCTGAATTTGGATTTTTTTAAAGTAATAAAAAGTTAAATGTATATCCCTTGGATGCTTTATTTCTTTCCTTTTTCAAACATGAACCAAGCATAAGGGATAACCCATTATTGCCATGCAAATGAAGAACTAATAACTTTCCACAATTAAATAAAGCAGGGGTCTACAGACTTTTTCTTTGCAGTTCTAGATAGTAAATACTTTAGGCTTTGAGGGCCATACAGTCTGTTGAAACTATCATTGCAGCACCAAAGCAGCCATAGTAGACTACATACACTAATGAGAATGCTGTGTTCCCATATAATTTCACAAACGGCCCACCGGCGATAGTCTGCTAACCCCTGAAATCATGTATTTAAAGTTTAAGGTTTAAATTTATATTTTGAAAAAAATTTTAATGTACAGTATAGTTGAGAGAATGGTCCAATGAATAAGATTGGTCTTTCTTAAGAAATGATTTTTCTTGTATTGCCATTCTTTTGACTTTTTTGTATACCTGACTCCTACACTCAGACTTTACCATCTCTTTGCTTGCCATCCTCTGATTGATGATACTTTGCATTTATTTAGCTTTTTTTTTTTTGGTGGGGGGTGGTGCGGAGATGGAGTTTTGCTCTTATTGCCCAGGCTGGAGTGCAATGGTGCAATCTTGGCTCACCACAACCTCTGCCTCCCAGGTTAAAGCGATTCTCCTGCCTCAGCCTCCAGAGTAGCTGGGATTACGGGTATGCACCACTACGCCCAGCTGACTTTGTATTTTTAGTAGAGATGGAGTTTCTCCATTTGGTCACACTGGTCTCGAACTCCTGACCTCAGATGATCTGCCTCCCTCAGCTTCCCAAAGTGCTGGGATTACAGGCGTGAGCCATCACACCCAGCTGTAGCATTTACTGATTTTTCAAAGCAGTCTCACATGTTCCTTCACAAGCATCCTGTGAAGCTGATAGAGTAGATATCCATGTTTTATGGATAAGAAACCAGGGCAGCTAAAGGTGCTCTTATTTTTAGCCCAGAAGTAATCAAGATTCAGGGCCTTATTGTCTTGCCTACTGTAACTGCAAAACAGGGGTGTCACCCTCCAACCTGGGAGGCAGATAATATATGTAGAAGTCGCATTGAAAATTAGTGTTGTATACAAATGGAAGAGGTTATTTTTACTGTGCCACATCGAAATCAGTGCTTAATTTCTTCATGTCTATTTGTATGTTTTGTTTGTCTGTTCCTGATTAGTTTTTTAAAATCCTGACCAATCTCCTTGTTTTTTTTTTGTTTTTGCTCTGGACTCAACACGCTTTTATTAGGTCCTTGGTTCTTTTCTCCTAGTTTTATTAGTTGTCTCAGTCAACACCTGTACTTGGCAAATCCCCTTAGCCAAATAGTTGGTAAAAATTTGGATTACATTTGATTTCTTTAATGAACACTTTTTGTCCAGTTGGAAAACAGGAGAGAAGGAACTCCTATGCAGCCAGTTTCTTGATTTCAAGTGTGAACTATTGTGGAACTATTAACTCTGCACTATAGCATTAGAAAAGAGTGGAGGAAGCCTAATTGGGACATATGGAATCAGTGTAGTTTACAAATGCATTTAAAATTAATTGATTATTTAAAGTGATTTTCAAAGTTTGCATGATTACTTTGCTTGACAGCCGTTTCAAAGGAAAAAAGGTGGGAGATGGTTACAGGGGTAAATTGGTATAAGTGGGACTGGCCAATGTTATGGTTATTCTTAGTGGCCTGGCCTAAGCCACTAGGATTACAGGACTTAGTCTTGAAGGTCAGGAAGAAAAGGGAGAGTCTAGAGAGTGAGACATGGAAGGTGGTTCTAAGTTGGGGTTGGTGAGCGAGGTCTGCTACAATTGTAGACCAGAAAGGGCAGACCTAGGTAGCTAAGTGTCACAGGTATGGTAGCTTCGATGCTGGCATGAGGATGTAGGATGTGCCGTTATCAAGGTGTCCCAGGCAGAGAGATGGAGGTGAGAAGCAGCAAGGTTGGGTTAGGATGACAGCAGGACGTTTAATGCCAGAAGACTAAAATGTGGGAGGTGCCAAGACTGCAAAAGTGAAAAGAAGGCTTGATGGTAGACGGAAGACCTGGTATGCCACCCTGAGGAGCTGGATGAAGATTTTGGAGAGCCAGGAAGGGTTTTAAACAGCTGTTGAAAATTGTAATCTCTTTAATTATATTCTCCAAAGAACTGAGTATCTTCTCGGTGGTCAGCAGTGTAAAGGAAGGAATGAGCTGGCATGATGAGAGTGCCCTCTATTTTGGAGGTTCTGCTCCCTGCACTGGAGCAAGTTATGAGGTATAGTGGCCTGGAGAGGCAAAATGAGAAAGTGGCCCAGGTGGATAAAACTCAGATTTGAAGGGGCAAGAGAACCCGGTTACCTTGGGTATGAATGAGTTGGGTGGGGGAATGGGTGTATAAGTTGGGTGATGGAATGAGTTGGGTGGGGGATGGGCGTATAAGAGGAGAGAAACACTTGTTCAGGTTCACAGAGGACCCAAAGATACAGCAACCTAAAGTAATGAATGTAATAATGGAGCTAAGTTGAGCAGTTTTAGCTCATAAATCCTGTTATTCTGAATCTACCTCTGGTTTTTTTTCATAGTTTTTAAATTAAAGAAAAATACATTTTAAAAATTATCTGAACCCAGATTAGAGTTTAGCTTTTATAGTTTTATCTTACAGTGTTCATTTTCAGTCATTCCTTTCTAATCTTTCTAGTGAGCCAAATATTTTGTTGCCATTTATTTGTTGATAGCCAAAGTAGCAATTCAACTGGACTTCTACTCTAATAACATAAAACTGTGGCTTGTTCATTCAAGAACACCACTGTCTTCAAAATATTTGGACAAAGGGTGTTGGTGAGAAGACCGGGCCACTACTCACCAGGTGGGGACTGGAGGTCATGAAGGCTCCCAACCTTATTGCTTGCACAAGAGGTGGCCTCTCATGTCTATTTTCCAGAGGAATTTCCTTTTAATGAGTAAGCCAGTTGGTGGTTTGCCTAGTGCCATCTGGAGACCTGGAAGTGTCACAGAAGTTTGTTCAGCCTTTTAGGTGTTGACTCTGTGGACTTATCTACTGAGATGTGGTGACCTTCATGGGGGCGAATGCAGAGAGCTGTGGAGTTGGGTTTGACTCCTTCTGGCATTCAGGCAGAAATGCGTGTCATTCAACCCCCTTCCATTCCTGTTGCCTATGCACTGGCCACTTGGCCTTCCCTGCCATTTGGTGACATTTGTCCCCTCCAAGTTCCTTCCTCCCACCTGCCAGTTTCTAACCAGATCCTGCCCATCCAGCTCCATTCTGTATGTTACATGCCCATTTGATGAAAACAGCATGAGGCAGGTCAATGTTGCATTTATTTCTAAGAGCGAGGACAAAACATGAGTAGCATCCTTCCAGTAGTTAACTTTTAGCTCTTTACTGGTGTGAAGATCAACCATCATTATCCTGGTTGATAGATGAGAAGACAGATGACCATAAATGCAAGAAATGCAGTTTAATATGAAGCCCAGCGCTCCCTATTGACTATTTTGTCAATGATGAATGTGAAACCATGTGGAAATCCAAAAAGAAAGTTGTCCATTTTTCTGCTTGCAGTTTAAATTGGAAAAGGATTCTACTGAGCACGATGCAAAATATCTCTACACATACACTTTTGTATGTTAATAGGAACATTTTACTCGTATAAAAAGATCTTTGAAAAGCCTCACAGTAGTAATACTTTTTGTATCTCTAAATCAAAATGGCTCAGTTCTGACAATTTTTACATTTAAGGTACAAAGTAGAAGTGGGTTTCAAATAGCTCTTGATTAGTCTCCTAAATTATTCGGGCATGTGTTTTTAATTGGCAAAAAAATAACCAGACTTCAGAAATTGGTCAATTTTATTCCATCAAGTTAACAGTGAGTGGATTATTTAATAAAAACATGTCTGTAATTCAACACAAAGAGCACGTACAGCTGTTCATTTGTGTCTTTTTGACTGTATGAAGCCTCTTAGACTGTTTCACTGAAAGATAGGGGCACCGAGAGGGGAAATCTGTGGGCTTAAATCTTTTCTTCCTTACCTATCGCAGCCGCTAGGTTAGGTTAGGTAGGTGCCGCAGCAAGCGCCCTTCATGGCTCGACTAGAGGATGTGGAGAGAGCTATGAGAATCGTAATCCTCGACTTTTTTTTTTTTTTTTTTTTTCTGCACTGAAAGGGACATTCACTCATCCCTGCAGAGAAGCAGCTGCCCGAATGCATACAGCCAGCTGGTGGTGACACGAACCGCGCACGCAGGGCTCCCGGTCCAGCGCTCCGAGCTCTAACCACTGTTGCAGCCTCCGGCCACGTGTGCATCGGGGAGTTGTAAAGTGAGTTAGGGAAATAAAACGAGGCGGGAACCCCAGCCTCGATCTTCAGGAGTAGCGTTCTCGGGGGTCAGAGGCCGTGGTGGTGCCCCGGGCAGGCGCCTTCGGCTGGGTGGGCGCAGAGCTGGCCCCCGGCCCTTGGCTTCAGCATCTTCACCTCGCTCCCCTTCCTCCGAAGTTGCGGAGGTGCCGGGAAGAGGAGGGGCCTCGCCTCGGGCGCCCGAGTGATTGGCTGTCCAGGGCCCCTGGCGAGGACTGTTTGGTCCAGCCCTGGTGGAGAGGGGCGGAGCGGCCACTGCTCCAACCACCGCCGCCACCGCCACAGTCGCAGCCGCCGCAGCCTCGGCCGCCGGGCTAGTAGCTCCGAAAGGCGGCTTCCCAGTTGTCCTGACGAAGACAGGGGGCGCCGCGCTCCGCTTGCTCCGCGCCGGAGCCATGCCCGGCAGCCCAGTGTAACCACCGAGTCCCGGCTTCAGCGGACCGACCCAGTGCACCGTCTTTCGCCAAGCTGAGCTTTCGTGCACGCAACTCCCTCTGCCCCCGCCGGCCCCGCGCCACCATGCCCCGGGTGACTGCACTTGGGGCCCTGGTGTCACTGCTGCTGCTGCCGCTGTCTCGCGGCGCCGGGGAGCTCGGAGAGCGCCCGGACGCCGTCGTGGACTACTCGGCGCTGGACGGCGAGGAGGGCACCGAGCAGCAGCTGGAGCATTACCACGACCCTTGCAAAGCAGGTAGGCGCCGCCACCGCCGGGGAAGTCCCGCAGAAGTTTGCCTTTGAAATGCAAATGAGGTGGTGGGCAAGCCTGCGCTGCCGTCTGTGGGGCGGGTCTCCTCTCCCCTCCGCTGAGATCCTCGGCTCCCCGGGAAGACAATACCTCCGCGGAATTGCTTAAAAATCACTCCAAGGCTGGGACGTCCCGGTCCCAGGTTTGCGGCGCGCACCAGGGGGGCAACAGCCGGCATGTTCCCAAAGCGAATCAGGGCGGGTGTCCGAGGCCAAGAGGACGCCCAGGGACCGGGGCGGGTGCCAGGATCGCCTGACAGCGGGTGGCCAGCACTGGCCACCGCCGGACACTCTAGGTCGGAGCAGAAGTGCCGGGCTGGGCGCGGCCCTTCCAGGCTCAGATGGAGTTGCTGGCACTGATTTCACAGCATTCCTAAGTTTCGCGCAAAGTTTCCCAAGATCTGTGGTTACGCTTGGGAGGAGATTTTAAAAAGAAAAGCGTCACTGTGGGCAAAAGGAAAGGGGTGGCCGAGGGAGAATAAGCAAGACTCGAATAGCCGGAAACTTCCCTGTAGCCCCTCGGCGTCGTCCGGGCCTGAGGGTCGCCCTGGGCGGGCGGAGATGGAAGCCGGCAGGTGTTCTAATCCTGCCCGGAAACGGCGCCCCGGGACGTACCGGCCTTTCGGGCGCAACCGCCGCCCCGGCTCGGCAGCTCCCGCTTCCCCGGGGCCGCCGGCCGGCTCTTGAGTCCCGAGGGGAGCTGCTACCGAGCTGGAGTCGGTGAGGCGTTATAACTCCGAAGGGCCGAAGCGCATGTTCCAGCAAGCTGATGAGTGTGGGGCAGTTCCAGCACGGGCAGAAGGGTGCTCACGCTCCCCGGGAGGTGCTGGGCTCAGAGGCTCTCACAGACGCTCCTGGCCATTGGTGGTGTTTATCTCTGGCTTTGTGCGGCTCTGTTTCAATTGGCGGTGGGCAGAAAGGAATTGGGAGGGAAGAGCGCGACCTCCACCCTTGGCGGAGCAGGTCCTCCTTCCCGGGGCTGTGGCCGGCCAGGTCTCTGCGGGGCCTGTGGGCCAGTGGCCGCCCCTTCACACCCTGAAAACCTCTATCAGTTTCAGGTTCCTCATCTCTAAATTGGTGGCAGTAATTATAGGAGGCTCAGGTGATTTATGGGAATATTCTTTGCAAATGAAATGATGGCATTGTCGTCATTTTTATTGTTACTGTCACTGCAGTGGCTCGGGTCGAGGCTGGGGGTTGCCAGGGTCAGGACTGGGTAAAGTCTGGGGAAGACCAGGGTACTAGGAGGCAGGAGGGGTTTGTGAGACTTGAGAATCTTGTGAAGGTTGAAGATCAAACTAGTCTTGACGGGTCTGGTCTTAGTGAGGGAAGTTTCCTGCAGAATATCCACCTATTGCTGTACCTCATGGGGCTTCTGAGTTAGGAAGGTGGGCAGAAGAGTTGGTTCCTGGGCAAATGGAGAAAACCTCAGCAGGTAGCATGCCTGGCTCAGGTATCATGAGTTCCTCATAGGACCTAATTCAAGGCCCAAGACAAGAGGCTCCAGAGCACTTGTGGAATGGCAGCCTGGCCCTGAAAAGAGGGCCCCTGAAGCTAGGAAAATAGGTGTGGGATAAAGTGAGTGGCTGGACCACCTCCTGCGCTAGTCAGATTCTCGACACTGCTGGGTGTGAGCTGGGACCTCTGGGAGGCAGTGCAGGCAGCTGAGGCCTGGAGTGAGGAAGGGATTGATTTGCTCAGGAATGTATGCTGCACCTCTTAGTATGTTGGGTGCTGGTCTGGGCACTGTGACTCCAGATGTGCAAGAGACATCCAGCTCCCGGTCTCAGCTGTGGAGGATGACCCTGAGGCAGGCTTGCCTGTTACAGCCTCATCTTCCTCAGTAATTTTAGAGAAAATGTAAGATAACCAGGGGCATGCATATTCTGTGATTCTTCACAGACAGGATGGGATACACAGGCAGGGCCCGAAGGTAGAGGATCTTGGCCAGTGTGGCTTCAGACAGCCGCAGGCATCCTCAACCTCCTTGAATTCTCCCAGCCCATTGGCCTCTCCCTGGGATACTCCGATGCTAAGACTGGCCAGAAGACGGCGATGATAAGAGCAACCTGGGGAAAAGGTAACATCTCAGTCACCCCATCTAATTGGAAATTGCCTGACCTGGAGAACAGCTGTCTGGAAGGCCAGCAAGCAGTTCATCAGTGTACTGAAGTCTCAGAGAAAGGACTTGTCTCGGCTAGTGGGCCACTGCACTTCTTGGTTGCCTATTTAACGCAAACCATCTAGGGGCAGCCTCCCATTCTATCTCAGTGAAATCCTAAAGCCCCCTGACTCTTCCAGCCAGAAGTTTTCCCTTTAGGACCTGCCTGAGGGCTGCAAAGCTAAAATACCTCCCACTCTCCCTTCTTGGTGCAGGTCTCCATACTGTGGACTCAGAATGCAGAGGGGAGGGTCTTGCCTCTATTCCTGGCTTCTCAGGAGCTGTGTTACCTGGACGATTCCCCTCCTCTTTGGGCCCCAGTTCCTTACCTGCAGAATGAAAATGGCTGCCTTGTTAGAACTGCAAAGCAACATGTCCAGAGAGCTTGTGCTGTTGATCTACATCAACCATCTTGCCATGGGCCTGCTTCATACCTTGCAGGCACTTCAGTGTAATGATCATAGAAGACACCCGCTGGGTTTCTTCCTATCCAGTGTTCTATGAGTCTGTGATCGTTGGTTCTAGCCCAACCTCTCAGAAGATGAACAAACTGGTAATTTTACCATTTCACTACTTTTGCAATTTGTTAATACCGTTTTCACCATTTACTCTGCCATTGACAAGCTGTGTGTCTTTGGGCAAATCACTTGATTTCTCTGGACATTAGTTTCCTCATTTGTAAATGGGGATGATTCCTGATAAAGTACATAGAACAGGGCTTGAGATATAGATACTTTATAAACAGATTTTCTAGAAACTGATGGAAAGAACATCTTCATGCTGACCTTAAAGCAGGTTTTAAGCTGGAAAATTTAGATTTTCTAATAGACAATCTATTTGATGCTGTAAAAAGGGGTGACTTAAATCAAATGACCGGGGAGTGCGAGTTAGTCTATGAAGCCCTCCTGGCCTGGGGCTGGTGAGGGGGATGGGGCATCTGGGGCATGTTCTCTGTCTGGTAGTCCATAGCTTTGCTATTTTTCTTCTAATACTGTCAATACAGCTAAGGGTTCAACTGGCAGTAAACCACAAGGCATCCTTCCAGCCACCATGCCTCTGAGAGCAAAGCTTGGGAGGACTGCTTCTGCCTACATGCCTGCCTGTCCTCATCCACAATGTTTAAGGTGATTTCAAGCCAGAGGGCCTAGATTCTTATCTTGACCCTGCCGCCCCTGACTCACCATGTGACCTTGAGCAAGTCATTTTACCTGTCCATGTCTCAGTCTCCTCAGCTACAAAATAGGAGTGGGAACAAAAATGCTTGCCCTGCAGGATAGACAAAAGGTCAGTTTTAGTTGGATTCTTCGGAAAGAAGAGCCTTAGACAAGGACTTGGGTGTAGACAGTTTGCGTGGAAGGTGATCCCAGGAAGCAGGGCTGAGGGAGCAGGAGGAATGAGACAGGGAGGGAGGAGATCCAATGAAGGGAGTGGAATCAAGGTAGCTGCCTTAGGCAATGGGCCCCTGACCCCACTGGGAGCTCTTTAGAAGAGCTTACAGAATGCCTCTCAAGTTATCTGCCAGAGAATAGGAGGCTGCAGCATTTATCCAAAGGCTGCTGCCCTTCGTTGTCTGCTCCCCAGTCTAGTTTCTATTCCCCTATAAGAAAGCTCTCCAGACCAGTGGCCATAGAACAACCTCTGTTTCATTATGTTCATGTTCTGTTGATTAGGAGTTTGGAAAGGACATAGCAGGGGAGGCTTGTCTTTGTTCCATGATGGCTGAGCCTTAACAAGGAAGACTTACAGGCTGGGGTGACTCAGCAAGTGGGGTCTGAAGTCATCTGAAGGCTTGTTCACTCACATGTCTGGCTATGGAGGTTGTCTGCTTCCTGGGACCTGTTGGCTGGAACACCTAGGCGGCCTATCCCTGCGGCCTCTTCATGTGGGCTAGTTACACTTCCTCAAATCACAGCGGCTGCATTCTAAGTGCAAGCATCCCAAGAGAACCAAATGGAAGCTGTGTTACCTTTGATAGCTTTGCCTCAGAGTCACACATTGTCACCTCCATCACGGCCACAGGCCCTCCCAAATTCAAGGTGGGCAAGCAGAGTCCTACCTCTCCAGTGGGAGGCATGTCAATATCACATTGTTAAAAGAGCACATGAAATGGGAGATGTTGTTGTAGCTGGTTTTGGAAAAGATGACTTGCCACATTCCCCAAGTCATTCACTTCCCTGAATATCTGGGAATAGAGGGCTCTACAGAGTCAGAAAATGTTCTCAAGCAGAAAGGCGGGGAGACATGTGGCAGAGGCATGGAGCTGCCCAGAGGTGAGCTGAGGGCATGTGACTCAAAATTGTCTAATGAGGCTCAAATGATATGAAAATGCTGAACAGCCTTTTGGGTTTATTAAATCTGAGGGAATTGCCTGATAGCGAGCTTCACTTTTCAGTAGATGGCTTGGTAAATACCAGGGCCTTCTTCACGGCTGTGGGTCCCATGCTAGGATAGGATAAATACAGCTGGTGGTTTCTCATGTCTTGTGGCTCAGGAACCATTAGTGAGGGCAAACCCACACTTCCAGACTTTACTTCTGCCTGGAATTTGGTGTCTCACCTGACTCTGCCATACTCTCCAAGACATCTCACCAATCAGGTTTTCTTTTGGGGCTCACCTAGACCCTCTCTGGGGCAGCTCTTGCCAGCAGCCCTCACATAACCGTCAGCCTAGAAACTGCAGCAGCCCGGGGCCAGTGTGCCGGAGACTCCTAAAAGTGCTCCGAGTGCGTTGGAGAGGTCGTAGAGTCCTAAGCAGTGCTCCTCTGGAGTTGCCAACCTTCATGGCAGGGTGGGCATCTTGGTTTTTAAGCAGAGATGAAGCTCACATGGTGCCTCCCGGAAGCTTGTCTCCCTGCATGGCCCATCACCAGAATGGGAGCTGCCATCTGCCTGGTGCTCCACCTGTCCCCGTCAGACTACCACCCATGGGCCACACCTAGGTGAGGATGGCTGATGTCTTTATATCTTTATTTTCATTCTAACTTGTTATGATGTCCTTGCTGATGGGCAGGTGCTGATTTGATGGAATTAAAATATTTCAGGGCCATATTGGAGTTAAATGTTTGTCTTTTCCGATTCTCTAAATGATACAGGAGCAGAATCTAGTCCACCTTCTCTTCACAATTTCACACTCCACAGTGCAATGAGGAGAGGTGTGAGCCAGTTAAGAGCACAGGCTCTGAAGCCTGCCAGACCTAGATTCCAAATCTGCCACCTAGGCAAGGCTGTGTGACCTTTAGTGTGTTACTTAACTTCCCTGAGCCTCAGGGAAAAAAAGAACTAGTAATGTACACTTTTCAAGATTTCTGTAAGGATTAAATAATATAATGTTTGTCAAGTGCTGAGCGCAGTACCTGGCACAAGGCAAGTATATAATGATATATACATTATCAGAGCACAGAGCAGGTGCTAACAGCACTTCTTAAACTCTTGTTGAAATGCTGTAGGAGAAATTGAATTTTTGCAATAAACGAATAATTTATTTCCTATAGTATAATTAGGGTAAGGGATTCTTAATTTCAGACCTGATCATTGTTGTTAAACAGAGTCTCAAAAGTAAGTGAAGGGTGAATTTTATGGCATATGAGTTATATCGCAATAAAGATTTTTTTTTTAAGTTAATACAGATGAGGACAGGGCCAGGGGCAGAGCTGTGGGAGGAAGCTTATGGTCTTGGCCCCTGAGGAACAGCTGGCTGGCTAGCAGAGCTGCTCCAGCTGAGAACTCAGATCAGCCAAGCAGGTGTGGAGTGTGTGGCCATCCAATGCCAAGCAGAGCCTAGAGTCCGCAGCAGTGGCCAGGTCTCACACTGGGGTGCTGGAGTCTGGAAAAGCGGGGACCAGGAAGGAGGACGCATCGGGCTGCTCTTAGAGGGGGCTGTTCCAGGAGCTGAATGACAGCAAGAACACCACCCACTGACCCTTGGCACAGCCCCCAGAGCAGACAAGCAGCTATGATGGCTGCCGTTGTGTAAACGGGGAAACAGCTTGAGGCCTAGACCTTCTGCCTGAACTTGCTGGTCCTTTGATGCCTCTGTGGACAGAGCCCATATTTGGTAGACAGAAAAGTCCACAACAACGTAATCAAAGGTAGGTCCCCAAGTCTTACATCAATGGAACCTGTTTTTTCCTTTTCTGTCCCACCCGGTAGTGAGTGATCAGCACTGTACACCTTTCCCTCAGGGTGGCGTGTGTGTTGGGAGTGTCCTTTCCTTTGCTGTCCCGCACTATGAGAGGAGAGGAATGAGGATAGGCATGATGCCACTGAGGCATCCACACAGCCCCAGATATGCCGTGCACCTGGCATGTGGGCCTGGCATGGGTGCTGAGGGTCTAAGTGCTGGGTAGAGTCAACCCTGCCCTTGGGGAGCCTCCTACCCCGGGCTGGACTCAGTCTGTTCAGCAGAAGAGGCTCCCAAATGGAAGCTGAGTGTAGACAACTCAGCAGGGCTTCTCATTCAGCAGTACCTCAGCTCTACTGTCCGGATGACCACTGCTTCTCCGGCTATTCTCAGGGCACTCCCCAGCCTGAACTATGGTTGTTTGAGTACCTGGCCCCTCCCCAGACCATGGAGAGCAAAGACCTTGCTGACATATTGTGGTTCTATACCCACGCATTGGAACTGGGCTGACTTTGGTTCTCCTTCTCAGCTCTGTCACTTTGTTTTCTTTCTTTTTTTTGAGACAGAGTCTCACTCTCTCACCCAGGCTGTAGTGCAGTGGCATGATCTCGGCTCACTGCAACCTCTACCTTCTGGGTTCAATTTATTGTTCTGCCTCAGCCTCCTGAGTAGCTGTGATTACAGGCGCCCACCACCATGCTCCACTAATTTTTGTAGAAACAGGGTTTTGCCATGTTGGCCAGGCTGGTCTTGAACTCCTGACTTCAGGTGACCCACCCACCTCACGGATTGTGCTAGGATTACAGATGTGAACCAATGCACCGAGCCTCAGCTCTGTCACTTTTTGTGAGACCTGGACCAAGTCCCTCAGCCTTTAAAGCCTCAGTGTCCGTGTATGTATCATGCCGTTAATAGAAACTCTGATTAACAGGCGTGTATATGAAGGCACTTGCTACCATGCCTAGCAAACAGAAGTGCTCAATAAATATGAAATATACAGTGCTAGAGTTATGTGGGCCCTGAAGAACCTGTTATGCACCAACAAGTGTGTGGAGTGAATTGAATTGTATGAGCAGCACTGCTTTCCATACTTCTGAGACAGCCTGGAGGCAAAGCGAGCAGGTGCTAGAGGCAAATTTCCTGGGTTCAAATCCTGGCTCTGCCACTTCACGACTGTGGGCAAACCTGTTTAGGCTTGCTGAGACTCTGTCTTTATCTATGAAATGTGGTTACTAATATCTATCCACATAGGGTTATTATGAGGATTTAGTGATCAATACAGAGAAAGCACTTAGAATCATATGTCTGAACATGGTAGGCATCCAGTAAATAGTATATTTTAAATTATTGCCATCCCACAGAAATTCAGCAAGGCGTCCAAGTGGCAGGAAACTAAATATCTGAACAACCAAAGTGAAATGGTCTGGCTTTGCATCCCCGCCCAAATTTCATCTGGAATTGTAATCCCCATGTGTCAAGGGAGAGACCTGGTGGGAGGTAATTGGATCATGGGGGTGGTTTCCCGCGTGCTGGTCTCGTGATAGTTAGCAAGTTCTCGCGAGACCTGCTGGTTTCAAAGTGACAGTCTCCCCTGTGCACTCTCTCTCTCTCCTGTTGCCAGGTAAGATGTGCCTGCTTCCCCTTCACCTTCCACCATGATTGCAAGTTTCCTGAAGCTTCTCCAGCCATGCAGGACTGCGAGTCAGTTAAACCTCTTTTGCTTATAAATTAGACAGTCTCAGGTAGTATCTTTACTACCTGAGAACGGACTAATACACAGAGCCAGGTGATGTTTTAAGGAATTTATGTTTTCTAATGGTGCCAACTCTTATTGCTCCTCTATACCCAGAGACTTTGTGTGTGTGTGTGTGTGTGTGTGTGTGTGTGTGTGTGTGTGTGTGCAGTGGTAGAATCCAGCTCACTGCAACCCCTGCTTCCTGGGTTCCAGTGATTCTTGTGCCTCAGCCTCTTGAGTAGCTGGGATTACAGGAATTGCGCCACCACACTGGGCTAATTTTTGTATTTTTAGCGGAGATGGAGTGTTGCCATATTGGCCAGCCTGGTGTTGAACTCCTGTCCTCAAGTGTTATGCCCACCTCAGCCTCCCAAAGTGCTGGAATTACAGGCATGAGCCACCATGCCTGGCTATACCCAGAGACTTTGACCTAGAAATTTAAATCTTCCATAAATCTCAATGGCATTAGGCTAAGGCATTTGGTGCCCTGCAAGCCAACCGGATGTCTGAGCCCTACTGAAGAAACCAGCCCCTGGCTATTTGGAGATGTATAAGTAGCTTTGGACCTGAGCCTCCATTCAGCTGGTGGCTTCTTCCAACCCCTCCTCTTTCTAAAACAGTGTTCCTGCGTTTGGGTTCCAACAAGCTGGGGTTTGAGCAGGAATTTGAGCCCTGCCACATTTGATAGAGGTACAAGTCCCTCCCCCACAGAGGCTGGGTCACACAATCTGAATAGAGGCTGTAGTTTCACCAGTTCCCAAACCTTTGTCTTCTCAACTCTCATCATGATTTTTTAGTAGGAAGAAGAATGATAGATAACCCGCACACTGCAGCCTAGTCTTATGGCTTTGGGCCACACCTCATGGTTTACAAAGCTCGTTTCCTTCCATCCCGTCCATTGGTCCCTCAAACACTCTAGGAGATGATGTGAGCACTCGAGGGAGATGGCCTTGGCTCACATGATCTCAGAGGTATTGCACAGGGGAGAGCCTGGGCTGGGACCTGCACAGGACATTGAGACCTCTAATCCCTATTCTCCCCTCTAGGCCATGTGGCCTCTTCAACCCTGGGGCCTCCAACTTTGCCTGGTTGCCTCCACCCCCAGTGAACGAGCTTCTCCATGCTGCCCAGTCTGAAGGTCACATTTGTGTATTTGTTCCTTGAGCACCAAAGCCCACGACCTTCTCCCTATCTTTTTCTCTATCCTTGTCTAGGAATCTGACAAGGACGAGAGAAGTCTGGCTTTCCAAGTACTCTTTGTCCTAAAGCCTAGGGAAGAATAAATGAATGCAAGGTGTGAAAATATACCTGCCCTGTCTCTGTTCCTCTACCCCTCTTCCAGAAGGCCCAAGGTCAGTGCATGGGTATCAGGTTAGTTGAGGGTGATGGGTCCAGCCACTCTCCCCACTGCCAGAGGGAGAAGACTTCCATGGCCAGTCTTTCCCAAGGAGGCTCTGGCTGATAAAGAGCAGAAGCAGTGAGGCATCCTATTGAAGAGATTGTTTTTGGCATTGCATATCCTGTGGCTTGAAACCTGCGTCTGCCCCCTCTCCCTTATTTCCTGTGTAGTTTTGACCGAGTCTTTTAACCTCTCTAAGCCTCAGTTTCCTCATTTGGAAAATAATGATATTGAAACCCATTATATAAGCTTGTTTGAGGATTAAATGAGGCGGTGAATACGAAGTGTTTAGCAAGCAGTCATTGTTGGCTCTTCTCCTTGCTGTTATTATTATTACTCATAGTGTTGTTCCCTATTTTAGATTTCCCTATAAGTAACAATCTCATTGGCCTGTGAATGCTAATCTCTCCCTCTCAGGGCTACAGAGAGTTCTCCTGGGATACATAGCATGTGTCAAGTGATAATTTATTGCTCCACAGCTCACTTGCACTCACCCATGAAGCAGGGAGAGGATGTCAGATAAACCAAATGCATAGAAGCAGGTTTCTCATGGTACCCTCTCAGCCTGCTCATAATACGGTTCTGCCTGGATGCAAACATAGCAACAGGAACAGAGCTTTCCTGCTGATTGGTTACAGACCTATCTGTGATCACGCCACCTCTAACCACTTCTGCCAATTACCAATAAATATTCTCAAGCTCGCCTGCATGAGCACTTGAATGAGATGTTCATCCCTGAGTCTTTGCCTGCTCTGCCAGCTGGGCCACTTATCTTCTGCCTCATCCTGCAATTTGCACCCAGCCTCTTTCCCTGCCTCCTACCCGGGTTACTGGCCTGGAGTCGATGTGAGTCCTGTGAGCTGGCTTCCCACAGGAACGGCCTCAAGCTACCTTCCTTCTTAACTCTTTTTCATGGCTCAGTGTAGCTTCCCCTCCGGGGGAGTCAGTGATGGTTTCCTGTCCTTTCCTCCTTGGCTCACTGAGAACTGGGCTGCATGGGTGCAGATACCACACTGACATCAGAGTCGGTCCAGGTGCTTAAACTAGAAACTCAGTTGCTACCTGACACCTGACTTTCCTCCTCTTCTCACCCAGCCCAACCCAAGTGCTGTCAATTCTAATTCCAAATGGAGTCCATCTGCTTCTCTCCATCCTCATTGTCGCTGGTCTGAGCTCACACTTGGGCTGCTGCAGTAGTGGATGAACTGATCTCCTTGATGCTGCTCTTGCCTCCCCAAATCTGTTTTCTGCGTTGCAGAGTAATATTTCTCAAACTCATGTGTGATTATGTTTGCAAGATCTAGACCTGCTTAGGATCCTTTAATATCACCCCATTGCACTTGGGATAAGAGCAATCAGCAGGCCTGGGGTGCTGTGGTTACTGCCTGTCCCTCTGACTCAGCCTCCCTCCCCTTACTTGCCAGGCTCCAGCTCACTGGGTTCTTCCTCCTGCCTGGAAATGTCTCTGGCTTCTATGTGTGGTCAACTCTGACTCATCCTCCAGGACTCAGCTTACATGTCATTTCCCAGCCCCCAATCTCAATCAGGTCCCCTCTCAGATTTCTCATCACCTTTGTTTTTCTGAAAAGCACTCTTTACAATCTATAACTGTGTCTATTACTGATGTTAGTATTATTGTTCAATGATGGTCTCTGCATTAGACAATGAGCTTCAAGGAGCAGAAACAAGCCTGACTTCGTTTCCCAGTCACCAGCATAGTGCCGGCATGTGGTAGGTGCTCAACCAGTATTTGTCAGATGGAAAACTAAGTCAATGAGGTACCAGAGGGATTCAGAACGGGTAGCAAGCAACTCAAGGAAGACTTCCTGGTGAGGGGGTTGGTAAGCTCTGAGGTGGGCCTGGAAGGGCGCCTTGGATTTGCAGAAGCTGGGATGTGAGAGAAGGCATTTCAGGTAGAATGAACAGTGTCAGCAAAGGTAACGAATGTTTGTGATGTGTCTGGAGTTGGGGGTTTACCCTAGTTTACTTTGCAGAATGGTAATGACAGGATTGAAATAAGCTTGGAACAGTGGAAGTCAAGCTGAGACATTTGAAACATATCCCTAGGAAAATGGGGAGCTCTTGATGGTTTCTCAGCAGAGGACTGTTACAGTGAAGACCTGTGATGCTTAGGATCTGTAGAAGCAGGAAGCAGGGGCACCTCCCGGTGTTCTAAGCCTGGAGCTCGAGGCTATGGCCTTGGGAATGGGAAGGGAGGGAAGGTGGGAAGAGATAGTGGCGCTGTGGGTGGGAGGGGTCCTGAATGAGATGTGGCCCTGGTCATGGCTGAAACATGTATGAGTTCATTCAAGCATACTCAGCAGGCACGGGAGCATCCTTGAGGTGGTGGAAAGGGAGATAATGTTTTAACACAAAATGTTTTCCTTAACTACACAGCTCATTCCCATCCACTGGAAAACATTTAGAAAATGTATACAGCAAGTAGAAGTAAACATGTCCAGTAATCCCACTGCCTAGAAGTAATTGTTGTGAACATTCTGTTATATGATATTCCCACACTTTTTCTAGGCATGATTGTAAGATTTTTATTCTGAAAATGCTGTACACACTGCCTTGAACCTGCTTCTATTTCAATTTCACTTAGTATCATGAGGCTTTTTCTATGACAAAAAAGATGCTTATGTAATAAACATACTTGTACAAAACCAATTTAAGTTGTTTTATACGCTGTTGTGTAGATGCACCATAATTTATTTAAGCAATCTCCTGTTGTTGGACATACAGATTTTTTTCTCAGACTCTTTCCTTCCTCCCTCTGTTCCTCTCTTCCTCTCTTCCTCCCTTCCTTCCTTCCTCTTGCTTTGTCACCTAGGCTGGAGTACAATGGCACAATCACTACTCACTGCACCCTTCAACTCCTGGGCTCAGGTGATCCTCCCACTTCAGCGTCCTGAGTAGCTGGGACTATAGGCACATGCACCATGTAATTTTTGGATGTTTCATAGAAGCAAGGTTTTGCCGTGTTGCCCAGGCTTGTCCCGAGCTCCTGACCTCAGGTGATTCTGCCCGCCTCCGGCTCCCAATCTGCTGGGATTACAGACATGAGTCACTGCACTTGGCCTCGGTCGTTTTGTTTTGCTGTTATAAACAATGATGCTGGAGTCGTCTTTATAGCTAGGTGTTTATATACATCTTGAATTATCTCTTTAGAATACATTTCTAGAAGTAGAATTGCTGGGTTAAAAGTACCAATGTGTTTAGGCCTTCTGATTCTCCTTTTCAAACAACCCTTCAAAAGTTTTTTTTTGTTTGTTTTTGAGACAGGGTCTCACTCTGTCACCCAGGTTAAAGTGCAGTGGTACAATCACAGCTCACTGCAGCCTCGAACTCCAGGGCTCAAGTGATCCTCCCACCTCAGCCTCCCAAGTAGCTGGGAATTATTTATATATTTATTTATTTATTTATTTATTTATTTTGTAGAAACGGGGTTTTGTCATGTTGGCCAGGCTGGTCTCAAAGTGCTGGGGTTACAGGCGTGAGCCATCCTGTGCAGCTAAAAGTTTTTTACTCCTTTACACTCCCATTAGGATTAATAGTTTATATTCTAGTTTTAGAAAACCTTTGCTAGTTGGAGAAAAGTATTTTTCTATTTCTTCAACTTGTACTTATATTGTAATTTGAATTTCTTTTTCAATAATTTTGAACCTTTTAAAAATGTTTTGACCGTTTGTATTTCTTCTGCTAATTGCAATTCCTATTCATGCAGCTTTTCCTCTGTTCATGTTCGTTTTTCTAATTAGATAGTTTAAAATAAAAACATTTAGTGGGAACCTGTTCCTACTAAATTAAGGACTTTGATTTTTTTTCTGTCATGTTTGCTACAAAAAAATTTTGGAGAGAGGGTTTTTAAAAAGCAGCAGGCTTATTCTGCACCATATCATTGACTTTCCCATAGAGATGTTTGTGTGGTTGTATCAGTTCAGGTTAAGTTAAATTGCTAGTAACAGACCCAAGTTAATTAGCTATGTCCATCAGGGTCCAGTTCAGAGACTGAAACCACACCAGTAATTTGAACAGTAATTAGAAAATTTAATATAATTATTAACTAGGAAAAGGGGATTGACTACCAAAAGAGGTAAAGAGAACACTAAAGAAGACAAAAATAGCAGATACAAGGAGCAACTACTAGGGAAGGTGGAAGCCATCCCCACCTCTACTTGTCCCGGGCTGAAATTCTAACTTCCTAAGAGAGAGTGTGGCTGTGGCCTGCTGGAATGGGGGAGTTCACTGAGATACTGACCAGCAAGGATACTGACCCAGTGGAAACTGGCAAAACTCTGAAGGGTTGATGCCAGTGGTTTTCCTGAACACTGCTGGCAGCCTCTCCCATAGGTGCAAGGTGAGACCACTGGAAACAGGAAAAGTAATCCCCTCTTCTATGTGCAGTAACCTTCCAGTGTCTTCTACTGATAAAGCCTAACATGATGTCAACTGGTGAAGGAGCAATGTTTACAGAGTCCAGCTCCAGTGCCACAAGCAAGACAAAGAAGGATAGATTAGATTTGGATCCAACAGGTAATATATTGATATATGGGACATTGGTTTAAACACACTAGAAGTCTATTTTTTTCTCACTTCAAAATCTGGAGGTCTCTATTCAGGGCTCATAGGGCAGTTCTGCTTCAGGAAGTCCTTCAACATCTGAGATCCAAGCTCCTTCCAGTCTGCCACCCCACTTTCCCTCCATTGAGGTCCTTGTCCTCATGGTCAGGATGGTAGGCAGAGCTCAAACTATCACAGCCATGGTTTGGACATGGAGGGGTGGAAAAGCAACAGGGACAAAGAATGTATGAGAACCAGCTTCTCGGGAGCTGCCGTTTGTCAATTCTGCATCATCTCCTTGGACAGAACTTAGTCACATGGCCATGGACAGCTATTTGGGAGTCTGAAAAAGCTTTATTTTGGAGGGCCTGAAGTTAAAAATCAGAGGTTCTCTTAAAATGGAAGAAGGGAGAAAGATGTTGATGCACAGTGAGCGATCTCTGCCACAATAAGCTAAACTGGCTAGACCTTTATGAAGAAGATGTAGTCAAAATGGCCACAGGCCCACTACCGTGACTGAAAGTTAGCCAGCTACACCAAGTAAAATATTCTGGAACGTTAAAGCTGGAAGGAACCTTAAGGATTATTTATTCTAAGCTTTTAGTGTTTCCCATAACAACCCTGGGGGCCTGGGAGGGGCAGTAACTTGTCCAAGGCCATCTGAATAGCTCTTGGCATGGCTGGAGGTAGAGCCGGGGTCTCCTTCCCTCTCCACCTAGTGTATCTTTCCACTCTCTGCGACTTAGGGTCTCCCATGGCCATTGTCTTCAGAATGAGTCCTGCATAATTACACTTGCAACTTATGGCGCTACAAAAGATCATTTCACAGTGAAGATATTAGGGTTTATGACATGTGCCTGGTCCTCAAATCAAGCACATAGGATGTAAAATTAGAGCCCAAGAAGCTTTGGATTATTAGGACCTAAACTGCATCCTCTCTCCATTACCTAATGGAGCCCGTGTGGGCCCATGCTGTGAGGACGCAGCAGGCATGAGGTAGCAGTAAGTCATATTCTGCTGGAATTCAGCAGTGAAAGCTGTCGGCATAGGCCACAGTAGTCATCCCCATTATCAGCCAGACTCCCATCTTCCTATTTGGCTATGGAAATAATGGAACGATTTTCTTAGAAAAGCTATATAAGTCAGAGTCCCTGTAGGAAACAGAATTTATCCCGGATGTTTCAGATGAAGAGACCTTCACAGAGTGGCTAATTAGAGATGCAGGGTTAAGGAAACAAACAGGAGAGGTGAGACACCCAGAGATGAGCCCTCTATTCCTGTGGTGAGGGGCGGGGAGGGAGCAGTGCTACTGGAGCTGGACCTGGCTAAGAGGGAAGCCGCTGAGGGATGTGTCTACAGCTAGACCTGCAGCATTTAGCAGGGCAGAAATGCACACCCTCTCTCTTTTTCCCTAGGGTCTGCTAGGGTCTCTTCCTGGTTGAAAGCAACCAGAAGCTCGAGGAAACCCGAGGGGAAACTGGAGGATGCAGTCCACAGAAGCAAGCTTCCTGGATATGGAGCAGAGCAGAGAGGGTGAAGAATAAGTGTGCAAAGAATAACATTAATCATAGTTCAGGCCTTGCCCCAGCTAATACCTGGACTGAAATATATTTAGTATCTGTATTTGTTGTTGTTGTTGTTGTTTGAGACAGAGTCTCACTCTGTTGCCCAGATTGGAGTGCAGTCTTGGCGCACTGCAACCTCCGCCTCCCAGGTTCAAGCAATTCTCCTGCCTCAGCCTCCCGAGTAGCTGGGGTTATAGGCATGCACCACGACACTAGGCCAATTTTTTTGTTTGTTTGTTTTGTTTTGTTTTGGTAGAGACAGGATTTCACTATGTTGGTCAGGCTAGTCTTGAACTCCTGAGCTCAAGTGATCCAACCGCCTCAGCCTCCCAAAGTGCTGGAATTACAGGCATGAGCCACTGCGCCTGGCCATTTTTAGTATCCTTACAATGTAATTTGTGAATGGCAAATGTGTGGCACATGCGACCCCCTCCCCACTCCACACTCCCAGCCAATGGCAGATATTACTAATTGATCATGGCTCTCTTTTCTATGGGTCCGAGAAGTCAACTTACAGTGCTCAAAGAAACACCACCCATTGAGTGGGGTGGCATGTGAGATGAAACTCATTTGGAGCTGTAACATTTAAACAGCCTTACAGCTATGGCCTGCCTGCCCAAACAAATCTTGTGGCTAATTTTTCTTTTTCTGGAAATTAGCTGAGCAGGTGTGTTTGTTGAGTCAACTGAGAGCCCTGCTGGGAAAGCCAAGCTGTGACATTTCTGAAGTGTATTGGTGCAGCCATATTGTGATACAGATGAGGAGGTGAGGCAGGAGACTGTATCTGCTTTAAGCAAGGTGGTCACTAGCCCAGGCACCAGCCAGACCCTCTTGGCTCATCTGTTAAGCAGAATGATGTTAGCCAAGGCAGAGGGCAGGGCTGTGTTCGCTTGAAAAGCCGTCGGCTTTCAGAGCGTCTGTGGAGGACCTTGCTGTGTAGGGCGCTCTCCTAGGTCCTGACTGACTTCTAACATGGAGAGTAGAAAATGGAAAGCCCTTATGATTGTGAATGTTGCTAGCATGCTGTAGGACATGGGTGGCAAATAAGTCTCAACTCGTGCTCCATTTCTGTCCATTTCTGTTGGCCCTCTGTAGTGCTGTGTTGAGATGGATTCAGTGGCTGTGTCCAGGCTCAGTGGACAGGAGAGCTGTGATCAATTAGGAATATCTGTCCTGGGCAGGAGTGGGTAAGGGGGGCACATGCTTGTGTCTTATTTGCCATTTCTGGTGTAGGGAAAGCTCATGGTTGAGAGTCCCAGACAGGGCTTCTAGATGCAATATTTTAAGCAAGTCATTTGACCTTCTTGGAGCCCAGTTTCCTCATATGGAAAACAATGACATCGCTTACATGACTTTCAAATTCTCTCTGTCTTAGAAATTCTTCTATTTAAAGTTTTCCAAGGCTTCAGTGTAAAACTTGCACCGAATCTGTTTGATCCCATTAAAACATGTACAACTCTCCACTCTTTGCCATATGCTTGAGCAACGGAGCCATCTATTCCTGGAGAAGGCCATCTCCCCAGGCAGGAGCAGCTGGGGACCCTGGAGACAGGAGGCTTCTCATACTAAACAGACCCTATCCTGTAATCTCAACCGAAGGATCCAGGAGGCATGATTCACATCTCGCCTGTTTCCTCTCCTCCGAGAGCCCGAACCTCTCCCCTCCTGCTCTGCAAACGCGCCTGAATGCAGAGTCCTGAAATTTAGGGTCATGGTTTCAAAGTTCATGGTCCTGAGAATAAACAAAAAAACTATTGTGGTTGCATAGAGCTGTGGACCCCATTAACACTGTCCCATGAATATTTATAGTGTGGAACGACAAAAGAACATAGAGGCCATATTGTATTTCCTAGAACTTTCTTTCTAGGGGTCCTTTCTCTGTGGGTCACTTTAATGTAAGCTTTGCTTATTTAGTTGCACACTTTAAGCCGATTAACTTTTTACTAAAAAAACCCTCCCTGTTTGTTTGTACATACACTCCCTTGACAAAGATTCACAGAAAACTGCTTTAAACCTGTTAAATCCCTCCGCTGGAAACTTGCAATGAACTAAATGCATCTGTGGGTAGGATTTCCCTGTAACGCTCCCCGCCTCTGGCCCCTCTGCACCACCTCAGCCTGTTTCCTGAGAGGAATTCCAATGGTTTGAATTCTACATATTTAGTTCCTCCAATAACCTGGGCTTATCTCTAGGTGACTATCTTATGGAACATCTACGAAGTCTTGCCTGCTTCCTGAGTGGCTTGTTATTGGAGTGGACAAACAGCAAGCCCCAGGCAGATACCCTATGTTTCTCTAAAAGAAATTGTAGCGAAATCAAATGTTAGGTCAGAGACCATGGACTCCATTGGTTTCCAAACTGCAGTGTCCATCCGAGTCACCTGTGTCTCATTGTATGAGTGAAGAAAATGCCTTAAAGGGAAACACACAGCTTCCAGTAAGACTGTGGAGGTGCAGACCATGTCTCTTGCCCTGTGTAGACCATGCTTCATGTCCCAAGATACAGAGCCACTGCAGAGCATTTGTGATTAGGTCCATAGGGAGGAAGCTGACTGAACAGTAAACCATGCCTTAATATAGCCCTGAGGTCTACGTGTAGAAATGAAAATCAGGAAGTGTCCTGGTTGTGAGATGAGGTAGGGTGGGTACCTCCTGCAAGTCACTCTCCTCGGATAAAACCCAAGTCCTCCTTGGTTTGGAGCAAGCCCTGGGGCAGGGCAGGGCATTGGCCAGGATGGACCAGGAAGTTTGGGGGCTGCCCTGAGCATGCCATTCTCTGAGTGCCAAAGAACAGAGTCTTGGAGATAGTGCAGTTGGTGGAAGGTGGCAGCAGACGGAAGGGGTCTCCCTCTGACTAGCTGGCTGCTGCCTGGCTCAAAGTCTCCCCAGCTCTGCAAACCCCAGTTCAGGGGCCATTCACCACTAGACTCTTGGAATCTCCAGTGTGGAGAAGTATGAAGACTCCTCCAGGCTCAACCCCTCCTGCACTTTGTCTCTTGAAAGCAGCCGCCCAGGCTGTCCCCACCTGGCTAGGCTGGTGGCTCCTCTGTTGGCAGAGCACATCCTTGAATTCCAATGCTGGGACCTGCCTCCTGTGCAGGGTGGTGAACCGAGCTCTGAGCCTGGAATTTGGAGCCAAAAGGTCTGAGTTCAAGCCCTGTCCCCTTCTTACAGATTGTCGACTTGGGCTAGTCATTAACTTTCCTAAGCCTCGCTTTTCCCTATAAGATTGGGCTGGTGGCCTTCCTGCCTTCCTCTAGGACTTCTGCCAGGGGGCATTTGTTCACTCACTGATTCAGGGATGAGAATGTTCTGAAGATCAGTGCCAGACCCTGTGCTGGATGCTGAGGTTTCAGGTGTGGGGGCTGTTTGCAGGAGAGGAGGATATATGCGTGGAAGGGGTGGCATACTGTAAAGTGCTGTACCAGAATGAGGGACTCCTGGTTACCCACTCAACCCTGGGTGCTCTAACAGCCCCAGGATCCCATTCCCTGATTCTCAGCCTCCCTTTTTGCCCCTGCTCAGCCTCTCAGATTCTCTGGCCTTCTGTCCTGCCTTACCCTCACTGTCTGCAGCTGACCCTCACTGCGCCCCTCCTGCTCCTGTCCTGACAGTGGCTTGCTCTTTCTTATCCCAGGGCCTTTGCACATGCTGCCCCTTTAGCCAGCATGCCCTTTCCTCTTGTTATCCACCTGCCAAACTGCAGCTCACTCATCATCCTCCCACTCAAGTATCATCCCCTTTGTGAGGCTTTCCTGATTCTACCCTTCCAAGGCTGTGAATTAGTCATTCCTCCTCTCCATGCTTCTTACTAAGGGAGCCAAAGGCCCATGGTAGTTAAGGGTTAGAATTGAGAGGGGGCCTGGAGTAAGTTGCCTAAATCTCTCTGTGCCTGCAGTCCTCACCTGACAGTGGGTATGATGATGCGCATTGCACAGGTTTGCTGTCCTGAGGGCCAGAGGAGCGAGAGGAGCCTGCACGTGTGGGTGTTTCAGAACTATTCGTCCCTTTCTCTTCAGTGCACTGGTCCTGAGAGGAGATCTAAAACACCAGATTTGGAAGAAACAGAGGTTGCTCTTCAAAGATCAAGGGGGATGTGATGGAAGGGCGTGAGGTCCCTGTTTCTGGATGGAGCGTTGGACCTGATGACCTGTATGGCCTCTTCCAGTCCTACAAGTTTGTCATTCCTGGAGGACTGTGGAGCAGCGCAACAGTCTCCAAAATGTGTGCCTTAGGGCAGGAGACCCAGGGAAAGGAGATCTCAGAGGCAACTATGTTGGGAAATGCTGCATTCCAATCTTTCTGTTGAAGAATCGTGATCTTTGTTAGATTTGTAAAGGCTCTGGAGAGTCCTGCAGTAAAGAAGGTGGTTTAACAGCATTTCTTAGTAACTTCTTAGAATGTGGAACTTTGGGGAGAATTGGATAAGAGATCTGATTTCTTTTAAGACGGGGTTTCACTCTTGTTGTCCAGGCTGGAGTGCAGTGGAGCGATCATGGCTCACTGCAACCTCTGCCTCCCGGGTTCAAGCGATTTTCCTGCCTCAGCCTCCCGAATAGCTGGGATTACAGGTACCCGTCACCATGCCCAGCTAACTGTTGTATTTTTAGTAGAGATGGGGTTTCACCATGTTGGTCACATTGGTCTCTGACCTCAGGTGATCCACCTGCCTCGGCCTCCCAAAGTGCTGGGATTACAGGCATGAGCCACCGCGCCCGGCAGGGATCTGATTTTGGAATCAAAGAGACTTGTGTTGACTCAGAAAACCTGTGCTGCTTCTTCCTGCATGACCTTGGCCAATTCCTACCTCCCTCATGGCTTTTTTTTTTTTTCTCTTCTATAAAAAGCGGACAAGAACGGCTTCCTCCTGAAACTAGTGAGAGGCCAGATTGTGGTAATATGTAGAGGGCATTCGGCCTGGTCCCAGGGACGCAGTGAGTGCCGCATGCTTCTGCTGTCGATGGGGAAAAGACAGACAGGGCAAAATCTCTGCTGTGCAAATCCTGGATGGGAGCTGCAGAGATGGGCCTTTCCCTGCAAGGCTCAAATCATGGTCATATTTTGCAGCCCCCCAAATCAGGTACACACATGGCATCAGCTGGGAAACATAACACAACTTCAGAAACTGTGAGGTATTTTACAGGTACTTTCTGTCATTACTGCAATGGCATGGAGCTGGCTGTTACCTCCTTGCAAAGACCAACTGTGTATGCCTTTTCCCAACTCCATGTTCAGTGATCTGAAATCAGCCACAGTGGGAGCATTTATACCAGGGAAATCAGCAAACACTGCAAACCAAAACTCTCCCCCACGCCAGCCAATTGTTAAATATCGGCACACCACTGATTGATTATATATCATCAGAAATCCTGTCTTTAAATCTAGTTCCTTTACATTTCCAAATATATTACATAACAGCTTTAAAACTGTATTTAACTACAAAGATTTTAATTTTTGATTTCTGAAAAACATGTTTCCTATTGTACTTCATAATCTATTCCTGAAATGGTATGTACTAGCTGGAGCATCACAAGGAAACCCTACCACCTGATGACGAGTCCCTCAATTGCAGGTTGAAGCTCCAGTGGGGTCAGCCAAGACTGGAGCTGAGGGCATTTTCGTGGATGTGCATTTTAAATGCTCCTGCGGCCCATCCGTTCAAGTTCTACATCTCTGTGAAGAATTGCCCTGCCTACCATCTTCACTACAGCCATGTAAAACACAGAGAGGCAGAGGGGAGCCCATGACCCCAGGGTCGTGGTTGGAAACAGAGTCCCTGGTGCCTTGGGTCAGTGCTTCTAAACTCCAGGGTGCACCCGATTTCCTTGAGGGATGTTGTTAGCATGCAGATGTTGACTGAGTAGGTCTGAAGTGGGCTCTGAGATTCTGTATTTCTGTCGAGCTCCAAGACAATGTTGATGCTGCTGGTCTGAGGATTACACCTGGAGTAGCTGGGATTGGTAGTGGAAGAGGTGATAGGAATACTTTCAAAGTCTTCTCTGCCTTTCAGTAAGAATTCAATAGCTTTGTGTGTTGAATCCATAGGCTTAACTCATTTGCTTCTAAGTGTTGTTCAGTCCACTTGTTGATTTAATTTTTTATTTATTTGAAATTAATTTTGGTGGATAGTATAAGGTTCAAAGCCAATTGATTTTTCCTCAAATAGCTAACCCATTTGCTTCAGCATCATCCATTGCTTAGATCCCTGCTTTTCACAAATGTGTGAGACCTGTTTTATCCCATGAAAGTTTTCTTAGCTATAACCTAGGGACTGCTTCCAAATGATTCTACATTGCAGACTTATTATAGCTTTATAACATATCTTGATGTCTGATAAAGCCAGTCCTCCTTCGGTACTCTTCCTCGGCTGTTCTCACCTGATTGTGCAGATTAACATCAATATCATCTTGCCAATAGTTAAAAAATTGGGATTTTGATTGAAGTGTATTAAACCTGCACATAATTTGGAAAGAGTTAATGGTTCTTTACAATAGTCTTTCTTATCAGAAAGACGTCTCAACATTTTTTTTTTTGAGATGGAGTTTTGCTTTTGTTGCCCTGGCTGGAGTACAGTGGCGTGATCTCAGCTCACCACAACCTCCACCTCCTGGGTTCAAGCAATTCTCCTGCCTCAGCCTCCCAAGTAGCTGTGATTACAGGCATGTGCCGCCACAGCTGGCTAATTTTGTATGTTTAGTAGAGACAGGGTTTCTCCATGTTGGTCAGGCTGGTCTCAAACTCTCGACCTCAAGTGATCCGCCTGCCTCAGCCTCCCAAACTGCTGGGATTACAGGTATGAGCCACCGTGCCTGGCTGTCTCAACTTTTATGTCAGTCACGTTTTATAGCTTTTAGTATCATTTTACATTTCTTGACTTAGTAACATATTTTTGTCATCAAGGTTGTTCCTAGATATGTTATTTTAATTAAAAAAAATATTTTTTTGAGATAGAGTCTCACTCTTTTGCCCAGGCTAGAATGTAGTGGCGCAATCTCAGCTCACTCTAACCTCCACCTCCTGGGTTCAACCTGCCTCAACCTCCCAAGTAGCTGGGACTACAAGTGTGCACAACCACGCTTGGCTAATTTTTGTATCTTTTAGTAGAAACAGGGTTTCACCATGTTGGCCAGACTTACCTCAACTGTTCTGCCCACCTCGGCCTCCCAAAGTGCTAGGATTACAGGTGTAAGCCACCATGCCCAGCTTAGCTATGTTATTTTAAATATAATTTTTATATGATTTTATTTTATAAGTAATAGAAGTTTGTATTGTATCACTTATAATTTATATTATTTACGCTATATTGTAATATAGCTAGCCACAGGTGGCAATTTAAACTTAAATTAATTAAAAGAAAATAAAATGTAAAATTCAGTTCCTCAATTATATTAATCACATTTCAATGCCCAGTAACCACATGTGGTTAGTGGGTGCCATGTTGATGGGATCGCTTGCTTTCTTTTTCTCTCTTTCTCTTTCTTTCTTCTTTCTTTCTTTCTCTTTCCTTCCTTCCCCCCTCCCTCCCTCTCTCTCTCTTTCTTTCTTTCTTTTCTTTCTTTCTTCCTTTCCTTTCCTTTCCTTTTCTTTCTTCCTTTCTTCTTTCTTTCTTTCTTTTTTTCTTTCTTTTCTTTCTTCCATTCTCAGGGTCTTGCTCTGTTGCCCAGGCTAGAGTGTAGTGACACCATCATGGCTCACTGCAGCCTCGACCTCCTGGGTTCAAGTGATCCTCCTGCCTCATCCTCTCATGTAGCTGGGCCCACCAGTGTGTGGCACCATGCCCAGCCAATTTTTTTATTTATTTATAGAGGCAGTGGTCTCACTTTGTTGCCCAGGCTGATTTCAAACTCCTGGGCTCAAGCAATCGTCCCACCTTGGCCTCCCAAAGTGCTAGGATTACAGGTGTGAGCCACTGCACCTGGCTTGGAATTACTTTTTAATTTATTCCTTTAAATTATCTAGGAAGAGCAGCTTCTTTGATACCAAACTCCTGTTTTCTCTCCTGCAGCAGCATTACCCTTATTTCCTTCTTAACGAGGAAAGCAAGGATGGCAAATGTGTGCCATGAGGGTTGCCCTCTGCACTCATGCCCATGGCACACATCACAATTAGTCACAGAGCACTTTGCTGTTCCTGGGCTATAGTGGTTTTGAACTTACCCCTTAGTGCCCTGCTCTTCTCTCTGAAGACACACATTTCATATAATGGAACAACTTCTGCTATGAAGAACATGCTGTGTCAGGAGTCTGGGGTGGTGGCTCCCCACCGCAGATCTAGAGCATCAAAGGCAGTTCCTTCTTCCTTCCACACAGGGATTTCCATCCCTGGCTTCCAGAGGCATGCGGGCCCTGCTGGTTCAGTCCCCAGTGTCACGAGTGGTCCTGGACTTGAGTCTTCACTCTGCCAAATGACTCACTGTGTGACTTGAACAAATCCCTCAGACCTCTGCAGAACATGCTGCTGTCTATGGAAGGTGGTCGTCACTTGGAGACTCTAGCTGACATCTGGACCTGTGTCCTGGGTGCAGCCACTGTGGCTGTAAGGCTATATCTGTGAGCTTGAGGGCCAGCACTGAGGACTCATGTCATGGACTGCGTCCCCTCTGAGTGGAGGGCAGATGGCCTTCTTGGACTGTCTTTGAGCGGGATCCACAGGAACTGTCTGTGGGATCCTGGGGCAGGATCCGTAGAACACAAGGGAAGAGTGTGCAGGACCGCAGCGTGGGAGCCCGGGCTGGCATGGGAAGGGGCTCCCTGGGCTCTGAGGTGGGCTAGGATCCAGGCCCATGCCATAGGGACTTCCTGCAGGTGCTGCGGAAGGGCCAGGCCATATCGTCTTTCGGCTGCTGTGGATAAGAGCCGCCCTGGGCTGGGCGCGCTAGCGCTAAGTTAGTGCCCCCCAAGGGGATCAAATGTGTGAAAACGTCTCAGCACATCCCCATTGAAGTGGGCCATGGCCGGCGACCTCAGTGCCTGCAGGGTGCAGCTCTTCCATCTCATATTGGCTGAGTGGAGCCTGGTGCCAGCCCTATGCTGAGCCTGGATCCACATGATCTCAGTTGATGCTCGAAACAACCCCATGTGGAAGATATTATGACTCTTTATTCCCACTTGCAAAATGAAGAAACTGAGGCTCAGAGAGGTGAAGTTATTTGTCCAAGGCTTCCCAGGCAGGACGTGAGCCGGGGGTATCTGATTCAGTTCCTTCACAGTCAGCTGCTAGGCCCACACAGCACCGTGTGATGACTTTCCTTGGCGAGTATAAAATGGGATTTCACAAGTGAAATGCACATGGGAACCTGTCCTCATGGCATGTAGACTCTGGCACAATCTGGGAAGCTGAGTACATGCTAGGAGATGAGGAAGCCGCTGAGGGACTGGGAAGAAGCCTGGCTTGGGGGCCTCTGTCTCTGCTGCTGGCCGGCCCTGTGACCCCAAGCAAGCCATTCTCTTTTCTGAGTCTCAGGTTCTTAATCGGTAAAAGTGGAGCGAGATAAATATGGGGTGATGCAAAATCTAAAAGCAGTGATGTATATATACAATCCAGCGCTAACTGTAAAGCATTACAGAAAACATGATCTCCCCCTTCCCCCAACTTCGCCTCCTCCAGCCCCGCCCCTACCCGCCAATGCCTGGCTTGTGCTGGCGAGGTCTTAGGTGAGTATAGCAGCACGATTTAGCCCCCACGGTCTGGTTAATATTGTCTGGTTGAGAGTGTTTGTCCTAAAGGAATACAGAGAAAGGAAAGGATGTGTTGGGGTGAGAGGGCAAATACTGGTGATGGAAGCCGAGTTGAGTTTTGCAGGGTAGGGTTTTCTGGATGAGGACAGGTAGGGGAGGGGGAGAGACAGGAACCAGGAGGAGCCCAGTGAAGGTTGGAGTGGCCCTCTCTTCACTGCGTGCTCGCCACAGGCCAGGCCCGGCACCTGCTGGTAACAGACCTCATGTCGTTTAATTCTCACACACTTCTACCAGGTAGGCCCCTCAATTTCTAGATGAGGAAACCACAGCTCAGAGAGACCAAGTGAGTTACCTGAGGTCACACAGCTCTTCAGTGATGGCACTGGGATTGGAACCCAGGTCTTTCTGGCTTAAAAGTACATGGTTTGAGGCCGGGCGCGGTGGCTCAAGCCTGTAATCCCAGCACGGTGGGAGGCCGAGGCGGGTGGATCACGAGGTCAAGAGATCAAGACCATCCTGGTCAACATGGTGAAACCCCGTCTCTACTAAAAATACAAAAAATTAGCCGGGCATGGTGGCGCGTGCCTGTAATCCCAGCGACTCAGGAGGCTGGGGCAGGAGAATTGCCTGAACCCAGCAGGAGAATTGCCTGAACCCAGCAGGCGGAGGTTGCGGTGAGCCGAGGTCACGCCATTGCACTCCAGCCTGGGTAACAAGAGTGAACCTCCGTCTCAAAAAAAAAAAAAAAAAGTACATGGTTTGAATGAGCCTGCCTCCCCAGGTGAATGAAGCCTGCCGGCAGAAAGTGCCTTCGTGGAGAATTCTCCTGCAAGGGAATCAGCCTGGGGCGCCCACCCTTTGGTGTCAGGAGGACACCTGAGCCCTGGGCATGAGGAGGTGGAGACAAGCCAGCTTAGCAGGCACAGGGGACAGTGTGGGAGGAGTTTCCCAGCAGTCCTTTGACTTTGGGAAAGGGTTGCTACAGAGCGGCCCCCTGCTGCTCTGCCCTGCTTGGCCCCTCCGCCATGCTCTGCCTTCAAACTGAGGTGTGCAGGGGCATTGGACTTCCCAGGGGTGCTGTCTACAGACAGTTCAAGCGAGTGAACTTCCATGTTCCGAAGCATCCGTCTAGGACTCTATACTTAAAGACGGCTGGAGGATGCTGGAGACAGGGCCCTTCTTGCACTTCATAGAAGAGAGGCTTACCACAACCCATCCGGAATCCCACTGTTTCCAAAACCCCTGAGTGTCAAAGGAAAAACAAGAAATGGTTGGTTACAGAGCAGCCTTCTTCAATGAGGAGTCAGAGCATCTTAGACCTGCAGTTCTTCTGTCTCTTTCATCTACAGGAATTTCTATTAAGGGAAATGCTTAGGGCAGGGGGTAGTATTTTGAATTCAGAACAACCGAAGTAGGGTAAGTTAATGGTAGTGATTCTCTTAAGTATAACTAGACTGTTCCCTGGACCTCTAAATTTTTCAAGCTGTGTGGATAAAACCCATGATGAACATTTTTGTTGTTTTCTTTCAGTTTCAGCATGCTATTCCATGAGGTAGTTAACGCTATTTTACCAAGCCATATCATGAAACATTTATTCCACATATAGTCAGGCATCATCTTATAAAATAGTTTTTAGTTTCTTCTCATGAGCAAAATAAGTTTTTAAACATCGTGAAAAATCTGAAGTGTCAGGCTAACAAAGGAATATGTAGCTTTCCAAAATGATTTAGGAACACACGAGCACAGAAGTTGGAAGACCACGACGTTACCTCCGTGGCTTGCGTGGTTTTGCAGTGCCTGCTCATCTGTTCCCTTCTCCCACCCTCTTGCTTCTCTCGGAATGTTTGAGAAGTATTCCTGATTGCCTGACATTGCCATTGCCATAATTGACACTGGACACTTTCTCGTTGGGGGAAAAATGGTGCTGCACTGTAGACCGTCTTGTGCCAAATCAAGAAAGTGGGAAGGGTTTGGTGCAGGCAGCTGATGTAGATGGAGAAAGATGGTTTCTACATCTTTGACCAAGCCAACCTTGTCACACATTTCAAGGGAGTTCCTAGATGACAGTCAGAATTCAAGGGATTGTCAGATAGACTGCCTTGTACAAAGTTTGAGTCCCCAAGAAAAGCTTTAAATTGAGAGACATTTATTGTATTCAGGCAACACTTGTTATTTTCTAATTTTTTATTCTAGCCATCCTAATGGCTGTGAGATGGTCCTTCATTGTGCTTTTGATTTGCATTTCACTATTGACTAATGCTTTTGAGCATCTTTTCATGTGTTGGCCATTTATACCTTTTCCTTACAGATGTGTTTTTTCAAATCCTTTGCTTATTTTTAATTGGGTTGCCTTTTTGTCGTTGAATTGTAAGAGTTCATTTTATATTCTGGATTCTAGACTCTTCTAAGATATACGACTTGCACAAATTTTCTCTCATTCCGTAAGTTGTCTTTTCACTTTCTTGATAATGTCCTCCCTTTCTGATGTCACAATGCACAAAATTTTATAAATTTGATGAAATCTAATTTATTTATTTTTTCTTTTGTTGCTCGTGCTTTTGATGTTATATCTATGCTATTGCCAAATCAAGATAATGAAGATTTATACTGACGTTTTCTTCTAATAATTTTATGGTTTTAGCTCCTACATTTAGGTCATTGATTCCCTTTGAGTTAAATTTGGTATATGGTGTGAAGTAGGAATTCAACTTTATTCTTCTGCACAATTGTTTCTTTTAAAAGCCTCTAGTGGCTTGTGGCTAAATAAGAAAGGGGGATGTAGATCTGGGAAACTCCCACCTAGAAATATAAAAATGAGTGCTGTGAGGGGCATGAGTCTCAGTTCATATGTTTCACAGTATGGACAGCACGGATGGATGATGTGGTTTTCAAATTTTCATAAGTTATATTTGACCTTTGTGGGGAAATCACCTACTACGTGTCAAGTACAGGGAGAAGCATGAGCCAATTTATAGATTTTGTAACATAGACAGCTTGGATGGATTACTTGGGTTTCAGATTTCAAAAGTTATATTTGATCTCTGCAGGGAAAGCAACTATGTGTCAAGTACAGGGCTTGTTTCTTCATTGCTCCACAAATTTTATTTTTCTTCCTTTAATAGATTACATTTATTGAAGAAAGATTATATCTGTTGAAGAGAAAAAGAAAGTCATGGTGTGTGTGTGTGTGTGTGTGTGTGTGTGTGTGTGTACTTATGTGTACATGATCTCATTTAATTTTCTCAACAGGTTTCCAGAATAGGCAATATTATCTCTATTTATAATGAATCATTTGTGGCTCAGTGAGGCTGAGTAACTTGTGTGAGGTTGCAGAGCTAGTAAGTTTCAGAGCCAGAATACGAATACAGATCATTTTGCAAAGCCTGTATGTGTCAATCATTATAATCTAGATTATGATACAGTATTAAATAATCCCTAAGTATCCGTAGTTTATAACCACCGAAGTTTCTGTCTTATGTTACATGTTCAACCTGGATCGTATCATCTTCACTCTGTGTCTTAGCCTGATAGAGCAGTCTGTTTCTGCAACGTTCTTTGTCTTATGGCTTTGGGAAAAGAGAACATGGAAAACCATGTGCTGGATCTTATGGGTTCTGCTTGGGAATAACACATGTCACTTCCCCTCACTTTCATTAGTCAGAAAAAAATTGTGGTGGGCCAGGCACAGTGGCTCATGACTGTAATCCCAGCACATTGGGAGGCCGAGGCAGGAGGATCACTTGAGGTCAGGAGTTCCAGACCAGCCTGGCCAACATGTTGAAACCCTGTCTCTACTAAAAATACAAAAAAATTAGCCAGCGTGGTGGTGCACGCCTGTAATCCCAGCTACGTGGGAGGCAGAGGAACAAGAATCGCTTGAACCTGGAAGGCAGAGATTGCAGTGAGCCAAGATCATGGGACTGCACTCCAGCCTGGGCGACAGAGAGAGATTCCATTTCAAAAAAAATAATAAGTAAAATAAATCACATGGTGAAGCCTGACATCCGAGACAGGGGGAAATATAATTTGTACTCAGGAGAAGCAGCAAAAATGATGAACAATAATAGACTGTCACAGGTCTCCTCCCTTCTTGTGACAAATACTTGTTTTCCTTCTCCTTCCATATATACAACATACTTACCTTTCCCCAAAGTCCTGTCCAGTCATGGCACCAGGCTCCAACTCCAAGATCTTGTGATCGTCTCTATACTAAGTCAGGAGGCGACTCCTCTTCATCCAGAGATTTGTGAACTTTAAAACAATCATATACTTGCCCACCCTACCAAATACATACTCAATATACAATGATGGATAAGGGACAGGATAACTATAACAAACACTTCCATCTGGAAAGAGGAAGATTGGGAGGCACAGCAGTCACTGATCCATAAGAGTTCTGAAATCAGGCTGGGCACATGTTGCAAGGGGCCCCTAGGATGGGGAAGGTTCCTTCAGGAGGCCCCAATGCCACCTCCTAGGGATAGCTCTCCATTCATTTTCCCTCCATGGCTTTGAGCGCCACACTCTGGGAGGTCCCACCCTTCCTTTTTTCTTATTCTTATTGACCATATGTGAAGAGGGCATCAGAGACTATGCCCTTTAAGGGGCAGCTTTTTCAGCCTGTTTCTTTCCCATACAAGGATGGGAGCCCAAGGGTAATTTTATGTCATTTTAAGTGTCAAGCAGTGGCAGCCTCTCATAGGCCATGATAATGACTTTTTTTGGGTCCTATACTTTTCTACAACATTAGTCATCTTCTTATCTGTTTGGTTCAGCTGTGTGTGCCATAGCCACATACAATTATTTTCTAAACATGTCTGCCTCTCTCCAGACTTAATTACTGCTACCTTGCACTTATGAAGCTTCCGAAATAGAAACACATTCTTAGTTTTCTTTATCTGAACAATTATTTCCCAACTGAAAGGATTTACCAGGTATCATCTTGGTTGGTCCTTGCTACAAGATTGAATTTGTTTTTTCTTTAACAGACATCTTAAGTATAAGTTACATACTGTGTAATTCACTTATTGTAAGCATATGTATGATTTTAGTAAATTTATAGTTTTGTAACCATAACTACCATCCAGCTCTAGAGCATTTCCAGCACCTGCCAAATTTCCACATGTTCATTTACAGTCAATCCTTGTTTCTGCCCCTAGCTCTAGGTGATTACAAATCTTTCTAGCTCTATAAATTACCTTTTCTAGACATTTCATATAAATTGAATCACATAATATGTAGTATTTGGCAATGGTTCTTTCATTTCACATGATGTTTTTGAGATTCATACCTGTTGGAGGATGTGTCTATAGTTTGTTCCTTTTAATTGCTACATAGTTCCATTGTATAGCTACGCCACATCCTGTTCCTCCATTCAACAGCTGATGGATGTTTAGGGTGTTTCAAGATTAAGGCTATTATGAAGGCTGCCATACACATTTGAGCATGTCTTTGTATGGACATATGTTTCATCTCTCTCGGGAAGATCCCTAGGAATTGAATTGCTGGGTCTCATGATACATTTAAGCTACTTTTTAGAGAAACTTCCAGTTTTCCATAAAGGCTGTTCTCGACACTACACTAAAAGCCTCTAGTGGCTTGTGGCTAAATAAAAAAGGGGGATGTAGATCTGGGAAAATCCCACCTAGAAATATAAAAATGAGTGCTGTGAGGGGCATGAGTCTCAGTTCATATATTTCACAGTCTGGACAGCATGGATGGATGACGTGGGTTTCAAATTTTCAAAAGTTATATTTAACCTCTGCAGAGAAACCACTACTATGTGTCAAGTACAGGGAGAAGCATGAGCCAATTTATAGATTTTATAACATGGACAGCTTGGATGGATTGAGTTTCAGATTTCAAAAGTTATATTTGATCTCTGCAGGGAAAGCATCTATGTGTCGGGTACAGGGCTTGGTTCTTCATTGCTCCACAAATTTTATTTTTCTTCCTTCAATAGATTACATCGATTAAAGAAAGATTATATCTATTGAAGAAAAAAAGAAAGCCAATTTTATTGGATGGGCTGCCTTTTTCAAAGCTGAATTTTCATCAACCTTAGTTGCTCGAAGTCCTCAGCTTTTTTTTTTCCCATGTAGTTATGGGAATAGGTTAGCTCTTCCAACTCTCTGAGACCCTGAAGTTTTAGACCCTCTATTCTTTGTCATTCTTACAAAAATTATCCATTTTTTGAGCCCGTTTCTTTCTTGTAGTACCTTATCAAACATAGTTAATAACAACCAAGGCATGCTATCAGCGTTCTTGCTCCATCTCTGCGTTTGAAACCACAGCACATTCAGCCCGTCGTCCGCCTTCCAGGCGAAGGCAGGCACCACTCTTACCGAATGCCTCGTCACTGCCACCGCATGATAGACATGACTTCCTTTCAGCTTCTAGTAACAGTTTTCTTGACACCTGGTCCAAAGACAGTGGGTTTTTGTTACAGAACATACTATTTCTGATAGCAGTTTCTGTATTAGTGTGGTTAAAGAGGTTGTGCTCCAGTAATGAATGCCCGTGAATCTCAGAAGATTATGAAAACATGCAATATGTAATAAGTAATCCCAGAGTTCTGAGAGGCCAAGGCAGGAGAAGTATTTAAGACTGCACGACATAGTGAGACCCTGTCTCTACCAAAAAATTCTAAAAATTAGCCAGGTGTTGTGTCCGTGCCTGGAGTCCCAGCTACTCAGGCAGCTGAGGTGGGAGGATTGCTTGAGCCCAGGCTTTGGAGGTTGCAGTGAGCTATGATTGTGATACTGCACTCCAGTCTGGGCTACAGAGCAAGGCTCTGTTTCTCTTTTAAAAAAAAAAAAAATCCATCCTCTCCACTACAAAAAAACAGTGTTTTCATTTTTTAACCGATGCTGCATATTCATCCTGGTAAGCCACACTGTGCTATACATTGTCTTTACCAGAAGCTAGGGTGATCCGCATGAACCCGGAAGAACCCCGTCCGGAACACCGCTTGTCTTCTGGGGCAGGACAAAGAGGACACAGTGAATCATGCACTAGCTCTTAAAGCTTCTGCTCACACTGAACTAGAGCAGCCTGTGTGTCCAGTCCTGACACCAATGGGGCAGGGAACTATAATCTTCCCCCAGGGAAGGGCAACAAAAATTGTGAACAACAGTATAATTTATCACATTGTTCATTTTCTTCTGTATCCTGGGGACTATAAAGAAGAGAAACGCAGCTGTCTTTTTGTGGTGGTTTTGCTCAGAGCTGCCTGGAGTGAGGATAAGACAGGTGACCTTTTAAAATAACTTACAGACTTAGGATTTAGATTTTCATGGTGGTTGGCCCAGCCCCAGGGCTCTGATGCACGGAACTAATACCAGCTGTTCCTCTGCCTCCACCAGCCCTATCTATCTCTTAGGCTCAAGGAGAAATTTTACTGGATGGGCTGTCCCTTCCAAAGTTTACTACGCAATACCCAATGCCCTCTGGAGCATTAGCAAATCCATTTTTCTTGACTTTGGCAAATCCAGTGTAAATTCACTTACTTGTGTGTTCTCTTCCCAGCTGCCTTTTGGGGAGACATTGCCTTAGATGAAGATGACTTGAAGCTATTTCACATCGACGAAGCCAGAGACTGGACCAAGCCGTCCGTGGGGGCAGCGGGACACAGCACTGGTAGGTACTGCATCCTCCCTTCTCCTGCCCAGACGGGAGGGACCAGGGACTCCAGCAGGGGGAGATGTGGACCACGAGTCACCAATATTTGACCTGCTAGTCCAGTGACCCCTCTTTGTGGAAAATCAAAAAGGTCATCCTCCCTTCTCCACTGGAGCCAGTGGAGCTGGGGCTTCCAAGTTTGCTGATTCTTCTACAAAAATCTCCATTTGCCTCTTTATCAGAGGGTTCAGGCTGGAGCTCCATGTTGGTTCTTAGAACTCTGGCCTTGGGGTTTAGCATTTCCAGACTGGAGAGTCAAGTGAAATGTGAACAGATAACCATAACACCTCATAGCAAATGTGTCAGAAACCAAGAGCAGTGGGAAGACAGAGTGCGTGGAGAAGCCTGCCTGGTGTCTTGTGAATGGGCACTCGTGTGTGGGGTCATGAAGTGTGAGTAGGAGTCCTAAGTGGGGAAAGGACATTTCAGGTGGAAGGAGAGCCTTTTGCAAAGGCAGGAAGTATGAGGGGACTCTCTTCATTTGAGGGACAGAGGTAAAGTGTAAGTCACTGGAGGGCAGCCCTTTGGGGTGGGCTGTGGCAGGAGATGTGTCTGGAAAAGTTGGCTGGGGTAGACGGTGAAGGGCTTGTCTGCTGAGCTCATGAGTTGGGCTTTGCCCTCTGGGCTGTAGGATTCTGATGAATAGGAGCATGACTTGATCAGCGTGGAATCAGAGGTGCCTTAGTGGAGTCCCCTCTCCCACTGCTCTCTGCAGCCCACCCACCAGGTGCCCTTGGGGTGCTGGGCTCCTGGCTGGCTGCTTGGGCAGCTCACTATGCTGATTGCAGTGGGGATGGTGCTGCGGGGAGGGTTGTATCAGGCAACCCCTCTCCCAGGCTGCTGATGTACATGGTGACATCCAGGAACATCTCTGGAACCTGGAGGGAAGTGGGTGGGCATGCCCAGGGCAGAGGCACCTCCTGAGGTTCATGAGGAACCCAAGCAGCTATAGGGACCTGCCTTCAAGCCTCCCTGCAGGGGCGGTGGATGAGAGCTGACATTGCCAAGACCTTATGGGGATCTCATTGCCGGTGGCTGGGAGGAAGGTGGAGCAGTTTTGAACTTTAGGATTTCTTTTTGGTGTCTTGTTTTATGAGTGACATTTCTTAGGATTTTTGAGGTCTTGCATATGGTCTGAAAGTCTATTCAAATTTTAAATGGAGTTTTCAATTATTTTTAGTACCAATATATCCAGAACCTTACTTAAGCTCTAACCAAAGGAAGCATCTTTGCATACTTCTACCACTCCATCTAATCACACTTTTCTTCCCAGTTCTTACCTAGAGGTCTAGAGAAGCTGACCTGACTGTAACCTTGTGTGTGTCATTAAAATATTTTAAAACCTTTTTTATGGTGTTACTTAAAAATAGTGAACATCACGTATCTCAAACATACAACATGATGAACTTTTACATATGTACACGCCCATGGGTACCACCCAGACCAAGATAAGGAACATTCCAGACTCCAGAGACTCCTCACACCCCTCCCAGTCGATACGCATCCCAGAGTAGCCACTGGTCTGACCTCTGTCGCCACAGATTCCTTTTACCTGTATGGAGTCACACAGTCTGTGTTACTCTGTGTCTGTCTGCTTTTACGCAGCCTGTGACTGAAATTCACTCACGTTGCCGTGTTCTTTTTCATTGGTGTGCAGTATTCTCTTGTATGAATGGACCCGGGTTTATTTGTTCTTCAGTTGACAGACGTGTGGGCAGTGTGTGGTTTGGGCTATGATAAATACAGCTGCTGCCATCATTCTGGGACGTCATGTTTTGGTGAGCACAAGCACTCATTTCCACTGGGCCTGTGCCCAGGAGTGGGGCCGCTGGGTCACAGGGCTCACACAGCTCAGCTTTGGGTACTGTCGAAGAGTTCTCCGAAGTGGTTGCACCACTTTACGCTCTAGGTGGGGCATACTCATTTGGAAGGCAGGAGTGGTGTTTGTGCAGGATCCAGTAAAGCCTTTGAGTCTTGGTGTCCCAGGTTTGGGTCTCACTGAGTTGACGCCGGCCCACTATCAAGAATACCCGGGTTGCCTCTCTGAGCTCCCCTGCTGTCCCTTGGGGGCCGAGGTTGGCAGATGGGAGTGAGAGACCCCAAAGAGTAGTGAGGCGGTGGCCAGCCACCACACCAGCTGCATGCCCAGCTACCAGAGCATTGTGTTGAGGGAAGGCTGCCTGAGGATGCTGCGGTGGAGGAAGCCCAGCAGCCCTGCCTTCTCCCTCACGCCACTTGCTCAGGGTGGACATGACCTAAGAACTTGCAGGCCTGTCTTCTCCCTTCTCTCCTGGGAGCTGATAGAGCTGATATCCTTATCAGCTCCCAGGAGAGAACATAGCGCCTACATTCCACCTGGATTTAGATCCCCCACAGGTGGGCTAGGACCTTCTACCCAGAAGGTGCTGGCCAACATCGGCAGAGAGGAGGTGGAGACATGCAAAGATGGCAGAGCCCGGAGCCATCTCCCAGGGCCTTCAGGAGATCCAGAGCCTCAGAAGGGCTTTGCTCCCAAAAGGGTGGTGAGAGCGTTGACTGCGGTCACAGGTTTTGGGGTCAACTGCCTGGGCTTGCATCCTTAAGCTGAGCCCCAGTTTCTTCATCTGTCAAATGCAAAGAGCAATAATCCTTACCTCAGAGTAATGCCGTGAAGATGAAAAGAAAGAATATATGCAAAGTGCTTAGTACAGTGCCTGGCACATAATAAATGCTTAATAAATTTTATCTGCTTCTTCCTCATTATTATTAATATTTGCAGAGAGAAGATTGACCTGGGAGGGTTTATGATTAAAGTGGATAGTCGGGAGCTGGTCATGTCACCCCTGTGGTCCCAGCTACTTGAGAGGCTGAGGCAGGAGGATCACTTGAGCCTCCTGGGAGGTCGAGGCTGCAGTGAGCAAGATCACGCCCCTGCACTCCAGCGTGGGTGATAGAGTGAGACCCTGTCTCTAAAAAAATTAAAATTAAAGTTAAAACAAGTGGAGAATGAAGAAAATTTGCTGTGTGTGGAGGGAGTGTGGGGGCTTGGTATGAGGCCTTTGAAATATATATAATACTTGGTGTTTCCTCCTTCCCAAGCTTGATAGTTTTTTTCTAGCGTGATTTTATGGCAAAGTGATTTTTATCCTGATCATTTTTCTCTGAGGGCCAATAGTACTTTGCATCTACCTAGAATAGTTATTTTATTGTCAGAATGGGAATATTTTTATTGTTTTTGTTGATTAAACTAATGCTGCTTGTTGTTAAAAAAAAAAAAAAGTCCAGTAGCTCATAATTGTATAAAGTGGAAGGTGAAAATCCTCTGTTATCCTGGCCCCAAGGATCCCCGGCATTACCGGTTTGCTGGATTCTTTCCAGACTTCCTGTGCTCGGGCTGTGCGTGTGCATGTGTGTGTGTGTGTGTGCATGTGCATGTGTGCATGTGTGTGCGTGTGTGCATGTAACATAAAAGGGGTTAGGGATTTTACTTAATGTGCTTTGGCGTCTGTGTTGTTTACTTAACACTGTATCATGGACATCTTGTCATGTAGCACGCTGGGGTCTCTTTTATCTTAATGGCAGTAGTGTTCCAACGTGCAACTCTGCCATGATTTACCTAACTAAGGCCTTATAGATAAACGTGAAGGTTGTTTCCCACTTTCTCTGTATTTTTTTTTCCTCTTACAAATAATGTTGCTATGAATAACTTTCCGTATGTATCTTTAAACATTTGTTTTAATTTTAAAAATCATTAAAGAGGAACCATACCTTTACCCTCTTTTCCTACTTCCAATGTGTGGGAAGATGTATTCTTAGATGCAAGTTAATCTCATTTCCAAGCTTTGGTAGACACCTCTGTGTATTAGTCTGTTTTCACACTGCTGACAAAGACGGACCCAAGACTGGGCAATTTACAAAAGAGAGAGGTTTAATTGGACTCAGCAGGCAAGGACAGCTTGTGCAGGGAAACTCTGTTTTTAAAACTGGCAGATCTTGTGAGACCCATTCACTATCACGAGAAGAGCAAGGGAAAGACTCGCCCCATAATTCAATCAACTCCCTTTGGGTCCCTCCCACAACACTTGGGAATTATGGGAGCTACAAGATGAGATTTGGGTGGGGACACAGAGCCAAACTGCATCACTCTGTTTCTTTTGTTGGAGGGTAGGGAGAGGGCTCAAAGGGAGAGGTCTGAGGTCCCTGGAGCGGGACATGGGGGAAGAGCCCAGAACCCTGCCTTGCAGCCCCAGAGCCCTCCTTTGCCTGTTTATCCTATGATCTTGGAACTGCTTTTTTGGCTGCAGAAGGAAACCATGTCAGTTGCCCTAGAGGTGATCTAGTCAGCCTCATTTGCTAGATGTGCCCAAATTTAGTCAGCAGCAGAATCAGGACTAGAACCCGGGTTTCTCAACTCCACGGTTGCCGTGTCTTCTACTTTACCAACCTGCCCATGATACTGCCAGCGAGGGGAGCCAAGAATAAGAGTGCAGGTGCTCATTCCTGTGCTGTCACTTGGAAAGTAGGCTGGAGTATTTCTGTGCCAATGGTGAACCAAGACCTTATGTCTGGGTTGGCCTAAGAGCCCACTTGGGGTACTACAGTGTCCACAAAAAGCCACTGACAGCTTTAGGATTCATAGCAGGAAGCATGTCTTCTGTTCACTTGGGGCCACAAGCTGTGTCGATTTCATGCCAATTTGTCTCCCTGCCTCTAGTCTCTCTTACTCCAGTCTCCTCCCTGCTTATCTTCCTGGCAACTTTGTGACCGCTGTAGTGGGTCCTCCCAGAATCCATGTCTACCTGGAACCACAGAATGTAATCTTATTTGCAAATAGAAATAAGAATGTAATCTTATTTGCAGATCTAATTAGTTGAGTATCTTGAGATGAGATCATCCTGGATATAGGGGGGATCCTAAATTCACTGACTGATGACATGTTTATAGGAAGAGAAGAGGACACAGAGAGAAGGTCACATGAGGACAGAAGCAGAGATTGAAGTGATGCAGCCACAAGCCAGGAACACCAGGGTTGCCAGGAGCCACCACAAGCTAAGCAGAGACAAAGATGGATTATTTCCTCCAGCATTTGGAGGGAGTGGTACCCTGCCAACACCTGGGCTTCAGACTTTTAGCCTCCAGGATTATGAGAGAATAGAGGTCTGTTGTGAGCCACTGAGTTGTAAGCTGTGCGGCAGTCCTAGGAAACTGATACAGCTGTGCTCTTTAGAACCTTCACTAGCTCCCCCTTGGTTATTAAAAGCATTCCTTGGTCAGACTCTTAAGACACTTCATGCTATGTCCACAACCTACGTATCCAGCCTTTCTTCCCATTCCTGGTCCTCCAGCCAGATGCAATGATGTGCCTGTGCAGGCCCCGAGTTTCCTTCCTTATACCCTCTGTTCTAGCTGGTCCCTCTGTTCTAAGTCCCTATTCAACAGATAAGGAAATGAAGGCTCCGAGAAAGGCTGGATGAGCCATTCAAGGCTCTTTACCCATCTTTATCCAGCTGCATTCGTGATGCCTCTTTACTCTGCACGCCTCCCAGCTTGGGGAGATTGCCTGGGTAGTTGGTGCTGTTAAAATTGGCCTCATTTTTTGCTTGCGATGGAGAGAGCTGCTATTTCTCCCCCATTCTCTGATAGCCCTTGCCATGGGGCTGCTGGAGGATGACACAGCCGCATTTTGAATGTGTGTGGGGGCAAGGAGGCAAGAATGGATTCTTCAGGGAGAGAAAGTCCTTCTGTGTGCATTTTACTTGCAGTGAGAAGAATGGGAGTCCTGGGCAGGCTTCGGGCAAGCTGTTCTGTGAATGGGGCCCTTGAATTAACATTGCAGAGTTTCCTAAAGCTGCTAATCGGATTAGCTGTGTAGTGAAGGAAGTACTTAGCAGGAGACACACACAGACACGCACACAGGCGTGCACATACTTTCCGGCCCTCTTACATCCTCTTTGATGGGACAGTGGCCGCACCTGACAGCCCCATTCCTGAGTTCCTAGGAATGGGGCTGTCAGGTTAGCCACGTGAGATGTGGAGGAGAAGAAGCCTGTGCGGCTAATGCTTTGAACTTTATGTGTGTTTGTTTGTTCCCTACAGAGTCCAGGATGTCTGCATTGGGCACGTCCATCTTTGCGAATGTACCTGAAGAGGAAATCTTGTCCTGCAATTGTCTCTGTCCGAATAATGGATCTGATTTTTTTCGTTTGTTTGTTTGAGACAGTGTTTTGCTCTTGTTGATCAGGCTGGAGTGCAATGGCGTGATTTCAGCTCACCCCAACCTCTGCCTCCCGGGTTCAGGCAATTCTCCTGCCTCAGCCCCCCGAGTAACTGGGATTACAGGCATGTGCCACCACGCCCAGCTAATCTTGCATTTTTTTTAAATAGAGAGAGGTCTCTATTTTTAATAGAGACAGGGTTTCTCCATGTTGGCCAGGCTGGTCTTGAACTCCCAACCTCAGGTGATCCTCCCACCTCAGCCTCCCAAAGTGCTAGGATTACAGGGGTGAGCCACCGTACCTGCCTGGATCTGATTTCTTGATGCTTATAATGTGGATTCTGAAAGGGAAATGGTTTTAATTACTTACTGGCTCAGATGAAGGCTGGTGTTTCCCACCTCGTCTATTCTGAGCCACTGGGCCATGTCCATCTCTATTTAAGAAATCAACCTTGCTCTAAATCCTCACTTCCTAAACTCCTGCCATCTGTGTAGGATGTCTACATAACCCCAATGGTTTGGGTATCTGGGCTCAAAATAATACATTAGTGGGAGACTCTGAGACATGTTCCCTCTCTGGGCCCTGTCTCTGAATCACGGGCACTCTTTTTTTTTTTTTCCATTTTATTTTACTTTGCTTTTGAGACAGAATCACTCTGTCTGTTACTGAGGCTGGATGGAGTGTAGTGGCATGATCTCGGCTCACTGCAACCTCCACCTCCTGGGTTCAAGTGATTCTCCTGCCTCAGCCTCTCGAGTAGCTGGGATTACAGGTGCTCGCCACCATGCCCAGCTAATTTTTGTATTTTCAGCAGAGACAGGGTTTCACCATGTTGGCCAGGCTGGTCTCGAACTCCTGATCTCAAGTGATTCACCCGCCTCAGCCTCCCAAAATGCTGAGATTACAGGTGTGAGCCACCACACCTGGTCTTGGACTCTTTCTTTACTCACAGACCCTTGGGTTCCTAGAGTTCCTTTCTGTACTCTGTCCATGACTTTGAGTGGCACACATTACTCTCATGCGGTCTCAGTGTCCCCATCTGATCACAGGGGCTGATGGAACCACATTCTAATTTCTTTCAAGCCAGTTAGAGCTCTGGATTTGAGCACTGGTGTTTCAGGCTAAAGAAAAGAGGGGAACCAAAGGCTATCAGACATTACAGGGCTTAAGGTAGGCAGAGAAGACCAATGCATACCCAAGAGATACCCAATGTCCAGAATCAGAGAACTTGGATTTAGGATTTCCGGGCTCTACTTTCCAAGGTTTGAGATGCTAAAAAGAAATCCAACATGTTTCTGTTCTCAATATATTTTAACTTTGAAGCTTTTTTTTTTTTTTTTTGAGATGGAGTTTTGTCTGTCACTCAGGCTGGAATGCAGTTGTGCACTGCAGCCTCAACCTCTTGGGTTCCAACCATCCTCTTGTCTCAGCCTCCCGAGTAGCTGGAACCACATGCATACACCACCATGTCTGGCTAATTTTTGTATTTTTTGTAGCAACGAGGTGTCATGTTGTTTCCCAGGCTGGTCTTGAACTCCTGGGCTCAAGCAATCCTCCTGCCTCAGCCTTCCAAAGTATTGGGATTATAAGTGTGAGCCACTGCACTTGGCCCAATTTTGAGGCTCTTGAAAGAGCTTGTAGGTAGGGCTATGATTTTCAGCCTCTACCCTTGTGGAGACATTCCCCAAGCTTTGTAGACTTGGCTTCATCCTTTCACTAATTTTCTTTTTAGGGTAGGAGTGCTACTGACTACCAAGTGTCCAGATGAAAATGGGTGGGGGGCTCCCTGTGATATCTTGCAGAAGGGTGATGTCCTGAGTTTATGAATGAATGTCAGGCTGGATTCTTGCTGGGCCAGTTCATTGGATTCAAGACTGTCTTCTCTCACATCATGCATTGCCAAGTGCCATCTCTGAGAAATCTCGGGGCTTCTGATGCCAGGGCCACAGGTTTGGAAATCTGGAGAGACACAGGGGCCCATCAGGTAGCTCTGTTACACATCCCCATCTTTCTACCGTCTCTGGAAAAGCTACGTGAGGAGGGGGTCCAGAGACGAAGGTGGCTACTTTTCTCTAAGTATGTTGTGCTTGACATTTTGAGATTCACAAGTTCTGATGAACATTATGAACCTTCTCATAGGCACACACACACACACATACACACACACAGACACACACACACACAATTGTGCTTGCAATTTTCAAATTAAGATCCATGGATCTCAGGTTATGAAATTCTGACCCCAGTCCTGTCTTTGGTGTGCTTCCAGCTGTTGGAGCTGTGCCCGTGGGCATCAGAACCTTGGAGGGCTGCTGTGTGGGAAGACATGGGTGTTGGAGCTCAGCAGGCCTAAATTTGCGTCTGTGACTCTGCATTGATTAGCTGTGGGACTTGGGGCAACTCATTCCTTATTTGTAAGATGGAATAATAATACCTGCCTCACAGGGGGCATTAAATAAATGTGATAGGTAAAGCACTTCTTCCAGGGTGTGACACCGAAAATAATAAGAGCAATAGCCCCCCTTTGCTGGCCCTCTTGTCTTCTCTTCTCTCTGGCCCACTTCTGTGTCCCAGACCCATGCTCCCTAATACCCGAGTCTCTTGAAATTCTTTATTCTAGCACTCTTCCAGAACCTGCAGGGTACTCCGGAGCTGGGTCTGCACCAGTGTGCTCTGTCAGATGCTTGGATTTAGATTCTAAACCAGCACATGGCAAATTTCTGAATCAGTCTGTAGCATAAAGACTTCCCAAGTGGCTGGGTGCAGTGGATCATGCCTGTAAATTTAGCACTTTGGGAGGCCAAGGCAGGTGGATCACTTGAGGTCAAGAGTTTGAGACCAGCCTGACCAACATAGTGTAAACCCTATCTCTACTGAAAATACAAAAAAAAAAAAAAATTACCCGGGTGTGGTGGCACGTGCCTGTAATCCAAGCTACTTGGGAGGCTGAGGCAGGAGAATTGCTAGAACCTGGGAGGCAGAAGCTGCAGTGAGCCAAGATCGCACCACTGCACTCCAGCCTGGGCAATAGAGCAAGACTCCGTCACACACACACACACACACACACACACTTCCCAAGTTGTCCTGAGCCACATTCTGGGGTCATCACAAAGTTGGCCAGAGGGATTTGAGAATGGACTCCATGCTGGTTCCTCTTTAGTAGTAACAATAGAAGAATGAGAACAACTATCATTCATTGTGTCAGTTATGAGCTAAATGCTCTATAGTCATGGTTTCATTTAATCTTCACACAACAGCTCTATGTGGTAGGTACTACTAGTATGTGTAGGTATGGAAATGAATTTTCAGAGAGGTATGTAAGCTGTCGGTGAGCACACAGCTAATCATTGGCAGTGCCAAGATAAGGACTTTAGTCTTTGGAGTGTCGGAGGCCCTGCGTTTAGCTCCTACACTCCGTTGCTTCTAGAAACAGCCACCAGCATCACTTCTAACCCTGTTCCCTTGAGCTGCTGAAGACTTAGGCTCTCCATCACTCCCCTCGAGAGGTGCTGGGGTGCACAGGATGAGTTCTGCAGGCTTATGGGGGCTAAACCTCATCCTCCCTGCTATGATTTATTCAGCATCTGCCCGACCCATCAACCAGACTGTCAGTAGCAGTGACTTGTCTTTGTTTTTGTCCTTGACCCTCCTTCTGTTGTTCCAGCATCAGACTGGGCACATCAATGGTGCCAAACACGTGTGAAGTGTGGATGGCGCCAGGAGGCTCAGGACTGCCTGGTGGTCTTGCCTGCTCTCCTGTTCCCCACTCCCCCATGAGGCTGTCAGGGGTGGGATGGCTTGTTTGAATGTGTGATGCCGCCCACCCCCTGCTGGAGATGGGTACCAGCAGCAAGAGAAATTCTCAGGCTCAGGGGTGGAGCCCTGAGGCTGGGCAGGCCCACATCACCTTGCAGGGAGTACCTGGAAAGCACACCCTTTAGCCACGTGGTCATTAGCTTTTCTTTACGGGGCCTGTGTACAGATTCTCAGATGGAAAATGTGGTTCTTAGGTCTGCAAGCCAGGGAGAGCTTGCTGGGGTCCCCAGACACTTTCAGCCTTTCTCTTCCCAGACCTTTAGGACTGTCCAGCTGATCCTCGTCATCACCCTGCCCCGCCCACAGGACTTCTCCTTGGCTCCCACAGGTCAGAGCTTGATCTTCGCATGCTGCCCTCCTAGCTTTCATTCTCCACACTCTTGCCTGAGATCTACCCACAGCTCTGCTGCCTGTCTGATGCCAACTTCATGATTAGAATTGCTTTCTGTCTGTGTTTCCTTCCATCATGTAAAATATGCTAACTGAGGACCTCTCTGTGCTCAGCACCAAGGATACAGCAGTAAGCACTTTTTCTCCCACCATTAAGGAGGTTGTGTTTTTATGATGGGAGTGATGATTGTCATGCTCTGGGAACACAGGAGGAATGGGGCAGGTTGGAGGGTGGGTTCTGGGATCAGAGCCCCCACTGGGATGGGGGAGCCACTGACCTCCCATGGCAGGCAGAACCCACACCTATGGGGAAGGCACCAGGTGACAGCCGTCACCCAGATGGGAGGCTGCTGGTAGGGGGTCCAGCCTGGGTGCGCAGGGCCCCACCAAAGGCAGAGCAGAGGCACAGGCACAGGGAGACGGGAGTGTGTGAGCCAGAGGCCCAGGCAAACCCCATCAGAGAGGCTGTAAGCAGGCTTCTTGTTCCATGCTGGGAGCTCAAAAGGACAAGGCAAAAGCCGCTGGTTCTTGTAGGAAGTAAGGATTAAGGAGGAAAGCAGAGAGCTGGCCTGAGAGAATAAAATGGCAACAAGAGTCAGAAATAATACAGAAATCCACAAGTCAAAATCAAAGCCAAGGTCAGAGTCACACCAGAAGAAAGGGTGGTGTGCTGCTGAGACCCTCATATGTTGAGTCCAAACCCCTGAAATCCCTCTGACAGAGGATGGGGCTGGCCCCAGAGCCAGGGTGGGGCTCAGCCTGCAACAGCAATCAGCAGGTGCTCCTGGAAAGGAGGGGGATGTCAGCACAGGAACCAGGCGCAGCCTGGCAGTTATTCCACCCATAAAGTTTTGAATTTAGTAAGATGATTTGAGATGATAAGGAGGCATCTGATAACATGCACATCTGTTCTTTGGGAAGGAAAAAGAATGTAGCATAAGGAGTCAATCATCTCATTCTCCAGGGCCTCATTCAGGGGCTGACTTATGCCTTGGATTGAAGCCAGAGTTCACTGAGAACTTGAAGTGTTGGGAAAAGCAAATTCACCTTTAAATTAATTTTTATTATGAACGTGTTTGTCAGGATTTGGAGAACCTGGGCCAGTAGTCTTCCTGGGGCCACGGTGGGGTACAGGGCCAGGTGGGGCAGAGGTGGTGCCTCCTCTTGAGTGTCCATCCAGGGAGTGGGCATCCTTATGAGCCACGAACCTGAGAACCTGAATCAAAATTGGGAGATGAGCTTGAGAAACTGTAACAAACAAGAGTTTAGTACCTGACGTTCTGGCCAAGCCTCGTTTAGTCGTGAGATACAGAATCTCCCTCAACAGATCTCAAATAGAAGACTGTCTTTTAAGAGTGTATTCTTGGCCGGGCGCAGTGGCTCACGCCTGTAATCCCAGCACTTTGGGAGTCTAAGGCGGGTGGATCACGAGGTCAAGAGATCGAGACCATCCTGGTCAACATGGTGAAACCCCGTCTCTACTAAAAATACAAAAATTCAGCTGGGCATGGTGGCGCGTGCCTGTAATCCCAGCTACTCAGGAGGTTGAGGCAGGAGAATTGCCTGAACCCAGGAGGCGGAGGTTGCGGTAAGCCGAGATCGCGCCATTGCACTCCAGCCTGGGCAACAAGAGCGAAAACTCCGTCTCAAAAAAAAAAAAAAAAAAAAAAAGAGTGTATTCTTAAAATGAAATAAACCCTCTTAAAGGCTTTTTATTTATGTAGCCTCCAATACATTTTTCCAGTATAGTGTCATAGACAGAAAAAATGTTTCTCACCATGACTTATAAGAACACTGTGGTGAATTGTTTTTGTCAAAATAAAAGATATTTTATGGCCATGCATGGTGGCTCACAGCTGTAATCCCAGCACTTTGGGAGGCTGGGGCAGGAGGATCACTTGAGGCCAAGAGTTTGTGATCAGCCTGGGCAACAAAGCAAGACTCTTGTCTCTACAAAAATAAAAAATAAAAATAAATAGCCAGGTGCGGTAGTGTGTACCTGTAGTCCCAGCTGCTAGAGAGGCTGAAGTGGGAGGACTGCTTGAGCCCAGGATTCCTAGGCTGTGGTGAGCCACTGCACTGCAGACTGGGTGACAGAGGAAGACCCTGTCTCCAAAAAAAAAAAAAAAAAAAACCCTCTCCCAAAGCCCTAAATTTTTAAACTTTACGTCTCAGTTTTTGTAAAGCTATATACATTTGCTCTTGTATTTCCTAGCCTCTTTTTAGATGAGTCTACTTTGTTACGGCTGGAAACTCACCTTTATTGCAAATGCATTTGCTACTCAGTCATGTTCTTACTAGGCATGGTAACAAACTAAACTAATTTTTAATAAAACCAGCACCACAATTCTTAGGGTTACCTATAGCACGATAGACCTTGAAGATGTTACTTCACCTTGGGGGACCTCAGTTTCCTCATCTATAAAATGGAGTGTTGGACTCTAAGCTTCCTGAGGTCCAAGAATGAGTCCTTTGGTTCTTTTGCCAAATTCTCTGAGTGTAATGGGTACTGGTTACATGGTGTCTGCTGCATGCATTACTGATTAGATGACCACGATGTCTTGGTTCCCCTTCCTTTGATGCCTCGTGGAACTTCAGAATAGTCTGCTTAGATCATCTCTAACCAGGAACCTTCCAGAGGCCCACTAGTGGGCCCCCAGAGGTGTTGGGAGAGATGTGGCTGTGACCTTCCTTTATCCCTTCTTAGAAAACGACAACAGTGAGCTGGAGAGAGGAGGGGAATATGCCCAGGCTGCATGAGGGATGGGAAACTGAGCCCCTGACAAGTGAGCCAGGCCATGAGGGCCGAGGACACAGCCTGAGGAGCCTCAGTGGAACCCTGCTGGTGTGAGTCTGAGATTAGGCTCCCCATCTCGGTAGCCAGTGCACGATGGCCCAGACAAAGCTGTATTTCTGCTGGAGATGTTTATATACCAAGGTCTGCAAATCATTATTTCTGTGGTTTCCAAGGAGAACCAGAGAGAGAAGGTGATGATGGTGGTAGAGTTGCCATTGGAATCTTGTCTGTGTTCTGGTCATCTGATTTCTCTTTGATCCTCTTTAAGGAGCCTTGTTTGCCCCACAAACACTGAGGAAAGGCCCCAGTTGGCCTTGGCACTGGGCCGGTAGACTTGGTCCCACATACCTCTAGCTCCTGCTGCTCCTTGCTGCTCCTTCCCAGGTTCTCTGTCTCCTCTTTCATCCCTGAACCGTGGCTGCCGTTGCCCAAGGAATCCTTCTCTCCTCTGACAGTGGCATCACCTATAAGGCATGGCTTTCCCATTCACCCTCAAGGGGGAAGTCCTGTGTGGTCAACTCACCAGCCAAATCTGGTCTGCAGATGTGTTTTGTTTGTTTTGCAGTGCTTACATCTTTTTAATTTACTACCAACATTCAAAAATCAGACTTCTCATAAAAATCCAGAACTCTGGCTTCTCTTGAAAAGTTGGAAGATTTGGCCACACTGGTCCAGTAATCCCACAGGGCAACAATCAACAGAGTTGCATAACAATGAGTTGCACTCCATGGTGAGCCACAGTCCCCACCACCCACTATTCATCTTCACACCCAACCTCGTTCACTCCAGTGCTCCTTGCCTGCCTCTCCCCCTGCCAACTCTAGGTATTTGAATGTAGATACTGGGCCAGTGAGTAAGAGGCATCACCTTGGGTCCTAATTTAGGTCCCACGACATTGGTCAAGGCTGCTTTTCCTTTCTTCATTAAAGGAAATAGCATCAATAGAGCTTCAGCTACTGCTGGGTGGCCTGGGAGAATATCCTTCTTCTGGAGCCTCTTTTCTTCTTTTTGTTGTGGGTTCAGTCTCTGTCACCTGTTGTAATACAGATGCTCATGTCCTAGGCACTGGATGGCACTGGGGTAGGGTGGGACACAGAAAACGCAAACAGGGAACACACTTAGCATTTTGCATGGAAGGGTTATGGCCTTGCACATGTGTTAGCATCAGACAGGTTCTTCCTGCCCCAGCCAATCAGTGAGATGGGACCACATTAGTAGGTATTAACTTCTCTAAAACAAAGGGGCCATTGCATTTTACTGACAAACGCCAGCCCCTAAGAAAGCACGGGTTACCTTAACCTCTATTTACTGACATTATCTCTTGAAGTTAAGGTCACTGCTCTGCAGTTCTTCTTTAACAGAGCCCACATCTGTCCTGCAGAGGTAAGGACAGGGGGTGAAGTTCCTTGCTACAATTTCTGCCTCTCTCGTCCAGTTCCCCAAGAGAGGGCTGGAGTTGATCTTCTCCTTTCTTTGACCTCCTGAGTTTCTTGCTACTCTTCCTATAACTTAACAAGTCTGGCTTGCCTTTTGAGATGTCTGTAAATCTTCACTGGATCTATTTGCAAAATCCTTCTAAGATTTTTTGTAAGAACAAATCAGTTAGTGAGAAAGACTAAGTACCTGAGGGTAGGCAACCCTTTCTGCTTTTCAGATCTCAGATTTAAATTCAGCGTTCAGTCCTCAAACTGTATAACTTTATTTTGGGGTATATTTATTTGTGTTTCTATCTACAGTTAAGAATTTTTTATTTCTATTTGAAACATGTATTATGAATATGTCTTTTGAAAGCGGGCGGTGTAGACACTATTGATACAGAAGCAGTACGATGTTAAGCATGGTGCTAGACGCTTGGTGGAATACACCATTTCTGCCTCCAGGGAGCTTACAGTTGTTGGATGAATTGCTATCTGGCTACTCTTCCCCCTGCCCCAGGCTGGCATGTGCTAAGTGAGCAGTCCATCCCTGCCTGCACTGCTGCGTCTCATAAGGCCAACATTCTAGGTTGCAGAGGAGCTGGAGCTGTGACTGCTCACAGGTTGAATCTTCCCATGTTCTGGCAGCTTCTTCTTTTCCTTCTTTTTTTTTTTTGAGATGGAATCTGGCTCCGTCACCCAGGCTGGAGTGTAGTGGCACAAACTGAGATCACTGCATCCTCCACTTCCCAGGTTCACTCAATTTTCCTGCCTCAGCTTCCCAAGTAGCTGGGATTACAGGCGTGCACCACCACACCTGGCTAATTTTTGTACTTTTAGTAGAGATGGGGTTTCACCTTGTTGACCAGGCTGATCTCAAACTCCTGACTCAAGCAATCTTCCTGCCTCGACCTCCCAAGGTGTTGGGATTATAGGCGTGAGCCACCACACCTGGTCTGTTCCAGCAGCTTCTACAGAGAAGGTCTCCATTCAGCAGGCTCAGGGCTACGGCCTTGAAGCCCTGGGCTCCTCCAGTGCCCTGAGAGAGAGCTTGGGTGTTCTGTTCCTCTCTCTGTTTCTTTCTTTGAGTTTCTGGTTGGCTCTGCATCCTGATTTCCACTTTACTGCCCTGGTTCAACCCTGACAGGGCTCAGCTCTGCTGTCCTGGCTGGTTCGCTTATTAGTAGGTGACTGTTTTCTGTCCATTAGTTTTAACTCATTCAGTCAAACTGACAATAATAAGGCCAGGTGACAGGTTTGCTTCCCACATGGGGCCGTGAGCTGCGCCTGCCCTGCCAGATGGCATTCTGTATGTGGACCAAGGTCCCGAGGGAACTGGGTGTGCGGGTGCCTCAGCATGCCCTTGTCACAGCCACTGAGGATCACCCAGTGTCCCATCCCAGGAGCCTGGCACAGGCATTTTACATTTGGGCGGTACTTGAAGCCTCCTCAAAACTCGAATGTGAGTTGCAGAACCAAATAGCATCCTTCTGCCCTTTCGCAGTAGAGGACACGGAGACCCAGAGGATCCCTGGCTTGCCTGAGGTCCCAAAGTCCGGTCCATCTTGCTGGGGGAACACAGGTCACCAGCCCCTGCTTCACGTTCTTCCTGATGTCTGACTACCTGCTGCTGATGGGCCAGGACCGTCCCCTTTCTCAAGGGCTCCCCTTTATTACTCTGAAACCAACATTGGGTCTTAAGAGGTGGCTTCATTTGCTGAGTTCGTTTGCTTTCCTGCCCTGATGCAGTGGAAGCTGCAGGCTCAATGCCTTGGATGACATGACCATAACAAGCCCATGGGGGCCAGCTTCGGGACCTATCAAATCAAATGCCTCTCCCTTCTGTCTTCTTTTTTTTTTTGAGACAGAGTCTCTCTCTATCGCCCAGGCTGGAGTGCAGTGGCGCCATCTTGGCTCACTGCAATCCCTGCCTCCCAGGTTCAAGCAATTCCCCTGCCTCAGACTCCCAGGTAGCTGGGACTACAGGCACCCGCCACCATGCCCAGCTAAGTTTTTGTATTTTAATAGAGACGAGATTTCACCATGTTGGCTAGGATGGTCTCGATCTCTTGACCTCGTGATGCGCCCACCTCAGCCTTCCAAAGTGCTGGAATTACAGGCGTGAGCCACCGCGCCTGGCCCCTTCTCTCTTCTTTAGTGAGGTACAGTTGATCCTCACAGGTTCCATATTCATCAATTGGCCTCACGAACATTTATTTGTAACCCTAAAAATCAATAGTCACGGCACCTTTTCCGTTATTCACAGACACGTGCAAAGCAATGAAAAATTTGAGTCTCCCAATTTGCATGTTCCCAGCTGAGGCCAGATGATCTGCCTTCTTGTTTCAGCTCGCATACTGTAAACAAGTGTCCTTCTTGTGCTATATTTAGTGCCGTATTTTAAGCATTTTTGTGCTTTTGGTTGGTGATTTTGCTATTTAACATGGCCCCCAAGTATAGTGCTGAAGTGCTGACTAGCAGTGTTCCTAATTGCGAAAAGGCTGTGATGTGCCTTCTGGAGAAAGTCCCTCTGTTAGACAAATTTCATTCAGACATGAGTTATAAATATAGTGCTGTTGGGTGGGAATCCAATGTTCATGTCCTAATGATAGATATGAAAGTAGGTGCCTTTAAACAGAAACACACATAAAGCAAGGTTTTGTATCTATCAGTTGATGAAGATGTGCTGACCAGTGTAGCGTGCAGTGCTATAGCTGTACTGTATACAGTAGACAGTACTCTCTTTTATACTAGATTGTATGTTGGTCTCCTAGGAGCAATGGTTAGGTGTTCACTAGTTCAGTATTTGCAGCAACTTTACAGAACGTAACTATTGCAGGTAACGAGAATTGACAGTGTCTTATTTCTGTGGACAAAAGTACCTCACTGAATACTCTGCACTGTCTGGCGGTTTCTATCCTTCTTCTCTGCTCCTGTCACAAAACTAGGGAGGGAGCAGTGATGCAAAGTGCTGGGCAAGGAGGCAGACCCTCTCAGCTGTGCCAAACACCACAGTGACCACAGGCCAAGCACTTCACCTCACTGAGCCACAGTCTCCTCATCTGTAAAATGGGGATAACAATAATAATAACTGCAGATAATAATACCTCACAGTAATAATGACCCACACAGAAGCAGCGAGAATTAACTGAGATAATATATGCAAGTACTGATCAATCCAATTCAGTCCACTTCACCTGGACATATTTTGTAAGCATCTGCTGTGAACCCCATGTGGGTTCCTTTCATCCTTACAGAGGATGTTGCTCCAGTTCTTAAGGAGTAGACCGTCTTACGGGGTGATAGATGGGGTCACAGAGAATTATACTACAGGCCTCATGTGGTGAGCGTCAGGACCTCCTTGGGGGTGATGACTGTATCTGATTCACTTTTGTCTGTCTGGCACCTGGGATGGTGCCTGGCACAGAAAGGTGCCCTAGAGAAGCTTGTTGAATGAAGGAATGAGTCCATGAGCACAAGGCCATGGAAGAGATGTAAAGGAAGCACAGAGAACAAAGACAACTTCATGGAAGAGGTTGAGGTGGGCCTTGAAGGATTTTCATCAGGGTTGCAGTGCGGGGGTCATTGCAGGTAGGAGGCAGAGGCTGAACAAAGGCATGGAGGCGAGAACTTGGCAGTGAGAACTGAGCAGCACAGGAAGTGTAGAGTCCAGGGTGGTTGGCAGGTGGGTGGGAGTGAGATACGGGAGTTGGGGAGAGAAGTTGGGAAAAGCATGCTGGGATCAGACTCAGGCAGAGCTTGGGCTGAGGCCTGGTGCCTCCCCTCTGCAGGCTGCTCTCCTCTCCACCTCCATGTGTGGAAGGTCTTTGCCACTCCCCTCCTGCCTTCCCATGCAGCTCAGTCAGCCCTTCTCTGGGCAGCCTCCAGATGCCCACGTTGCTTCCTCTTTCTCCTGTACTGGACCATGAGCTCTGCCTGACATATGTGAATTCTCATGTATTAGTGCATTCCCAGTGCCTAGCCCTGTGATGGGCACATTTTAGATGCATAACAAACTTGCTGAGTAAATGACTGCTCACACAATGAAAAGTCTACTTCCAACAGACTCTCCATGATTGAGCAATAACATTAAATTTTTTATTTTGCTGATTTAACTGGAAAGTGGTACCTTGTTTTTGCTTTTATCTTTATTTCCCAAGGCTAAACAGCTTCTATATGATTATCTACTGTCTTAGTTGGTTTGGGCTACTGTAACAGAATGTCATAGACTGGGTGGCTGATAAATGACAGAAATTGATTTCTCACAGTTCTGGAGGCTGGAAAGTGCAAGATGAAGATGCTGGCAGGTTCAGTGTCTGGGGACCACCTGCTTCCTGATTCATAGATGTACCTTCTTTTGGTGTTCTCACATGGTAAAAGGGATGAGGGAGTTCTCTGGGGTCTCTTTTATAAGGGCAGCATATTAGTCTGTCCATACATTGCTATAAGGAACTATCTGAGACTAATTTATGAAGAAAAGAGGTTTAATTGACTCATAGTTCCACAGGTTGTACAGGAAGCATGGCTGGGGAGTCATCAGGAAACTTACAGTCATGGTGGAAGGCAAGGAAAAACAGGCACATCTTCACATAGTGGCAGGAGAGAGAGAGAGAGAGGGAGAAGGGGGAAGTGTTACACACTTTTAAACAACCAGAGCTTGCCAGAACTCACTCACTATCATGAGAACAGCAAGGGGGAAGTCTGCCCCCATGATCCAGTCACACTCCACCAGGCCCCTCCTCCAGCATTGGAGATTACAATTTGACATGACATTTGGGAAGGGACACAAATTCAAACCTTATCAGGCATGAGGGCATTCATGAGGGCTGATCTCTCATGACCTCTCAAAGGTCCCACCTCCAGATACCATCACCTTGAGGGGTTAGGATTTCCACATATGAATTTTGAGGGGAACGAAAACATTGAGTCTATATATAGAATCTACTAAATTAGATTTTTCTTCTGTGACGTGTTTGCCAATTTTCTCCTTCCATGTGTCTATTAGATACAAAGTTTTCTCATTGATTTGCATGGGCAAATGATATAATATGGATAGTATTTTATTATTTTCCCTCGTATGAGTGGTTTGTTTTCATTGTGGGGAATTACTCAACACATACAAACGTTTTGAAATTTTATAGAAACTTTTAAAACTTTTTGAAGTTAAATATGTAAAACCAAATTTTCTTTTTCTTAAACTTCTAAACTTAAAAAATTATTCTTACTGTGGCTGGGCACAGTGGCTCGTGCCTATAATCCCAGCACTTGGGAGGCTGAGGTGGGTGGATCACAAGGTCAGGAGATCGAGACCATCCTGGCCAACATGGTTAAACCCCATCTCTAAAACAAACAAACAAACAAAATATTCTTACTGTAGCTTTGGGAAATAACTTATTTTTTGGTAGGGTTTTTCCATGTGGTTTGTACTTAAAATTTCTTTCTTTTTTTTTTTTTTTGAGATGGAGTTTCGCTCTTGTTACCCAGGCTAGAGTGCAATGGCGCAATCTCGGCTCACCGCAACCTCCGCCTCCGGGGTTCAGGCAATTTTCCTGCCTTAGCCTCCTGAGTAGCTGGGATTACAGGCACGTGCCACCATGCCCAGCTAATTTTTTGTATTTTTAGTAGAGACGGGGTTTCACCATGTTGACCTGGATGGTCTTGATCTCTTGACCTCGTGATCCACCCGCCTCGGCCTCCCAAAGTGCTGGAATTACGGGCATGAGCCACCGTGCCCGACTCTTAAAATTTCTTTCTTATGTTTTCTTTCAATCCATTTGGGTTTTATTTTGGTGTAGGGTTGATACCACCCAGTTTCTGAATAATAATCTCAGTACCATCTAGTTCATATTTTTCCTGTGTCTGTGATGTCTCCTCTACCACAGAGTGTGTTTTTATATGTAGGGTTAGCATTGATATCCAGTCATCCATGTATCTTTTAATTTTAGCTGATATATATGTGTGTGTGTGTGTGTGTGTGTGTGTGTATGTATATGTATGTATGTATATTTGAGACAGGATCTTGCTCTGTCACTCAGACTGGAGTGCAGAGGGACAATTTTGGCTCACTGCAACCTATGCCTCATAGATTCAAGCAATTCTTCTTTGCCTCAGCCTCCCTAGTAGCTGGGATTACAGGGGTGTGTCACCACGCCCAGCTAATTTTTGTATTTTCAGTGAGATGGGGTTTCACCATGTTGGCCAGGCTGGTCTCAAACTCCTGACCTCAAGTGATCTGCCAGCCTCAGCCTCCCAAAGTGCTGGGATTACAGGCATGAGCCACTGTGCCCGGCCTTATATGTTTTAATATTTGGTGGGTACATCTTTCTCCATTGCCCTTGCTCTTGACTTTTTGAAATTTCTTGAAGAGTCTCACTCATTTATTCTTCTTCATGAATTTGAGGATGACTTTCTATAAAAATATGGATTCCAGCAAAATCCTCTTAGAATTTGGGTCATGATTGCATTAAACCCATAACTTCATTTGGGGAAAATGACACATTCACAGTATTTGCCCCTTCTATTGAGGAACATGGAGTGTCTCTCTGTTACTTATTATCATTTTCATAAATTGCAATAAAAATATATAATTCTCCTCTTGGAGTTATACATATTTCCTATTAAAGTTACTCCAAGTCTTTCATGTTGATCACTCTGATTAGGCTCTCTTTTTTCCTTGCTTTTCCTTTGTTTTTAAAATTTTCTTGTAGAGACAAGGGTCTTACAATGTTGCACAGGCTGGTGTTGAACTCTGGGCCTCAAGTAATCCTCTCACCTTGACCTCCCCAAGTGCTGGAATTATATGTGTGAGCCACTGCTCCTCGCCACATTTTTCTTTCTGTTGACAGATTTCCTTCCTTTCTCCCTCCCTCCCTTCCTTCCTTCCTTCCTTCCTTCTTTTCTTTCTTGACAGAGTCTTGCTCTGTTGCCCAGGCTGGAGTGCAGTAGCACAATCTCAGCTCACTGCAACCTCTGCCTCCTGCGTTCAAGCAATTCTCCCACCTCAGCCTCCCAAGTAGCTGGGGCTACAGTTGTGTGCCACTGTAGAGACATGTATTTTTAGTAGAGATGGGGTTTCACTATGTTGGCGACGCTGGTCTCGAACTCCTGACCTCAGGTGATCCGCCCGCCTCGACCTCCCAAAGTGCTAGATTAACCACACCTGGTGGAAAAATTTTAGTGTGGAGAATGGGCAAGTGGGTGCCCTTATCAGCTCTCATCTCTTCCCATCTGCAGGGTAGTGCTCGTCCTGTCACCTAAGCAGCTCTCCTAAGTACCCCTCCCCACAGTGCTGCCATACCTCCCAACATCATGGTTTCCTGCCTGGAGGCCTGGAGAGCAGTAGCCACGTCCTGCCGGCCTCACATCCTGCAGCCTCCTTTTTCCCCATTCCCCGCCTCCCCAATCCCTCACCTCAACCCCAGCAACCACCACCTCCTATAGGCCGGGCACTGTCCCTGGGCTGGGGAGACATCAGCGAAGGAGATGGAGCTTGCATTTTAGAAGCAGTGGGGGAGGCATGCAATAAAAGCATAAGCAAATAAATGAGATCATTGCTGATGATGCTTCGTGGGCATGAAGGAAACAAATGGAGGCTGAGAAGATTCTTCTAGAATCTTCCTCATAGGCTTTTAGCCTCCAGTCCAAGTTTTGGCCTTCAGCATCTCTGGGAAGAATTTAACTGCTGTCCCACTGTGCTCCCAGATCCCCACTGTCCCTTCCTGCTCACCCTCAGCCCTGAAGAATGTAGTCTGATCTCCCCACCCTACCCCTATGCATTTCTACGGCCTCACAGCCACCACACCCGGCCCCTTCCTGCTTCAGAAAGCATCCCCTCTTAGAAACTTCTGGAAGTCTGCATGAACGAGAGTTCCCTTAAGAATCCCCTGAGAGCCCTTGAAGAAAAGGTATTTCCCTCTACAGTTTCATGGAACCAAAAAGAGCCAGGTCCCAGTGGCTGTTTGGCTGACAGTCGATTCTGTGAGGGAAGGAGCAGCTACTTCTTTCTTGTCTGCCTCCTTTCCCTCTCTCCCTTTCCTTCATCTAAATGAAACCAGAATGTGCTCTGAACGCTCTGCTAAAGTCTGGGCCATGGGGTAGGACAGAGACAAGCTGTCACTTAGCCAGGTGAGTTCCAGGCAGTCCTGCACAGAGGGAGGCTGGGGCACAGCAGGCTGGGGCCTGGAATAGCTTTCCCTGAGGAGGCAGGGAGGCTGGTTCCCATGGTCCTGGCCACAGCCTGGACTGCAGTGTGATCACCAAGATACGGGAGGCTGAGGCCTTCCAAGGGGACCTGAAAAGTACTCATCAGTAAGGCTATGTCTGGGGCCCTACAGTGTACCAGACATAGCATTAGGTGCTGCTCACAACCTAAAAAGTTAGAAACTATTATACCCATTTGTATGGATGAGAAGACTGAGGCTCAGAGAAATTAGGTATCTTGCCAAAACCACAGGGGTCAGAAAGGCTGTGCTACCAAATTGGACGCATTGTTTCCCTTCTATGCTCTATCCTAACTGACTCCCTCCCATCTCTATTTGTTGAAAACCTTCTTGTCCTTGAATGCTACCTCCAGCAAGCTCCCTTGGGGACCAGGTTGGGAGTTCCTTCACCAGGCTGCTTGCACTGTTCTTTGTGCCTTGTGGCTCCTGCAGGTGGGCAGTGCCTGGGTCACAGCTGTGTCTCCCACATAGCCTGGCACATTGTGGATCTGACTTGATTTGAGGCAGGTGGTGGCCCCGGCCAGAGGTCAGCACCTTGGATGGCTCCCAGGGCGTCCAGTGGTTCTGAGCACAACAGGTCCTCCTTTATGTCTGGAGGGGACACCTTTCTATTCCTGAGGAAGGACCTACTCAGTCTTCAAGGACGTCTGGTCTGATTCCTGGTTTGGGGGCTGAGAGGTCTCACTGTCAGTGCCCTTAGGGCAGCCCCTGGTGGAATGGAGTTACCGTGGGGAAGCAGAGAGCCGGTTACCAGGGACGGCTTCCCTGGGGACTCAGGCCTCATTTGTCATCTGCCTTCTTCTCCTTGCTAGCTCCTCTCTTCTCCTTCTCAGAGTCCCTGCCCCTGTCTCCTGGGAACTTCACACCTCAGAATACACACATGGCTCTGCGAGCCTTCAGAATCGTCCCTGAGTTACGTACTCTGAAAGAGCTCCTTGTGAAGGTGACTTTTGGTCTTGCCCAGGGAGCAAGGAACTAGCATTTTCCTGACCTTTCCTATTGAGATATTTGCTATCAATGATTGAAGCTGGAATCCATAGCCATGTATTATAAAGGCTATTAGTAGAGTCAGATGGGCCTGGGGTTGAATCTGGGTTTTGTCTCTTACTAGCAGTGTGCCTTTTGGTCAGTTATTTAAAGTTTTCTAATCCTCACTTCTCTCATTTGTAGCTAAAGCTAGTGATAGACTACCTCATAGGACTGTGCTAAGATCTAAATGAGGAAATACTCACAAGGTAATAAGCACAGTCCTTGGCACATACAAAATAACAAATAAACACTATCAGTTTCCTCAGTGAAGCTTGAGCCATGATGTTACTGGAAAGGGGTCCTGATCCAAGAGGGTTCTTGGATCTTGCACAAGAAGAAATTCAAGGTGAATCCATAGTGTAAAGTGAAAGCAAGTTTATTAGGATAGTAAACGAAGAAAAGAATGGCTACTCCATAGGCAGAGAGGCCCAAAGGGCTGCTGGTTGCCCATTCTTATGGTTATTTCTTGATGATATACCAAACAAGGGGTGGATTATTCATGCCTCCCCCGTTTTAGACCATATAGGGTAACTTCCTGATGTTGCCATCGCATTTGTAAACTGTCATAGCGCTGGTGGGAGTGTAGCAGTGAGGATGACCAGAGGTCACTCTCATCACCATCGGTTTTGGTGGGTTTGGGCTGGCTTCTTTACCACAGCCTGTTTTATCAGCAAGGTCTTCATGGCCTGTGTCTTGTGCTGAACTCCTAGCTCATCCTATGAGTAAGAATTGCCTTAACCTCCTGGGAATGTAGAGCAATAGGTCTCAGCCTTCTTTTTCTCAAGCCCTATTTGAGATGGAGTTGCTCTGGTTCAAACGCCTCTGACAATTACCCAGTGTATCTTGTCCAATCAGCTCCACTGTCCCAGGGATAACAGGATGACTCCATATAACCTAGTCACTTGAGTCCTTTCTTAGAGTTTATCTTTAATTTTTTTTCTGCTATCTGATATCTCACATTGTTATGGGCAAGCACCATATGGAGAAAGGTTTAAAGAAATACCATGCCCAAGGAACAGTGGGATACCTCCCTTTCACTGTCAATGACTGTCAATGGCTTCTCAGCCTAAACCTGGTTTTGTTAAATCTGCTTTAAAGAGAACTTGAACTTCTTCCTCAGCTTGTGGTGCTTCAGGTATAAAATGTGGATTATTGTTTTAATCTATTCTGCTCCTTCAGGCTTCAGAACAGTTAGAGTCAGTGAGGATAATAGTAATAGTTACGATCACTAACTCAGTGAGTGCTGATTATAGGCCGGGCATTGTTTCTGCCTTGCATGTATTCTGTCTCTCAATCTTCACAACAACCCTATGAGGAGGGATTCTTTGATGTACAGCAATAAATAATGGGCACAGCCAAGAAGCCAAGGCCATACAAGATATAAAAGATATGGACCAGGGAGACAAGGATACCTGGAGTCCAGGGGTCAGGGGAGAACTGGAGGTTTGATGCCAGGTGAGCAACAGAGATACTCTAAGAGGATGCCTAAGGGGAAGGTCTGGCAGTCACTCATCCAACAATCAGAGAATGCAGATGCAGGGAGAATGCAGATGCAGGTATGCAGGAGGAGTGGAGGGCGGGACACTAAGCATAATGGACTTCTGGCTGAAGGCACTGGGAAACAGCTTGAATTTGCATGAGGGCCTCTGCCTGGGGGCAGGGGCAAATTTTAAGACCTCACAGCCAGTGACAGGACCCAGGCAGGAGCCAGTGATCTTGACTAGAGAATTGGAGGTGGGATCTCAGAAGAGCCCACTTAGCACTGTCAGAGATAAGGCTCTGGCAGTTTCCCTCTCATTCCCCCTCAAGACCTTTACCTTCCTCCATCTTGTCAAGGTGTGGATTTGGTATTTATTCTTTCTGTGATCAGAGCAGAAAAGCAGAAAAAAAAGATTGGACTACAACTGTTCCATCTGCATAAACACAACTGTGTGTCTTTCCCAGCAGAAAAAGGGTTTCCCTGACAACTCTGTGTGTGTGTGTGTGTGTGTGTGCGCGCGCGTGCATGTGTACACTTCAAAGTGCAGGAATAGTGTATGATGTAATCTAGTTCTTTTAAAAAATAATCCTCTAATTCCTGATTATAAAAGTAATATGTTGAACAAAATTTGGAAATTACGAAAGCATATAAGAAAATAAGATTCACCCCAGAGTCACCAACCAGAGATAATCACAATGGATAGTATGGTTATTTCCATCCAGCATTTCCCCCCATGTGTTTTGCATATTTTTTTAAAGAAAAGATGGAATTGGATGGATTCTATTGAATTTATACTAAATTTATATTGAATTGTATTTCTTAACCTGTTTTTTTGACTTATAATATGAGCACTTACCCACCTAGTAAACTTTCTTCTAAAATAGTTTAAAAGATTACATAATGTTCTATTATATCATAATTTATTTTACCATCCCCGTTGGGGGTGTGGCTGGTGTAGCCTTTTTTATTATACAAAATGTTGAGATGAATATCCTTTGACTTCATTGCCAATTAGTTCGTTAATACAGATATCTAGAAGTCACGTTATTGCCTGTTTTATTTATTTTTTATTTTTTTGAGACACAGTCTCACTTCATCATCCAGGCTGGAGTGCAGTGGTATGATCTCAGCTCACTGCCACACCCACCTCCTGGGTTCAAGTGATTCTCATGCCTCAGCCTCCTCAGTAGCTGTAATTTCAGGCGTGTGCCAGCACGCCTGCTAATTTTTGTATTCTTAGTAGAGACGGGGTTCGCCATGTTGGTCAGGTTGTTCTCGAACTCCTGACCTCAAGTTATCCACCCGCCTCGGCCTCTCAAAGTGCTGGGATAATAGGCGTGAGCCACTGCACCCAGCCTTATTGCCTGTTTTAAAAGATTTTGATTAATCCTGTGAAATTACCTTATGAAGTGTTACCAATTTATAGTCCTCCTTCACCAGAAGTGTATAAGAATTCCCATTTTATTATGTACTTGCCAATATTAAATCATTTCATAAACAAAATCTGGCAATGATCTTTTAACTCATTTTCCCTTTCCCTTCTGTAGCATTTAAAATTTGGCATGGATATAAAAGTTACTTGGCATTGAATTGCTTAAGATTACATGTTGATTGCTTTAGTGCTGTAGTGATTGCCTTGTTCATTCCTGAATCAACCTTTTAAAAGGGCTTTGCCTTTTTATTTTTTTTTCTAATGAATAATGAAAACTTCACCTGATTGATGTGTCTTGCAAGTAATTTTCCAACAAAGTTGTGCAGATGTTTCATTCATTCATTCATTCATTGGCCTTCCCTGGAATGCTTGCTCAGGCCACACCTGTACCCGTCTAGGGACGAGGGCAGGCATTGCCAGCACGGATTCTGGAGTCAGACTGGCCCGCCTTGAAATGCACATTCAATCATTGACTAGCTGGGTGACCTTGAACAACTTATTCATGAGCCTCAGCTTTCTCCTCTTTAAAAGAGGAATAACAGTACTTATTCACAGGACTGCTGTGCAGATTACATGGGACCTAAGGGCCCAGCAAATTAAGAAGGCTTAAGACATGGTCAGAAAGGTAAGACTCAAGGGCCTTGCTCAAGCTGGCCCTGAGCTGGCTCTGCGTCCCTCATAGGTGACAGTTCCTACCTTGCTTGCCAGCCCCAGTTCCAGCCACACTGGACTCTACTTTCCCTCCTCACAACTCTTTTCCTTGCTGTTTTTTCATTTGCTTGTTTTTTGCTAGAATACTATCCCAGATGGATATCCACCTCTAATCACCTAGCTCAAATGTCACTGACTCTGAGACACCCTCCCAGGACTCCCATCCCCCCCACTCAGACATACAGTTCTATTGTAATTTCAACAAAGTGCTTAATGCCATGAACTGATGTCATTATTTCTTGTTAATTTCCATCCCCTCCATCAGAATGCGGGCACCATGAGGGCAGGCATGGCCTGAAGGAACCCAGCACAGTGCTGCCCAAAGCAGGTGCACCACCAAGGTGTACTGAATGAATGGCGTAGGAATAAAGTGATTTTTAGGATCTTGTGCTGGATATTTTTTTTCTTTTTCTTAGAGTAAAACACTGCAGTTTTATGCTAGATTTAGCTCTCATGGGTCAAAGCTGTAAATACAGCGTTAAAAAGTGAGTAAACACGAGAGCTAAGGCTGCCGTCTTTAGTATGTGATGTCTGTGAAGGGCTTTGATATCAGACCAGTATGGAGAGAATCTCAACTTCTCCCCCCAGTGGCCATGTGTCCCTAGTGATGTCTTAACTGCTCTAAGCCTCAGTTACCCTGCATATAAAATGGGAATAATACTCACCTCAGAGGGTAAGTTTGAGGATTAAATAGAGAACATATGTGAAGTACCTGCAAAGAAACGCAATTTAAATGCTGGCAGTTAAAAAATGGTAGGTATTCTTGTGTTCAAGAGAACCAAGAACCAAGTAACGTTAGTCTTTAAGAGATGAAAGGAATAATTAATAGAGTTTTGTTTATGAATTATCATATTCCAATGAATATGAATTCATAGTCACTGTTGTTCAGATGGGCAATATTGATCTGTGGCACAAGGCTCTGCCCTCTCGGGCTTTGGAAAAGTCCATCTCTTTCTACCTAGATGTCTTTGGGTGTATACAGTTAATATTTCATTAATCATGGTGGAGGGGCGTTGTGTGTACATCAGTGTCTCATATGATGCATCTAATTAAGGCACTTTTTGTTGAGAGCGGAAGAAAATTGGGCTTTCCCAAAGAAAAGCAGCTTGCTCCCAAAGTTGCTAACAGATTGCTTCTTAATTGAACTTGGGAGGTGAATTATATGGTGAATTAGAAAAAAGAACAACTCTGAATTTAGTGAATTGTTCCATAAAGGAAACTGTGGGATTGAATTGCAAATGCTGGACAGAAACATTTCAGCCTGGCCCATGCATCACGGGCCGCTGACCTCTGCTGTGTTTCAGTGAGAGCTTGAACAGGCCCCGAGCTCTCTTTTCAAGGCCTGGAGGGCATTCTTTCCCAGAGACCAGCTGTAAGCCTGGGTTTCTTATGCAAAGGAGGCATTTGAATAAACCTCTGTGACTAATGAAATCTACAAGGTCTTTGCATATCCTCTCACTGAAGAGGTAATTAAGTAAAGATCAAATATGGGGAGATATATATATATATTTTTTTTTCAAGCATTTTTTGTCTTGCAGTCACATCGAAGGAAAAATACATCCCCATATCCTGAAAGCTCTCCCCTCCCGGCTCCCAGCCTTTGTCTGCATCAGGCTGTTTCTCTCTTCCTTGTTCTACGGTGCCTGCAGCTGCAGTTAAAGCCAGAGCCACACCTGTCTCACTCATTTGCTAGTTTTTGTTGAAACAGAGAAACACTTTCCATCGATTTAGATGTGAGACATGGCTTTTCCTAGAGTACAAAGTGTCTGTCTCCAGGTCCATGTCTACCATTCCTCGTGAGCTCAGGAGGAGAGAGGTTGGAAGTAAGAAAATAGCACAAAGTAAGGCTTCCTCTTACAGGGTTCTCTGAGTGACAAATCTCAACCTTGGCTGCACCTTAGAATCACTCGGGGAGCTCTTAAAACTCCCCATTCCCAGGCCATGCCCCAGACCAATTAAATAAGAATCTCCAGGGGTGGGACCCAGACGTCAGCATGTTTTAAAGGCTTCCCAGGTGATGCAAATTGCAGCCAAGGTTAAGAGCCATTGTTCCAAGAATAGCTGCCTCCTTCTCTCCATACAAGCTGATAAAGACAATTTTTTCCAACAATTAAGCTAAGTTAGAAATGATCGAGTTCTCTTTTTAAACACCGCCTACATGACTCATATGTCCATCCATCCATCCGTGGATTCATTCACCCACCCACCCATCCATCCATCCATCCATCCATCCCTTCATCCATTCATCCCATATTTTACTGGGTACCTGCTATGTGCCAGGCCTAGTGCTGGGTATGCATTGTTAGACAAAACAAAATCCCTTCCTTCAAGATACTAAAAGCTAAACCATGGGGGATTCAGCTGAGTAAATGGATCCCAGTACCTTGTGGAGAGATGGGGAATAAGGCCAGGGAGCTGTGGGGAACAGAGAGAAAGGCTTTTACCCCAAGAGGAGCAGAGGGGCAGATGCTCAGAGGAAGTGGTGTCTACATGGAGACTTGAAGGACCAGTAGGGTTTGGCCAGATGAAGAGGTGAGTGTGGTTGAGGAAGGTGTGCAATAAGAGGAAAATAGAAAGCCATGGCACTCTTAAGCCATTTAATGCAGCTGAGCACAGAGTGGCAGTGGAGGAAGTAGGAGAGGAGGCTTGAGGCACCAGGTGGAGGAGGCTGGCAGGGCCGTATCACTAAAGGCCTCATCAGTGGTGTTAGCAGGTGGAATCCATCCCAAGAGCAGTGGGGAGCCATGGAAGGGTTTTCATCAGGAGAGTGGCCAAACCACATTAACTCCAGGTAGGTCCCCGGTAGACGGTGCTGGAAGCATGAGATTTGCTGCCTTTCTGAGATAAAAGACAGACTCTTCCATCTCTTGTTGATAGGGACAGAGAAGGGCTGAATATTCTTTTTTTTGATGTGGTCTCACTCTGTTGCCCAGGCTGATCTTGCAATCTCTGCCTCTCGGGTTCAAGCCATTCTCCTACCTCAGCCTCCTGAGCAGCTGGGATTACAGGCATGCCACCACACCCAGCTACTTTTTGCATTTTTAGTAGAGATGTGTTTTCACCATGTTGGCCAGGCTGGTCTCCAACTCCTGACCTCAAATGATCCACCTGCCTTGGCCTCCCAAAGTGCTGGGATTACAGGCATGAGCCACAATGCTGGGCTGAAGGGCTGTATATTCTTAACTGCCATGGCTCCAACCTTATCTCAAGCTGAGCTAGACCCGTGACTTCACAGGTCCTCTTACAGACCTTCCGGATGGACAATGCCCTGTATCCCCTGGGAATCAGCTGTCTCTACCAGGCACCACTCTTGTTCTTTCTGTGACTGAAGCTGAGGAGAAAGAGCACAGGCTTGGGGGTCAGACGGGATCCACCTCCGGTCATCACCTTTACTAACTATCCCTGCGTCCTAAAGGCAAGCAAGTCATTTCACCTCTTAGAGCCTTCTTTCCTCATCTCTTCATGGTCCTTTTGTTACTGGTCTTCATGAGACTGTAAATCTAAAACTGAAGGTGAGGAAAAGCACTTAGCACTGTTTTTAGCACTGTAGTTTGCTCCATAATTGGGACTTAGTAAACACTTATTCTTTCCCCACTCCATCACTGGGGGGCACCTGGTCTCCCCACTCCTGTTCACTACTTATAATCCCTGTCATATACAAACCCAGTGCAGTTACAAAGCCCTTTCATGTCCTCTAGTTCCCGTCTAGTTCACTCAGAATAAAAGCCAAAATCCTGAATGGTCTGCAAGGTCCCACATGAGCAGATCCTCCAGCCTCTCCACTGCCTGCTGACCTCATCATCTCCTTCTCCCCTCCTCACTCATTCATTCCCATTGTACCCACCTCCCCACTCCAAGCACACTCCCACCCCAGGGCCTTTGCACTTGTTGTTCCCATAGTTCGAAATGCTTCTCTCCAGATAGCTGCCTACATCCTCCAGACCTAAATATCTGGTTCGCTATTTGTCATTTTTTCCTCTATCCTTCATCAGAATATAATTTCCATGAGGTCAGGGTACGGTTTCTTCTGTATTGTATCCCAAGCAGCAGAAACAGCGTCTGGCCTGTAGCAGGTGTTGGATAAATATTTGTTAAATGAACAAATGCCTAAACAAACCCATTACCTCATTTGTTCCTCGCAATAGCCCATTTGACAGATGAAAAATACTAACACCCAAGTTCCTCGCAGCAGTTGCACAGCTGAGTGAGGCTGAGCTAGACGCAGAGCCTTGGCCCCAGCTCGCCTCCAACCACAGGTGGCACATTCCTCTGCTGCTGAGCGATTTCATACCATCAGGATTTCCCCTGACCTTTAGCCCTAGAGGAAATGATATCGCTGCAAATGGACGAATACCCAGAGGGCTGGGAGCTGGCAGCAAACACCCGGCAGCTGCAGGGAGTGTGTGAGTGGATTCCGGGTTGGCCAGGAGGCAATGGAACGAGCAGGATGTAGGCACGGAGCCTCCCATCTTCGCCTGGCTGTAGTGGGACCCTTTCTACAGGAGACCCAGCAGCTGCAGCCACTGCCTGTGTCACGGTCACAGAGAGGGAGAGAGGTGGTCTGCATGTGGGGAGTTGGGAGCAGGACCACATGGCTGTCTCCAGGGTCATCCAGGTCCAGGGATTGGGGCCATGGTGCCTTGTGAGCCTTGGTTGAGCAGTGCCGGAAGCCTTTATCTGTGGGGACAGCAAAGACCTCCAGGTGTCTGACCAGGAGACTGTGTCCCGAGCCCTCAGCTTCCCTGATGGCCTGGCCAACCCGGGGCTAACCATTTTGTGCCTCAGTTCTCTCCTCTGGAAAATGGGGTTACACATAAAGTGTTCTAATCAGGGTTAAAGGGGAGACTGGGAAATTGACTTGTAAGCTGCAAGTTTCTTAATAAATGCAAGGAATATTTTTGTTTGTTTAAAAATAGATTGTCCTTCGGTTGCTTTGATGTGGTTTGTGTGTGTAATAGTCTCTCCTGGACATAGTCCTTGTCCTCAAATCTGCTCCCTGGTGTTACTACCCACCCACTTACTCAGATCCCAAGGGCAGGCGGCATTGGTGTTCTCTCTCCTTCCTCAGATCAAATCCCCCAGCTATACCTGCGAGCTCTGCCTCTGACTATTCCCTAACACGACAGGTCCCAACACCTCCACTGCAGTGTTGGGTCCACACCACCATCCTGCCTCACCGGGACCCTTGCAAGGCTCCTAACTGTTCATCCGGCTTCTGCTTTTGTCTGCCTGTGCCCCAGGGCGATCTTGGCAAACACAAATAAAACACACATTCCTCTCCTGCTTTAAACCCTCTGCAGGGTTCCTGTGACAAAGAGAATAAAGTCACAAGACACAGCACAGTCTGGCTGGCAAGGCCCTGTGGGCCTGCCTCCCTTTGGCCCTGTTCCCACTTGCCCACCATGGCTGTCCCTCTTGTCACAAGCTCAGTCCCCATCCAAGCTCCTTCTGGATCCTTCCCCTGCAGAGGATGCCCTAGCCAGGATCTCCACATGGCCAGATCTTTCCTGCCTTTCAGATCTCACTGTCATCCCACCTCCTCAAGGATCCTCTCCAACCACCAGAAAAGCAGCTCCTCCCATCGTGTTTTATCACAAACTGGATTTGATCTTCTTCAGAGCATTTTCTAAACCTGCAATGATCTCATTCATTAATTTACTTACATGTGGTTTATGGTCCAGCTTTCCATTAGAATGACCTCTTGAGAGCAGGAACTCACCTGCCTGGTTCACTGCTGGATCCATGGTGCCTGGAACTGCACCTGGCACATAGTAGATCAAACAAATATTTGGTGATTGGCCACATTCCTGGCAGAGACAACTGTTAACACAGTTTATAAATGATGGCTACTAACAAATACATACAAGTGTCACTGTCCTTGGTGGACACAGTGTCTATGGAGTCTAATTTATAAGGTCAACACAGTAGTTCCTGCAGGGAGACTCACACCACAGAGGAAACCCAAATGCCGAGAGAGTGTACAGGGTAAGAAAGGCAGCAGTCGCCAGGCACATCGAGTATTCAGCAGCACTGGGCACATCTCCCTGCATTCTGCACCAGGCAGACTCCAGGCCCAGAGAGGATACTGTTTGTACTTGGCCTTTCTTATGGATGTGGGGGGTGAGGAAGCTGATTTGGGGTTGCCTGGTAACTGTAAATTTGATTCTGGGTGCCCTTGAGCTGATCCAGGAGAGTCATCCTTTTATCAATCTGTGAATTATATGTGGTTATATTTATATAGATCTATATATACAAAGCAGGTTTGTTTTCGCCTCACGTCTAGAACAGTGCGGGACATGTGGTGGGTGCTCAGTTGATTTGTGGAATGAGTCTTACGGATCCACGGTGATTCTGATCATCCCTAGGTGACCAGGTAGGCTCCCTCATCCCTTGGTGCTGATGCAGAGAAGGCTGATGTATCCTCATGCCCCTTTCTTCTCCATTCCTCTAGGTGGGCTTGAAGAGGAGGCATCTGAGAGCAGCCCAAACGCCACAGCCACGGACACTGGCACCAAGGAAGCTGGAAAGGGTAATGTGAGCCCTCACCAGGTCTTTGGGTACCTTGATTTCTTTCAGTTGTGGGAAAATCCATGTGACATAAGACTTACCATTTTAAAGCTTCCCCTTTAGTGGCATTAAGTACATTCACAATGCTGTATAACCATCAGCCTTATTGAGTTCCAGAGCTTTTTCACCCCCAAGGCAGGCTCTGCACTCATTAAGCAGTCACTCCCTCTCCCTTCCCCAGTCCCTGGCCTTCGATAGCTCTTATGGAATCTTTTCCTATCTCTGTGCCTGAAAGGGACTAGAAGCACTAAAGTCTGTGGACGTGAGCCGGGCTGGCTTACTGCTGTTGAAAGGGATGGAAGGGCAGCATTTGGTGGTCAGGAACAGTATGGCTCTCAGATAAACTCTGCTCTCTTGGCTGGACTTTTCTCCCTTGTGCATGGCTCGTGAGCTGAAGCCCATGAAGACCTTGGAGGGGCAGATAATGTGGCTTTGGGAATTGAGTGTGGGAAAATGAATGGGTGAGGGAAGCGAAGAAGAAAAATAAAACTGGAGTGGGGATTGCGGGGGAGGTGTAGACTAGAGACCCCATGGGCTGCTAAGTGGGAAGCAGGTGAGGTGCTGATTGGCTGTGAGCAGGGGGCCCGGAGCCTGCCCAGAAGCACCACCACTGCCTGTCTGTACACAGATGCTCAGACCTGAGTGTGGTCTGCTGGTTGTTGAAGAGTTTCTAGGTCACCTATCACTGGACACATCTATTTTGGAGAAGCTTTTCCTGTTCAGAAGTGGTGCTGGAGGAGAGGGGCTGCCGGACTTCTGTCTGGCCTGCATCTTGCAGGAATCATGATTCACAGTCAGCAGTGGTATTTCTTCTACACAAATGTAACAGCAAAGCAAAAGGAATAATTTTTAAATGCCAGAATCTTATGTCTCAGGGATGACTATGTAGGAATGAAATAAAAATCATTATGTATTTTGTGTTTCAGCTTTCATGCTATTTTATATATTTTTTACATATATACCTGTATATATGTAATTTTACACAAATGTACAAATGTGACATCATCATACATTTAAAAGTGCTAAGTACTTTTTTTTTTTTTTTTTTTTTATGGACAGAGTTTCACTCTATTGCCCAGACTGGAGTGCAGTGTCATGATCTCGAACTCACTGCAACCTCCACTTCTGGGATTCAAGCAGTTTTCCTATATCAGCCCCGGAGTAGCTGGGATTACAGGTGCGCGCCACCATGCCTGGCTAAGTTTTTGTATTTTTTCTAGTAGAGACGGGGTTTCACTGTGCTGGCCAGGCTGGTCTCGAACTCCTGACCTGTGATCCGCCCACATCGGCCTCCCAAAGTGCTGGGATTATAGGTGTGAGCCACCGCGCCCGGCCTCTGAAAGTGTTATATTCTTTTTATTTTCCTTTTAGTGTGGCTGCCTCCTTTAGGGTTCTTTTTTCCACATATCACCCCTCTACACTTTCCCAGGTAATAATGCATGCTAGTGACTTCGTATACAGCCTTCATATTTTTCTGCTTGCACATACATTGATATATGTACAGAGATATACATATATATAAGTACACATCTAAAATAAATACAGATACAGGCTTTGTCCCTGATTAAAAAAATAGGATCACATTCGAGACACGTTTTTTCTGCATCATGCTTTTGTCATCAATACCTCATGGGCAAAACCCCTCCAAGGCGCTTGTTATAACTTAAATGTAGATAGTCCTGGCATGGATGGATCATAATTTATTCAGTGGCTTCCTTATCAATTAGCATTCAGTTCACTTCAACCTTTTGCCATCATGAACAATGCCTGCAGTAAACGTTTCTGAACATATACCCTTACATATTTAGTATGTTTGTAATAGATGTTGCTAGGTTGTGTTTCAAAAGGTGTAACAATTCACATTTCCATAGCAACTGATAAGTACTCCTTATCCCATATTCTTACTAGCAGTAGGGAGAACTCTATCAGTGTTTTTAACAAGTAAGCTGTGGCTTATTCATGTTTAATTTGTACTCCTCTGACTGTTGGTGACTTTGGACATTTCTTCCTATGTTTGTCAGTGGGACTTGCCTCATTCTATCTTGTGCCCATTTTCCTATTGGGTTTCTGATCCTCCTCTTCAGGTTCAACTTCCTTTTTTTTAAGACGGAGTTTAACTCTTGTTGCCCAGACTGGAGTGCAATGGCGTCACCTTGGCTCGCTGCGACTTCTGCCTCCCGGGTTCAAGCGAATCTCCTGCCTCAGCCTCCTGAGTAGCTGGGATTACAGGCATACAGTACCACGACCTGGCTAATTTTGTATTTTTAGTAGAGACAGGGTTTCTCCATGTTGGTCAGACTGGTCTCAAACTCCTGACCTCAGGTGATCTGCCTGCCTCAGCCTCCCAAAGTGTTGGGATTACAGGCATAAGCCTCAGTTCGATTTCTTTTAGACAGAGGCAGATTCTTTACCTCTACCACTGGGCAGATTACCGTGCCCAGCCTCAGTTCGATTTATTTTAGAGAGAGGCACATTCTTTAGTCACCCATTTGACAAATCTGCATTTGTTTCTTAGCTATACAGCTTGTGGTTTGGACTATGTGCAGGGCTTGCTTTCAGATCCATGTTTTTCTGCTTTGCTTATTTAAGGGTATTTTGACTTATAAATTTTGGGGCTCCCCAGACATCTGTTAAATTCAATGGTGCTTCACTTGGCCACAAATAGCCAGCACTTAGTGGTAAAAATGGAGCATGTGTGAATGAATCCAGCAGGGTTTGCCATCACACTGCAGTGACAAAGATGCCACACTCATTCTTTTCTTCCTTATTTACGTGATTTATTGTTGCGTAAAGACCGTCTCCAACCTTAATGACTTCAAGCAATGATTTGTTATTTTCATGATTCTGGGGGTTGACTGGGCTCAGTGGGGTGGTTCTTTGGCTGATGGCATCTGGAGTCACTCACTTGATTGCATTTATCTAGCAGGTAGACTGGGCTGGAAGGTCCAAAAAAACTTTAGCTACACCTCTGGTGCCCCAGTGTACCTCCTCATGGCCCTGCTCTCCATGCGGACTGTCACCATTTAGTTGTTTAATCAGAAACTTTTCATAGCATGGTGATTGGCTTCTCAGAGGTAGGGAGCAGAAGCGCCAGTCCATTTAAGGCCTGGGCTCAAAACTTCAAGAATCCTACTTCTAATCCATTCTATTAACAAAACAAGTCAAAAGACCAGGCCAGATTCAAGGAGAGATAAATAGATTCTGCTCCTTCATGGGAGAAGTGGCATGTCCTCACAGGGATAAGGGGACTTGTGGCCATATTTGGAGACTATCTACCCACTTTCCACCTTGCCTCTGCTCCCTAGCAATAGAGATTGTCAGAGTTTTTGATATTTACTAGTTTGTTGGGTGTAAAATGACCCAACTATAAACTTGGACAGTCAGACACACTTGGGTTTGAATCCCAGCTCAGCCACTTAGTAGCTATGTCTTTGGATAAGTTATTTAACTCCTTGTATGAAGTTTAGAGGGAATTAGAAATAATATTTCTGTAAAACACAGAGCCAGGTGTCTGGAACTTAAAAGAGGCTCAAGGAATGTAGCTCTTCCATTTCCTTCTCCCCACCTTCACCTCCAGGAATTATGTTATCCAGCATTGAAAGTGCATCATCTACCTCTGGACTGGGATTCCACAGCTGTGCAACAGCTGCATAGAAACACAATTACAGAGGACAGGAAGGAATACGGCTGCTGTGGCCCATTAAAATTCTGCCGCTGGTGGGGTTGTGTGCAGCACCCACACTGCAGCAAAAGATCTTGGGCTTTTCAGGGAGGGTGATGATAGCACTCCCCCAGTCTGCGATCCCCCAAATGACCCTGGTTTGTTCGAAGAGGAGAAGGAATGTGCAGCCTAGGCCAGTCCCTCCACTCTGCATTACGGCAGCAGACAAACATGTTTTAAGCATCTGGGGCAGTTTTGGGGAGGAAGGAGATCTCCAAGTGAGGGGAGGGCAGACTGTTCTAGCCAGTCCCTCCATCCTTCCCATCCCATTTCTCAGGATGCTGTCTGCCCAGCCCTGGATACCTCTTGCTTTTATTTGAATGAAAGATAAGACACATTGTGTCAATCTCGGGTTCCCTTTCATCACAACTTGCCCCCCTCTCATCACCCCCAGGAAAAGAGACCTCCCAGGCAGGAGAAAGGATCTGAAGGAAGCGCCCAGTTTCGGCAGCAGGTTTATTTCCTGGCATTATGTGGCTCCCCTCAGCCCTGACGGTGGGGATTTGTGCCTCTAGCTCTGGGGAGGGGGAAATGGCTGAAATGCTCACTCAGCATCCCTCCCCCACCCCCCACAGACCTTTTGGTCAGAAGGCTCTCCCTTCTCTGGAGATGAGAGCTCAGCACGCATTTCAGGGCTGATAATGGGATTAATGAAATGGAGTGTGCAAGTGCTCGATGAATGAAGCTGTGACTGTTTTGATAGAGCCTGATTTCCAGAACCATATTCATGAACGAGAATGGACCTTTCACTTTCAGTAACTTTTCCTAAGGGCTTTGTGTGAAAGCACATAATAATGGAATCTGGTTGAACCAAAGGACAGGCATCCCACAAACCTGGGTGCAAAACAGTGCTCAATGCTGGAATTCCTAACATCACTTATGTTAGTTTACTTGGGTGTAACAACTGAGTCCCACAAACTTCAGGCCCTCCTTTTTAGCCTGTCTCAAATGCAGACTTTCATAGCCATTGTGGCAGCTCACACTGAGCCCTTACTCACCACGGGCATTTGACATTCATTACCTGGGTCACCACCGTCCTGCAGCAGGAAGTGAGGCTCCAAAGGGGAAGTGATTTGTCCAAAGCCACATAGGTAGCAAATGGCAGCATTTATCTTGAGCTTAAGTCCCCCTGACCCCAAACCCCTTGATCTTAACCTTTGGGTTGTATCAGTGGTTCCCAAACTTCACTGAGCTTTGTAATCACCTGGGGAGCTTTAGAAACTGCAGGTGCCTTGACTCTACTCTCCAAGGCCAATTGATTCTCAATCTCAGAGGAGGGAGGCAGACACCAGAATTTTTTAAAAGCTTCCCAGTTGATTCTGATGTGCAGCCGGGCTTGAGAACCACTGTGCAGAATGATCTAGTCTCCCCTTTATTAAGGGGCCTTCGGCCTTTCAAGACTACTGCAGGTGAGGTGCAAATTCCCCCATCACCTTTGGGGTGAGGATTCTGCAAATGGCTGGGCGGTCAATGTGTTTACTTCCAGTGTGGGAATGACCAGTTGCCTAACCTAAAAATTGCAGTTCCTCACTGGAGGAGGCTGGCTCAGGCCTGGTTCTGTTTATGACATGGTTGTGCCTTCAGCTGGAAACAGAAGATTGAAAAGCAACAACCACTTTTCTCTTTCAGAGAGGATAGGGCTCACTCCCGGAGCCAGAGAATTTAAATGGCCTTTATCCCCCCTCCACCCTACCCCCAGCGTGTTAAATCCTGTCAGACGCCCTGAGCTCCTCTTCAAATGCAGGACTCTTGGCCATGATAAATAATTACATCCTTCTATTTGGACTCCAATTCCAGATAGTAGTAATCCAAGAAAATCCAATAATGACAGTTGCATTAAGATCCTTCTTCCAAGATAAGCAGAACATCTGTTTAGACATATTTTTAATCGGCAAATGCTTCCTGTGTTGAGTCCTTAGCAAATTAAATTTCTCACTGGACCGAAGGGGAAGCTGTCATTCAATAACCCATCTCTGGAAATTACACCCTAGCTTCTTTCCAGGTGCACTTAAGATTTTCCCATGCTGACTTTGTGTAAAACCAACCCTTACAATACCAGGTCACATGTATATACAGCACAGCTTGTCAGCGAGACATGGGACATCTTAGTGTTATTCCCTTGAATCAAGAAGTATTTTTGACCATTCTCCAAAGGAGAGTTGGCAACAGAGGAAAATTAAGAGACTTGTTGAAAACCATATGGGAAATGAGTAACAAACTTCCACTTGCTACATTGCTGCCTGTGATTACTTAGGACTGGATGATTCTCAGGATGTAAACATGAAGGGCTTCAGTGTTGCCAACATTTTGGAGAGATTTCTGCCACAGAGTTTGGACTGTTCCTATGTTTATTTTTAGAATAGCTCATCCCTTCTTTAGTTCATTCATTCAAAATATAAAAAATATTGAATGCTCACCACCAGCCAAGCACTGTGCAGGGTGTGGAGAATAAAGTGGAGAACAAGTTGGTAACAGTGCTTGCCCTCATGGAGCTTCCAGTCTACCAGAACAATTCACATTTGACGTCTTGATGTAATTGGTAGTTTAGGGCGAGAATAGTAAATAAGAATAGCTTCTGTAGAGGGCAGGCAGGTCCTCTAAAAGGTGAAGTAGGCTGAATAGGACATTGTGAAGGGGGAGAGAGATTCCAGCAAACAGAACATGTGCTCTGACTATGGGGAGCAGCAGGTGCTCCTAAACTCCAGTGGGTTGTGCTATGATGGAAGATGGGCCTGCTGTTGCCAAATCTTTCCGTTTTTAAAGAAAAACTAGAAAATCTGGATTCTTATGTGAAATCCCTTGATTTTTAAAAGTTGGCTCCTACAGTGAGATTTTTTAAAAAAACATAGTGTGGGCCAAAAGTGTCCAGGCCAAACAAAAACACATCTGTGGGTTGGGCTTATCCCAACACTGCAAGTATATGACTTCTGTTCTAGAAATTCTAGCGGTAAAACAGTCATTTTCAGGTTTAACAATGTATTACATACCAACTTTCTGGGTCCGGATATGTGACCAACTAGATGAGTAGGAAGCCCTTATACAAGCAGAGGAACACAGAAAAACCACTACCTTTTCCCCACCCCAAATGAAAAATACAGAGTTGAGTTCAAAGGAAAGAAAGGTGAATGGCCATGAGCAGAAGAGAATAAGGAACATAACTCACAGAAGGAAGCCTCAGATGCTGGCGATGATAGCAGCAGCAAATCTGTACTGATCTGCAGCAATTCGATTCTTTCCTCCTCGGAGGAGAGAATTCAGCCAAGGGGAATAAGGCAGAGTGGGAGAGACCAAGGCAAGTTTTAATGCAGGAGTGAAAGTTTTTTGAAACGTTTTGGAACCCTGTAATCTCAGCACTTTGGGAGGCTGAGGCAGGAGGATCACTTGAGGCCAGGAGTTCAAGACCAGCCCAGCCAACATGGTGAAACCCCATCTCTACTAAAAACATAAAAATTAGCTGGGCGTGGTAGCGGATGTCTGTAATCCTAGCTCTCAGGAGGCTGAGGCAGGAGAATCTCTTGAACATGGGAGGCAGAGGTTGCAGTGAGCTGAGATTGTGCCACTGCACTCCAGCCTGGGCAACAGAGCAAGACTCGAAAGCATTCCTAGGAGGGAGAAATGAGATGTAAGAAATACAAGTGAGCAAGGAAATGGGTGGATATGAAGGCAGGTATCAATCTGTATTGCAGACAAACACACAAATAAGCCATTGATAATGGTGACTAATTTGGGGGCTTGAAAACAAGCAAATAATAACAGGAAAAGTTGGAGGGTGTTTTTAAAATTTAAAATATTTAAAAAGCCCTGTATTTCTTAGAACAAGACTGTGGTTTCTGGTTTCTTCAGATCTGTCTTCTTAGTTCACTAATTCTTTGTACTTTAAAAAGTCACATATGAATGTTAAACATGAAAGGCAATATTAAAGAATAGAAAGCACATAATGGAAATAAAAAGTAAATATAGAAAAATTTCTTAATCAAATAGAAAGCAGGAAAAGAGAATAAAAGAAGGAAAGAAAACAAGAAAGCATAAAACAAAAGAAAGGAAATAAGTCTAGGTATATCAGTTATAAAATAAATGTAATTCACCTGTTAGAAGAGAGATTCTTAGGTTGAACAGCAAGGAAAAAAACTAGCTGTTTGCTGCTTATAAGAGATACCCCTAAAACCTAATTAAACTTACATGCAGAAACCCTTTAAAAATAGCAAATGAAATCCAACAATATATAAAAAAGAATTATACAGCATAACCCAGTGGGATTTATTCCAGGTATACAAGGATGATTCATCATTTGAAAATCAATCTATATAACCCACTACATCAACAAGCTAATAAAGAAGAATCTTGTGATCATATCAACTGACACAGAAAAAGCATTTAACAAAAGTCTAACACGTATTCACAATAAAAATTTTAGCAAATTAGGAATAGAGAGGAATTATCTTAACTTGATACAAAGTATCTAGAAAAAGACCTACAGCTTACATTATACTTAGTGGTTGAAAGACCAAATTCCTTCTCCCAAGATCAAGAACAAGGCAAGGATGTCTGCTCTCATGAATTTTTTGTTTTTGAGATGGAGTCTAGCACTTTTGCCCAGGCTGCAGTGCAGTGGCACAACCTCGGCTCACTGCAACCTCTGCCTCTCAGGTTCAAGAGATTCTCCTGCCTCATCCTCCTGAGTAGCTAGGATTACAGGCATGCGCCACCACGCCTAGCTAATTTTTGTATTTTTGGTAGAGATGGGGATTCAACATGTTAGCCAGGATGGCCTCGATCTCATGACCTCATGATCCGCCCGCCTCAGCCTCCCAAAGTGTGCCGATTACAGGTGTGAGACACTGTGCCCAGCCTGCTCTTACACTCTCATTCAGCGTAGTTCTGGAAGTTTGAAATGCTGCAGTGAAGCATGAAAAACAAATAAAAGGCAAACAGGTTGGAAAGGAAAAAATAAAATGGCTCCTATTTGCAAATGACATGTCTGTCTACATAGAAGATCCTAAGAAATCTATTAAGAAAGAAAAAAAGCCCAAAAACCTCCTAGAACCAATCAATTAGTTCAACAAAATTTCAGAATACAAGGCCAGCACACAAAAATGGCTCACATTTCTATATTCTAACAATGAACATGCAGAAACCAACATAATGCCATATACACAGTCACTCCAAAGAAGACAAAATGCTTGGATATACAGTTAACAAAATTTGTACAGAATTTGTGTGATGAAAATTAAACAATGCTGATAAAAAAATGAAGACAGACCTAAATAAATGGAGAGACATGCTGCATCTCTGGATTAGAAGACTCTTATAGTAAAAAGTGCCAGTTCTCTCCAGGTTGATCTATAGGTTTAATACGATAATGCCATTTCTATCTCAACATGGTTTTTTATTTTCGTTTTTCACAGGCATAGACAAGCTTATTCTAAAATTTATATGGAAAGATAACTAAAACAATCACGAAAAAGAAGACTGAAGGGGAGTAATCACTCTATCCCATATATGGCTTACTCTGTACTACAGTAATCAAGATGGCATGGCATTGGTAGAGTGATAAACATGTAGACCAATGGAATAGAGACCCCAGAAATAGACCCAGTTACTATATGACCCAGGAATTCTACTCTTGGATATTTATCCCAGAAAAATGAAAACTTATCTTTACACAAAAATCTGTACATGAATATTCATAATGGCTTTATTTGTAATAGCAGGAAACAATCCAGATATCCTTCAACAGGTGAATGGATAAACAAACTGTGGTACTTCCATACCATGGACTACTACTCAGCAATAAAAATAAACTATTTATACAGGCAACAACTTAGATGAATCACCAGGGAATTATGCTGAGTGAGAAGAGCATAATTAGTATCCCTATTATATGCTGTATGATTCTATTTATATGATATTCATCAAATGACAGAGTTTTAGAAATGGAAGCAGAGTGGTGGTTGCCAGAATTTTGGAATGGATGGAGGAAAGGGGAAAGGGAGGTAGATATTGTTATAAATTAACAACACGAATGATATTTACAGTGCTGAAACTGTTCAGTATCATAAATGTGGTGGTAGATACACAAAACTGTAAGTGTGATAAAATTGTCTTACACACATTCACAAATGAGTACAAGTAATGCTGGAGATATCTGAGTGAAATCAGTGGCTTGTATCAATGCCCATATCCTAGTTGTGTTATTGTACTGTAGTTTTACAAAATGTTACCATTAGGGGAAATGAAATCTCTGAAAGGAAGGTACATGAAATCTTTGTATAATTTATTATAATTGCATGTGAATCTATAATCATCTCAATAAAAATTTCAATTTACAAGAAGCTATTTTATATACCAACAAAAGATAATATTGAACCTCAATATTATGATAATTGCAAAGCTTGTTGTATTGTTTGTTGTGGGAAATATAATTAACTTGGAGAATAACACTCGTTCAATGACTCGCCAAAAAAGTAATTATACAAAAACCTGAAAATGGATAGAGGTTGGGCACGGTGGCTTACACCTGTAATCCCAGGACTTTGGGAGGCTGAGGCGGGTGGATCGCCTGAGGTTAGGAGTTCGAGACCAGCCTGGCCACCAGAGTGAAACCCTGTCTCTACTAAAAATACAAAAAAATTAGCTGGACATGGTGGTGGGCACCTGTAATGCCAGCTACTTGGGAGGCTGAGGCAGGAGAATCACTTGAACCTGGGAGGTGGAGGTTGCAGTGAGCTGAGATCATGCCACTGCACTCCAGCCTGGACAATAAGAACAAAACTCCGTCTCAAAAAAAGAAAAGAAAAGAAAATGGATAGAAAACAGCTATATGAGGCAAATACTAACCAAAATAATAAAATGTATAGCAGGCCAGGCGCAGTGGTACATGCCTGTAATCCCAGCATTTTGGGAGGCCAAGACGGGCAGAATACTTGAGCTCAGGAGTTCAAGACAGCCTGGGCAACATGATGAAACCATATCTCTACAAAAAAATATAAAAATTAGCCGGGCGTGGTGCATGCCTGTGGCCCCAGCTACTTGGGAGAGTGAGGTGAGAGGATGGCTTGAATCCAGGAGACAGAAGTTGCAGTGAGCTGAGATCGTGCCACTGCATTCCAGTCTGGGCGACAGAGCCAGACCCTGTCTCAGAAAAAAAAAAAAAATATATATATATATATATATATATATATATATATAGAGCAATATTTATATCAGACAAAACAACCATTATGAATGAATGTTATTATTACAAAAAGGATCATTAATGATAAAAGAAAAAAATTATCTGGACTATTTAACAATTGTAAACTTGTATTACTTAACTAGCACGGCCTTGAACAATCTAGAGCAAAAATTAAGGATAGAGAAAATGACAGTTCATAATCTTAGTTCTGGAGGTTTTGCTTAAAGTACTTTTCTTAGTAACTGATACATTATGAAGCCAAAAATTTTTGTAAGTAGAATATTTGAACAACACATGAAACCCATCAATTAGACATCACACATTATTATAAGAACATATGGAACATTTATAAAAATCAATCTTGTATTAGCTTACAAAGAATGCCTAAATACCAAAGAATTGATACTTTAGAGCAAGGGCCAGCCATCTGTGATCAGTAGACCAAATCCAACCTGCTGTTTTTGCAAATAAAGTTTTACTGGCACACAGTTATGTCCATTTATTGACATTATCTATAACTGCTTTCACACTACAATGGTAGAGTTGAGTCGCTGTAACAAATATATGACCCACAAAGCTTAAAATATTTACTATATGGCTTTTTATAGAAAAATGGCTGACCCCTGCCATGAAGAATAGATTATTAGAACACAGTGCAGTGTTAGAAATCAATAACGCACAGAGAGAGACAAATGCTTAGAAATTAAAACCCACACTTTGAAATAATTCAGAGGTCAAAGAAGAAAGTCTAAATGAAACTTAAAGAATATATCAATATCTAACATTGAAAATGTACATTTCAAAATGTGAGATGCAGGAAAAGAAAATGTCAGAGAGAAATTTAGCCTTGAAAATGTTAATATTTATAAGAAAGATATAAAATTAATGTGCCAAGTATTCAACTCAAGAAGCTAGAAAAGGATAGCCAATTGATTTTGGACAGGAGTGCCAAGACAATTCCATGGAGAAAAACTAGTCTTTTCTACAAATGGTCCTAGGACAGCTGGATGTTTACATACCAAAGAGTGAAGTTGGAGCCCTACCTCACAACATATACAAAATTAACTAAAAATGGATCAAAGACCTAGATGTAAGAGCTAAAACTATAGAACTCATAGAATAAAACATAGGTATAAATCTATGGTTTCTTAGATACCAAAAGCACAAGCCACAAAAGAAGATCATAGATAAATTGGACTTCATTAAAAACGTTTGTGCTTCAAAGGACACTATCATAAATGTGAAAAGACAACCTACAGAATGGAAGAAATATTTGGAAATTATATATTTGACAAGAGCCTGTATTCAGAATATATGAAAACTAATTATAACAACAATAAAACACAACACAATTAAGAAATGAATAAATAATTGAATAGATATTTCTCTGAAGAAGATATACAAATGACCACCAAGTACATGTAAGAGAGGTTCAACATCATTAGTCATTGGGGAAATGAAAATCAAAACCAAAATGAGATGCTGATTCACACCATTAGGATGACTATAATAAAAATGATTGACAATCACAGGTGCTGAGGATGTGGAGATACTGGATGGAACCTGGTGCATTGCTGGTGGGAATGTAAAATGGTGCCATTGTTTTGAAAAAAGCGTCTGGTAGTTTCTCAAACGATTCAACACAGAATTACCATATGACCCAGCGATTCCACCCCTAGACATATACCCAAGAGAAATGAAAAAACTATGCCCACGAAAATGTGTACATGAATGTTCATAGAAGCATTATTCCTAACAGCCAAAAAGTGGAAATAACCTAAATGTCCCACAACTGAAGAACAGATAAACAAAATGTGGCATGTGCATACAATGGAATATTACTCAGCTGTAAAATGTAGAACTGATTCATACTACAACATAGGTGATCCTTGAAAACATGCCACGTGAAATAAGCTAGACACAAAAGGCCACGTGTGGTGTGATTCAATCTCTAGGAAATGTCCAGAATAGGCAAATTCATAGAAACCAAGTTGATTACTGGTTGCCAAGGCCTCCGGGAAGGGAGAAATGGGGAGTGACTGTTAATGGATACAAAGTTTCTCTTTGGAGTGAAGAAAATATTGTAGAATTAGATAATGGTGGCGGTTCTACAACTTTGTTAAAATGCTAAAAGCCACTGAATGGGATTCTTTAAAAGGGTAAATATGGTATGTGAATTCTATCTCAATCTGTCTTTAAAAAAGAGAGAAAAGAAGCTAGGAAAGAAATTTCAAGATAAAACAAATGAAGGTGGAAGAAAGTAATAAAGTAAATAACATTAATGTAATAAAGAAAAATGAAAAGAATCAGCCAGGCGCGGTGGCTCATGCCTGTAATCCCAGAACTTTGGGAGGCCTAGGTGAGTGGATCACTTGAGACCAGGAGTTTGAGACCAGCCTGGCCAACATGGTGAAACCCAATGTATACTAAAATACAAAAACTAGCAGGGCTTGGTTGCGCACGCCTGTAATACCAGCTACTTGGAAGGCCGAGGGAGGAGAATTGCTTGAACCCAGGTGGCGGAGGTTGCAGTCAGTCGAAATTGTGCCACTGCAGCCTGAGCAAGAGTGAGACTCCATCTTAAAAAAATAAATAAATAAAAATTTAAAAAAAGAGTTGACAAAACCAAAACCTAGTTTTTAGGGGAAAAAGTATAAAAACTAGAGAGAAAATGCTCCAAGTAAGAATAATGAGGGATTCTAAGCAAGCTGACTGAAAACAAAACCTTAAATTATCTGACTGGCGAACGCAATGCATGTGGGTTCAGTGACTGGTGTGGCTGTGTTCTGTTCCACCCACCTACCTCTGCCATTGTGGGGGGCCTAATGCGTGCACTCAGAACCTTCCATCGACCTTCCTTGTGTTTCCCACATTCCTGTCCTACGGGTCCAGATGCCAAGAGTTCGGAGTTTTATGAGGCTCTGCTTTTTCCAGGATTTTTCTTATAAAGAATTTTTCAGGTGTCACAGACTGGTCCACTCTCCTGGCTGTACTGGCCAAATTATTTCAAAATTTGCAACACTGACCGTATTAGATCAAGGCAAGGGACTGACCCAGTTCATTCCCCAAATGCTTGCAGCTCTGCGCAGAAAGCACACCCTAACCTCAGCCCCACCGAAAAAGTTGTGAGCTATCCCGGCCCTTTTGATTCTGTGGCCCCATGTGACCTCTCCCAAGGCCTTAGACAAGCCAAACCACTCCCGTCACGTTTACTACAGGTACTCTTCCCCCACCTGGAAAACTACCACCCAGGGTTTCCAGGTCCTGAACTGATGAAATAGTCCCTTTAGAGCATGTTTTAACATGCCCCTTTTGGATTGGATAATAAAACCTTAGCCATAATTCACAGGAGGAATCAAAGGGCAAAGTCAATAGTAACCTGACTGTCTTGCAGATGGCCCGGAGAATTCCACTCTCCCGCACAGCCCTGGGACCTCGCATGCCGCAGCTGAGACCGTCTCCCCGCGGGTCCGCAGAGCCACAACCTCAAGGACAGAGAGGATATGGCCGGGAGGAGTCATCCCCTACGTCATTGGAGGGAACTTCACTGGTCAGTAGCCACAGACAAGGCCTGCTTTGGGACAGGGTGCTTTGTCTCCCTGGGTTGAGAGAGTCCTTCACAGAAGGACCTGGGTGGGATGGAGCAGATGTCCGAGACCACAGCAGGCCTACAGATGGTGTCCGCCTCGTGCCGGCAAGGCCTGGGCCACCAGTCCTGGGGAAATTACAGTCTCTGTTGGGGCTGTGTCCTCAAAGTTGGTTACCGTCCTCCCGATGCTTCACATGGGGAGTGACCTGGAAGGACCTTGAAGGATAAACAGGGTTTGCATGATGACTGAGGACAAGCCCTCCACATAAAGAAAGTCCATGAGCAACTGCACGTGGTTGGCTTGCCTGTCCTCTGCCTGGATGAGTGTCCTGGACTCCGAGGTCCCCTGCCACCAACCACAGGCATTGTTCCACCCAGTGACCAAAGGGACCAGTGGACATGGCTTGACTCCCTGGGTCCAAATCTCAGCTCCAGCATTTGCCAGGAAGATGCCCTGGGGAAATTAATTGGCCTCTCTGTGCCTCAGTTCCCTCTTCTTTAAATGGGGATGATACTCTCTTCTACCCCTCTGCTTGTTTTGAGAATTAAATGGATTACTATAGATAAAGTGCTTAGAGTAGTGCCTGGCACACAGTAATTAGTATTTATCTGATACTAATATTATCTTTAAAATATGTGAATCATTCCCGGCTTCCCGTTGCCACTAGAATGAAGGTCCTCCCTTGAATACCCCACCATCCCTCTCCTGCCTGGTCTTTGACCCTCTCTCCCCATCTCCCATCCTTCATTTCTACGCTCTGGCCTCACCAGCCATGTGCCCATCCCCGGACATGTGCACCTCATAGGCCCCTGCACACTCACACTTGAACTTGCCTTGGTTGCCGTTTCCCCAGGTATTTGCATGGCTGTCTTCTTCTCATTTGAGGCTTACGTCTAGGGACACATCACAGGAAGGCCTTTCCCTCTCTCCCCCGCCAGTGCCTCCCTGTCCCAGACCCTGCTGTATAACCTTCACAGCACTTAACCATGACCTGAACTCACTTTACTTCTATTTCTGTTTCATTTATTTTTGTCTCTGCCTAAGCTCTGTGGGAGCAGCAGTCTTTTTTCTGTCTCATTTCCGCTTCAGTGTCTCCAATACCTAGACCAGGGCCTGGCACATCCCAGGCAGGTAGCAAATATGCCCACTGCATACCTGCGGCCAATGTCAGTGGAACGCCGGTCACACCGAGAGACTTTCTAGGCTCTCAGTGCCACTTACAAGTCCTTCCCCTCCCTGTGGCTCTGTGACCTGTACTCTGAGAGGTGGCTGCCAAAGGCACATTCCCTGAGGATTTGCCGAAGCCACTGAGAACACTGATGAATCAGCTGGGGAAGTGTGAAGACCTCAGCAGCAGGGCAGCAGAATTCCCAAATTCCCGCAGTTCCCTTTTGCCCCTGCAGCATTAACGCATGGCGTCCTGGTGCCAGGTGCTTCTTGAGGGACTGGTGGAAAAAGATGACTGAGATTTCATCCTGCCCTCGAGGAGGTCTGTTCTCAGAGCAGAGAAAGATGTGGGCCTAAAGAAAAAAAGTAAATGATAAACTGCTCCGAACTTTTCCTCATTGGGATCCTGTGTTCTTTCAGATCTGGTGTGCTTTTCTGACCAAAGATTTATATTACTTTCATGAAAATGAACTAATTTTACATGTAAGAATTTTGTTGACACAAGTATTTCATGTTATTATGTAATTAGTAGGATTGCTATTTTTTGAGTGATTGAGCTATAAACAATTTGAACCAAAAATGTCAGGATGTCAGAAAACAAAAATGGACAGCTAAGTTATCCTATTTTTGTTGTTGTTGTTTGTCCTTTCTTTCTTGTTTTGAGACAGGGTCTCACTCTGTGGCCCAGGCTGGAGTGCGGTGGCATGATCGCAGCTCTCTGCAGCCTCAGCTTTCCAGGCTCAAGTGATCCTCTCACCTCAGCCTCCTGAGTAGCTGAGACTACAGGCGTGTGCCACCATGCCCAGCTAATCTGTTTCTCTTAATTGTTTGTAGAGACAGGTTTCACCATGTTGCCCAGCCTGGTCTCAAACTCCTGAGCTTACGCAATCCACCTGCCCCGGCCTTCGAAAGTGCTAGGATTACAGGCATGAACCACCATGCCCAGCTGTTATTCTTTATTCTGTGTGAATGTTTTGGGGACAACAATATGATACCATACCCACATCATCTAGATGGTGATGGGAGCCTCCCCCAGTGCTGTTGTGCTCATCCATTTTTGTTGCCCTCAAGGAATACCTGAGGCTGGGTAGTTTATAAGGAAAAGAAGTTTATTTTGGCTCACGGTCCTGCAGGCTGTCTCAGAAGCAGCATCTGTTCGTGGTGAGGCCTCAGGAAGCTTGCAATCATACTGGAAGAAAACGGGGAGCCAGAACATCGCACGGCAGGAGGGAGCCAGAGAGAGGTGGGGGAGGGGCCACACGCTTTTAAACAACCAAATCTCACATGAACTCAGAGTGAGAGCTCAGTCACCAAGGGGATGGCACTAAGCCCTTCTTGAGGGACCCACCCCAATGACCCAAACACCTCCCACCAGGCCAGCCTCCAACACTGGGGATTATATGTCAAAATGAGATTTGAAGGGGACAAAGATCCAAGTGATGTCAGCTGTTTGACTTTGTTTGTAATTTTTGTTTTGTTTTGCAATGAGGGCCCCGTAGAACTCCAACCTCCAACTCCCACCATTCTTCATATTTCCCAGACAACTATTTTTTTCTAGATCCTTCTCTTTGCTTCTTTAAACAGTCTTCCTTCTGTCAGATTGATAGATTTTGAAAAGAACTGACTATATGTAACTATCAGCCTGGAGTTTTATTATTCAGCAAATTTCCACTCAAGGAAACACAAAGACGGGTTCAGAGAAGGTATGAAGTTCGCCTATTTTCAAAGGCCTGGAAGAAAAATTAGGCTCAAGGATTCCCCACAAGATACTGAAACCCCGTGCAGAAGTACACAGATGTATATGCAAATCAAAATTTTAGAAGGCACGGGTATACCCTCCGACAGGTCTAAAAGAAAATGAGGGGTGAAGTGCAGTGCTGGTGAGCTGAGTTGACTGCCCCCTACTTCAAAAGCCTGAAGTTTCCAAATTGAATAACCTCAATAAGGTTTTGTAAAAGTTTAGAAAATACTTTCAATACAAAGGAAAATTTGGGAAGCCCAGGAAGATCTATTTTTACCCTTCCTTCTAATCTACAGACTCCTACTCTCTAGGTTTTGGCAACTCAGTAAAGTTCTGTTGTGTTTTTAGCAAGGGAAATCCTGATTCCTGGAAATTCCTGGAGTATTTCTATTCTGGGTCACCAGAACAAACTTTTTTTTTTAGATTTGAAAATATTTAATTGACAAAAATTGTATATATTCAAGGTATACAACATGATGATTTGATATATTATGTCGTGCTCTCCAGCCTAGGGGATAAGAGGGAGACTTCATCTCAAAAAAAAAAAAAAAAAAGCATCTAAGGAAAGTATGGACCCATCGTTGAAGTTGAGTGCTTGCCCTGTTGTTTCAGGAAGCCAGAGGGCCATTTTTAAGCAGGCCATGAGACACTGGGAGAAGCACACATGTGTGACCTTCATAGAAAGGACCGACGAGGAAAGCTTTATTGTATTCAGTTACAGAACCTGTGGGTAAGTAAGCAAAAGTGAGCCCACCTCTGTAGAATCAGTCAGATGGCTGATGAGTCTTGAATTTTCTCTGCAAACTGAAGTATTTCCAATGAGCTATTATTTAGAGGAGTCCAGGGTTTGCTAGAAACTTTTTGCCCTTGGTGAAATTACAACCCAGTGGCAAAGCAGGTGGGTTAAGAGGAAGATTCCAGGAAACTCCAAGAAGGCCAGGGGTCCTACCACTAGGAGAGCAACAGGAGGAACTGGTGGTGTGTCACGTGAAGACTTAAGGCAGTGGCTCTTAACCTCTTAAGGTTGCTGTACCCATTTAGAATCTGATGAAGCAGTGGGCTTTCCTTCTTCAAGAATAGATGTATATGTAGGCAAAATTTTGCATTTAATTTGAGGGACTCTACAGGTTTACAGACTTCCTGCAGAAAACATAATGTATAATGAAATGACTGGCTTATGACTAAGTTATCTGTTATGTCAATAAATATGTGTGATAGACTTTCCTACTGAAAGAAGAAGGTTTTCATGTTGGATCAAAAACCCAAACCTGCCCAGGCACGGTGGCTCACGCCTGTAATCCCAGCACTTTGGGAAGCCAAGGCGGGCGGATCACCTGAGGTCAGGAGTTGGAGACCAGCCTCCAGCCTGACCAACATAGTGAAACCTGGTCTCTACTAAAAATACAAAATTAGCCAGGCGTGGCGGTGCATGCCTGTAATCCCAGCTACTCAGGAGGCTGAGGCAGGAGAATTGCTTGAACCCAGGAGGTGGAGGTTACAGTGAGCCGAGATCACACCATTGCACTCCAGCCTGGGCAACAAGAGCAAAACTCCATCTGAAAAAAAAATAAAAGACATCTATATGTTCTATACATAAGATAATTACTGAAGAAAACAACCTAGGGAGGTTTAAAAGTAAAAGGAAAGAAGCCATACAGGTAAATGCTAACAGAAAGAAAGCTGGGATCACAATTTTAGTCCTAGACTAGGATTTCATTGTTTTGTTGTTTTTGTTTTTAAAGTCAGAAAATATTAAACAAAACAAAAGCTGAGATGCTTTATAATGAGAAAGGATACAAGTGTTGGTGAGACTGTAACTGTCATAAATCTTCATGCACCAAATAGCATAGCATTAAGAGTCATAAAACAAGCCCCAGGGAATTCAGGGGGAAATTGATAGAAACACCCAGCAGCAGGAGACTCAATTCATTTTTGTCAGCCCAAGTAAATCAGCGTCATGTTGACCAAAAAATAAATAGAGATTCACAGAGGATTTGAAAAATATAGTTAATAGAGCTGATTCTGTAGGTCTAGCAGATTCCATAACCTCATGCCACACTTTTTTTTAGTTGCTCACTGAAGGATTATAAACCTTGACCATCTATTAAGCATTAAGAACATGTTAAAAGGCAGAAATAGCACTTAGATATTTTCTAATTGTGAAGCAGTGAAACTGAACATAACATGATAACAAAAATAGAATAAACATTATCTGATAAAAGTTCTCCCATGCTTCCTTTTATGGCTCTTAGATCATAAAAACAGCAAGATTAAAGTTGCAGAATGTCTAGATAATGAAAGCCCTATGGTTCAAAATAAAAGAGATATAGCTAAAGCTGTGTGCAGATGAAAACCTACAGCCTTAAATATCCACATCACCAGTTGACAACGGTGACAATGAAATATTTAATTCAAAAAGGCTAGCAAAAATAGATGCTTAAACCCCACCACCATCACCACAAGAAAATAAACCTAAGGAGAGCACAAGGAAACAGACAAGGTGAAACATTATAGGGCTAACAAATTCTAGAGTCAATTATTTGAATAAACAGACAAAATATTAGATATACCACTTGTTGGTTTAACTGAGACAAAATGTGATCACACAGAAATACATAAAAGTAGAAATGAAAATGAGAGAAATAGCCACAGATTCAGCAGAATCATTAAGGAGTAGTTTGCAAAACTCTAGGGCAAAAAGTGTGAAAATGTGGATAAAGCGAAAGTCTTCAAGGTAAATATAAAGTACTGGTACAGATCAAGAACTCTGGATGAAGTTGAAGAACGGAGGGAAACAGCCATCTCCCCCAAAGCACTGGACCCAGAGTTTCACAGTTGAATTGTTTCAAAACTTCAAAAACAAATTATTCTGGTATACTTAAACTTTTTAGAGCGTAGAGGAAGATGAACACTTCCAAATTACTTTTGAGTAGCTGTTATGGCATTGCTATCTTGAAATGAAAAGGATCGCATCAAATAAATAGAGACAGAAAGAAAGGAAAACATGATAAAAAAATAAGAAAGAAAAAATTATAGACTAATCTCACATGTGAATAGCTATGCAAAATCCTAAATAAAATGTTAGCACATAGAATTCAGCAGCAAAAGAAAAGAAGAGTAGGCTGCCAAATATATTTATCTAGGGAATACAAGATTAGTTCAACATTAGTAAATCTCTTCCCATAATTGGTTGGTGAAAGGAGAGAAGCTGTGTTCATATCTCAATAAATGCTAAAAGGCACCTGTACAATACAACATGCAATTTTTGTTTTTAAAAAGTAACCAAGGTAGCACAGAAATAGATGTCAAGGATAGATTCTTGCATTACATATATATGTATATATATGAAATAAGCATAAATATACATTTATATAAATAACTTACAACCAAAAGCCAACATCATGTTTATCGATTAAGCATTTAATTTTAGTTAAAATCAGGAACAAATTTAAGATGTTTAGGGTTACCACAGTTATTTAGCATTGTTTTGGAAATACTAATTAATATAAATTAGATGAGAGAAAGAAAAAAACACTGTGAGTATTGGCAGGAACAAGGCAATATTAGCACTGATGGGAGGTAATGTGATTGTGTGCCTAGAAAACCCAGAATATCAATTGAAAAACTGGTAGAAACACAAGGAGACTCTATTCAGTGACTGACCACAAATTAATTAATTAACAAAAATAGGTGACTGCTTTTCTTTATACATGAAATAGTTTGATACACTTTTATGATGAGAAAAAATCACAATGTTAATAGGAACATAATAGATACTATATTTAAGATTAAATGTAAATGTGCCAGACTATAGGAAGAAAATGTTAAAACTCCCAGGAACCAACAGTAAAAATAGAAAGCATATTGCTTCCTGGTATAGGAATACTCAACATAGTAAAGATGTCAGAACTCCCTAAAATAAGCTGCAAATTCATGCCTTTCTGATTTAAACACCAATATTTATAGATATGTACGTACATGTGTATGTATGCGTAAATATTTTTAGAACTTGAACAAATGATACTAGAGTTTATCTGGAGGAGCAACCATGTAGAAATAACTAGAGAGAGAGAGAACTGTAATGACAGAGGTAGATATCTAATGATCTAACGGAACATTTAAAATATTAAAATGCAAAAGGAAGATAATAGCAAAACAGTTTGGAACTTAAGGGAAAAATAGATATATGGAAAAAAGGGTCCAAAACGAATATACCTATACACAAATTTGGGTCAAATTTTAAATGAATGGGAGAAAGATCTATTAGTCAATTGGGATATTCCAACATTGGGATAATTTAGATAGCTCTCTGTGGAAAAAAAAAAAAAAAGCTGAACTCCTACCTCACTTCTTACACCAAAAACTATTCTAGCTAGATCGAAGATGTAAGTATTAAAAAAAGGAAATGAAAGAAAAGTCCAAAAGAGTATAAGAAGGAAACAAGAGTAGATTGTATTTATAATCTTGAAATATGGGTGACCTTTCTAAGCAGCACATAAGAAAATGAGGACATTTTATAATACTAACATTAAAAACTTTTATATGGCAAAAAGAAAACAATATATAAACAAAAACAAAGTCAAATGAGAATTAACAAAGTGAGCAAAATACTTGCAACACTCTTGACTACAAGTTTCCCTAATTTACAAAGGGTTCTTAAACATTGATCATAAAAAAATGGACAACCCAAAAGAAAACAGGGGTAAGAGGTGATCACATAGTTCACAGGAAAAACAAACAAATGTCATACAAAATATGTGAAAAACTATCCAGCCTCAATGCAGTGAAATACCATTTTTTACCTATCCAATTGGCAAAAATAGTTTGATAAAACCAGTGTTGGCCGGAATGTGGGGAAATAGGACTTAAACTTTTTTTTAAGCTTTTGTGGGTACATAATAGGTGTATATATTTGTGGGGTACCCGAGATGTTTTGACACAGGCATGCAATATGAAATAATCACTTCATGGAGAATGTGGTATCCATCCCCTCAAGCATTTATCCTTTGTGTTACAAACAATCCAATTACACTCTTTTAGTTATTTTTAAGTGTACAATTAAGTTATTATTGACTATAGTCACCCTGTTTCGTGATCAAATAGTATATCTTATTTATGGTTTCATTTTTTTGTACTCATTTTTTTTAACCATCTCCACCTTCCCCACCAGTCCCCTACTACCCTTCCAGCCTGTAGTAACCATCCTTCTAGTCTCTACCTGCATGAGTTCAGTTGCTTTAATTTTCATCTCCCACAAATGAGTGAGAACATCTGACGTTTGTCTTTCTGTGCCTGGCTTATTTCACTTAACATAATGGTCTCCAGTTCCATTCCTATGGTTGCAAATGACAGATCTCATTCTTTTTATGGCTGAATAGTACTTCATTGTGTGTAGGCACCACATTTTCTTTGTCCATTCATCTGCTGATGGACACTTAGGTTGCTTCCAAATCTTAGCTGTGAACAGTGCTGCAACAAATGAGAGAGTGCGGATATCTCTTCGATAGACTGATTTCTTTTCTTTTAGGTAAACAGAAAGGGCCTTTTAATATATAATTAGTGAATATACAAACAGACAACATTTTGGGAGTACAATTTGACAGTATTTATCAAAATCTCAAATGCACATATACTCTTATCCATTCATCCCATTGGTAGAAATTTACCCTGCCACTTCTTTGTTTCATTTGTTGTTGTTTTTGTTTGTTTGTTTTGCTGGTCACCCTCTCCCCTGAGGCCTTGTTAAAATAGCAAAAACTGGAGTTAGAGCCTAGATGTACATTAAGACTGATGAAATAAATTTTAGTATTACAAAAATATATATAAATATTATTTGAAAAAAATGACTGGGCCCGGAAAGGAGTTATCTCTAAGCCTCCTCTGACGATGACACCAAGTTGCATACACGATAGACACTCATCTGCCTCCGTCCCCTGTCTCTTCTCCTTTTCATTAAAAATGGCCCAGCAAGGACTCTAGCACCTTGTGGATAGAGGGGTTGGTTATGGTATGCACTTTATTTCAGGAAGAGAGGCCATATATTTCTTCAGGTTTTCAGGAAGACCCATAACCACAAAAATGTCAAGAACCATTTTTGGAGGGAATTTCTGCATAGAGTCATTGGGAGGAATTCAGACAATGAGAGCACTTTCACCTCTGAAATTCTGTTTCTTTTTTTTCTCTTTGGAGATGGAGTTTTTGCCCTTGTTGCCCAGGTTGGAGGGCAGTGATACGATCTTGGCTCACTGCAACCTCTGCTTCCCGGGTTCAAGCAATTCTTCTGCCTCAACCTCCCAAGTAGCTGGGATTACTTACAGGCATACACCACACACACCTGGCCAATTTTTTTGTATTTTCAGTAAAAACAGGGTTTCACCACATTGGCCAGGCTGGTCTCGAACTCCTGCCCTCAGGTGATCTGCCTGACTCAGCCTCCCAAAGTTCTGGAATTACAGGTGTAAACCACCACACCTGGCCTGAAATTGTTTCTTTTACATGCACACATGCACACACACACACACACACACACACACACACACACAGACTGGGAGGGGGACTTGCCTCTTGCTCTTGATGTCTTCTGACCTGCTGACCTGGGTATTCCCACAATTGTCCAGCTGTTGTTCCTATGTTGGGCGCCGAGGAGGAGGCCCACAGGCCATATCCATTGGGAAGAACTGTGACAAGTTTGGCATTGTGGCTCACGAGCTAGGCCATGTGGTTGGGTTCTGGCATGAACACACCCGGCCAGACAGAGACCAACATGTCACCATCATCAGGGAAAACATCCAGCCAGGTAAGGAGGCCTGTGTGGAGTTGAGAAGGTGGCATCCTCAGGGCCAGGAGGGAGGAGGGAAGGAGAGGGCTGGCCAGGAGCTGAGCTATGCTAATGCTAAATATGGAGCAATGACCCTGTTGTGCAGGCCCTTGTCACCAGTATGACCACTGTCCATCTGTGGCTTCCTGGGAGGTCACCTGCCATAGCTTGCAGGTTGGAGCAGAAGCAAAATGCTTTTCCATATTTTAAAGGACAATGAAATCTAACTCCATTTCCTGAAAGGAACACAGTTGACCAGAACACTATTGCGGCATCAGAGCTGATAAGCCAAAAAAAAGAGTTCTCCTGGCTGCTTTTATGAGTCATTTTTACTGACTTAGGCAACATATTTTTTGAAACTGAAATACACTTAGGACATGAACACACGTAAAAACAGTGTTTCTGCCTAGAAACATTCTGCCCCAAGGCAGATAAACTGTCTAGATTTTTAAAAAATACTTCCTTATATCAAATAATTTTATATAGAAGTTCATATTGAACATGAAAGTAGCTAGTTGAAGAATATGATTGCTTTACAAATGCTTTAGAGAATCTGAATTGTGAGCTATTTAGGATTGAACTTAACTCTGATTCATTTTTTTGTTTATTTCTTCAAATTTCCAGATTAGAGTTCATTATTTTTATTTTTTTGTGGGGGGCAAGCAAATTGATAACTAATCTGTCTGCAAACTTAAAGTGTTTTGAGTGGCATTTGGGGATGGGTCTTGGGTGGTGGGATTGGGAGAACACAGGGCTTGCTGGAAGTTTCAAACTTCCAATTATTAAAAACAACAAGAACCACTACAAACCCTGTTATTTGACTGACTGGGCCAATAGAGCCCTGGGAAGTTGCTATGGGCCCTCCTTCTCCTTCCTCTGCCTCCTTTCAGGTGCCCGACTTGGTTTTCAAAGGCCTTAACAGAGTGTTGTGTCACAGGTCAGGAGTATAATTTCTTAAAAATGGAAGCTGGGGAAGTGAGCTCTCTGGGAGAGACATACGACTTTGACAGCATCATGCACTACGCCCGGAACACCTTCTCAAGGTCGGAATCTATACTTATGCCTCGTCTGTGTTTTACTGTGCCTGTGCAGGCTTGGGTCGGATTCCTGGAGGTCTGTGGAGAGTGGGTCTCTGCATGCTCCTAGCACGGCTGGCCTGTCTGTCCTTGAAATACAGTGGCCTCTGGGCTGCAGTGAAATATAATCTAATCAGGTTCCCGTTAATAAGATTGAATCCCATTGTGAAGCTGGCATTCCATCATGCCCTAATGTCACAAGCAGCAAACTGGAAAAGGGAAATTATCGAGAGGTTGGCTGGGATAATAACTTAGAGGCTCTGTGTAAAATTTCCAGTGGGTCGGGGGAGTCTTTTGTAGAAGCAGGGTGGCACTCAGCAGTTCTCCTAGCAGAGGTTTGGTTTATTGAAAACTAGGCGGTGTCGGGGCTGGGAGGGCTGCAAATCATCGATTCATTTTAGAGGTGAAGACAATGAGGCTCCAGCCAGCTCTCAGACGCACAGGTAGCTGAGGACTGGAATGAGAGCAAAAACCCAGGTTCCTACCTGCATGTCACAGAGGATGGAAGCTGCGTATTCAAGTAGGGCTGGGTGTTTTATTTATGGCTGGCATGGGCAGGGTCTGTTCTGATGAGCTGTTCTGATGTGCTTGCCCAGCAGACATTAGAGCTTTTCAGTATTGTCCCTGCTTCTAGACCGTGGAAGTGCTTTCTGTGTAGAAGTTTTTCCTTACTTGTCCCAGTTTTATAGGTCTTTCTACCCTTAGTTAAAGGAGACACACAGAACAAGTATTTTCTCTCTTGGTACTTTCTCCTCAATCTCCTGTTAAAACCAGATGTTTGCTTGCTTGTTTATTTCATCATTCCCCCAAAAGGATCTGTGGTGACTTCCAATATACACATGGGATAGCAAAGATAAATAATAGGTGAGAAAACTGGGGGAAAGGAGGAGGGAAAAATAAGGCTAGAAGGCTAAGTTGAGGCCCAGAATAAGTTTAGTGCTCAGAGTATATGCTATGAGGGTAGGTACACTTGGTTGGGGTTGGCAGCAAATCCTACCCTGTGCTTCCTAGTAGTCACAGCAAAGAGGGAAATAATCCATTCCATGAGTCTCCATGTCCATAAAGAAGAAAGGAAACCATTTGCTCAGAAAATATATGGCTCTTGGGCGTGAAAGGGAAACTGTTTGCCAATAGCTCCTTGGTTCTTGAGTGAGGCTGCTGAAAGCATCCTGTCGATGAATTTGTTATAGGATTGTGGGAGAAATCCTCTAACTCTTAGCATGCCGAGTTCTCAGGGGGCACTGTTCCTGTGGCCACACAGCTGCTTTAGTCATGATCTCTATCCTGCACCCAGATGTGAGCTCTGATGGGTGGAGTTATGTTGAAGCTGACATCTTCGACAGCACTTAGGAGTGGCGTGAAATTAAGCCTTCCTGCCCTCTTTGCCCATCTTCTGGCTCCTTTCCAAAGATACTAGAAGAAACATGGTGTGATGAAGAGACAACCGAACTCAGAACCAGAAGCCAGTTCTAGTCCTAGTCCTAGCTCTCCTGTGACTCTTGCCTTTGAGGGAGGCAGACAGTAATTAGGGGCAGCTGTGTGATGGTTAAATCTCCACCTCCACGGGCCTTCGTTTCCTTGTGAGAGGGTTGGACTAGATGTTCTCTGAGCCCCTTCCAGCTCCAACCTTTCATGTGGCAATTTCTCAATCTCAGATGCAGATGGGTAAGGGATTGACAGATACGATCTCATTCACTGCCATACAGGAAATCGGAAGCTGGAAGGGCCTCCTCTTCCCGATTAGGAAACGGAGACATTGAAGGATCCACCCTGAGGCTGTGTGCAGGGAATCTCAGGAAGCCAGTGCAGTGTGCAAACTATCCAGGGGGTGTGATGCTTGGGTCTTGGGGCGGGCTGATTCACCTGTTTGGGAAATGGTGCAGGGAATACCCAGGGGCCCACACCATCATCCAGGAGTTACAGGCTGCTACTAGACACCAAGCGTCAATTTTGTCAGAGAATCTATGTCAAGTTGGCTCAAGGGAGAAGCTTATGCCTTGGGTCTTATTTCTGTAGCTGCCATAACTCTTCATATTGCTTTTTAACTTATCTCTTAATAATTATTAATTTGTCTATTCATATTTGTCTGTTGCATTCCCTTCTCTGGCAGTAGACTGAGATCCTTGAGAAAAGAGACTATCTCATTCTCTTCTAGTCCCCAGCACCCAACGTGGTGTCTGGCACCTAGTAGGCATTCAATAGATATTTGCTAAATGGATAAATTAATGAATGAGTTCAAAGGGGTCAAGGTACCTGCAATGTTGGGGAATAGGTGAGGGTAGAAATGTCCATTATGCTCATTCTTTCCATGTGCTTACCAATGCAACGGTCACTTTATTAAGGAGAATCTGTAAGTCTATACCATGTAGGGCATTTGTGGGTTGTAGGAGCTGCACTGCCTTCTCCTGCCTGCTCTGTGCCAGGCATTGCACAAGCTCCAGAGCCAGAGGCCAGGACAGGATGCAGGCAGAGGATCTTCCAGCACCAGCACTTCTTTGCTTGTCTTTCTTTTTAAAATATATATATATTTCTATTTTTTTTTTTTTTTTTTTTGAGACGGAGTTTTGCTCTTATTACCCAGGCTGGAGTGCAATGGCGCGATCTCGGCTCACCGCAACCTCCGCCTCCGGGGTTCAGGCAATTCTCCTGCCTCAGCCTCCTGAGTAGCTGGGATTACAGGCACGCACCACCATGCCCAGCTAATTTTTTGTAGTTTTAGTAGAGACGGGGTTTCACCATGTTGACCAGGATGGTCTCGATCTCTTGACCTCGTGATCCACCCGCCTCGGCCTCCCAAAGTGCTGGGATTACAGGCTTGAGCCACCGCGCCCGGCTAAAATATATATATATTTCTAAGATCACTAACTCATAATGCCATGCCTTCTGTCCCACAGAAATGGATAACCATTTCTAACGCTATTGTCAGTGTGAACCATCAGCACAGACAGGTAGAAATCCATGGGCCAAACCCATGAAATAAAAATTTCTCATCAAAAGACCCAGAAGCTCTGGGAGGGAGATCAGCAAGAGCAGCACGTGGAGGATGGGTGGCTGGCAGCAGAGCAGCTCCCCAAGGGCAGGCAGCCCCTCCTGCTACTGTCTGCAGAGTAGTTGACCCCAAGCTTAGTGACTTAAAACAGCAGCTTATTACTTTTCATGATTCTGTGGGTTAGCCAGGCTTCTTCTTCTCTGGTCTTTCCTGGGATCACCCACAACAACAGTCATCTGACAGCTCAGCTGGGCTGGGGAGTCCAGGATGACCCGTCACACGCCTGGCACATGGTGCTGCCTGTTCATGCCCCTCAGTTCTCTCCAGGAGTCCCTTGGTCCTTCATGTGGCTTCTCATCCTCCAGTAGGCTAGACCAGGCTTTTCATTGCATGGGGACTCAGAGTTCCAAGAGGGCAAGCGGGGAAACCACAAGCCTCTTAAGGCCCCAGCTCTGGAACTTGCATGACATCACTTCTGCCACATTTTATTGGTCAAAGCAAGTCACAAGGCCAGCCCCAGACTCAAGTGAGTGAAGGAATAGACTCTGCCTCTTACGAGGAGGTATTTTAGCTTCAGGTTGCAGTAGGATATGGCCATTAGAAGGAGTGACTTTTTATTTTGACAATCTGCCACTTCTCTCCTCTGCCCCAGAGTTCAGAATGGTTTCAGCAAATCTGTTTTGTTGCAGATGGATAACTGCATTGTCCTTTCTGCCAACTTTTTGCACGGATTTTCAGAAAACAATTTTGTTCAGTGGGTTTTTACTGGGGGCTTTTCTGTTGGCATTTTGTCAATAGTTTACCCACTCCCAACACCATGTCTTTACTCCTGGTCACAAAGACCCTGCAGCTGGCCAGTACCTCATCTTGGATTCTGCAAATGAGCAGAATAGAGCCTGTAGAACATATGCTTATTTTGGGGAAGCGGGCAAATGCTGTGCCCTGCTGATGGGAAACTCAATCTTTGTGTCTCTTTACGATTGAGCTGTCTCCTTCCAACTTTATTCCCTCTAGTTTATTGCAGTTCTTCTCCCCTCCCCCTTGGTTGGACCCAGGCTGTGGGGAGCGGTCTCTTTGGAGGTTTTGCTGGGCAAAGGTCCAGGAGATGAGGAGACAGTTCTCTTGTACAGGGGCCTCTTTGTTTCAGAACTCAAAGCTGACAGTTTTATTCCCTGAGGCATCTGCTGAACTCTGTCTTAGTTTAGCAGAATGTCAATGCTAAGAGTTGTCCTACATGAAAGAGGGGAGGAACGTCACCACTGTGGTTTACACAGGGGATGGCTCTTGTAGTAAACATCTTCCAGAGCTGGCAGCTCTTGCTGGCAAGGGAGGACGTCCAGCAGCAAAGAGCAGTCTGAGTGTGAGCCAGTGTTGTCCCTGATGTTTTGGTTTTTGAAGTCGGCAATGTTCTTAGCTCTATAATTAAATGCATCGTAAGGCCTACTGTTCATTGGGCAGCAGGAAACACTGGCTGGAAGGAGGAGGATTCCAGAGGTGAGCTCCCGGCCTGCCTCTTCATGCCTAGCTCTGTGCCCCGGGAAAGTCACCAGCTCTGCAGGCTCAGTCTTCTCCCTTGTAGAGTGAGAGCTCTCGTGATCGTGGCACCTGACTGCTAGGGTGTTATGAAGACGAAATGAGATGGTGCAGGGAGAGTGCCCAGTGCAGGGCGTGGCACATCAGAAAGTCCTATGAACGATGAGTGAGTGCAAGAACGTGGCTTCTATACAGCAGGTCCACTGGTGAAGTCGTCTACACGATGCGGCCAGGCAGCGTGGGGTACTTAGAGACTGTAGTGACCCTTGTGCTTGCGCTGCAGAATTCCTGTCTGCAAGGGAACTAAGAAAATAATCACAAAACGACATCTTTCATTAGGGCAGCAGTGCCTGTTTTTGGAGTAGCTGATGATTGAATTTTGGATTTTCCACGGGGTTTTCACTTGTGGTTTAAAATGTGGTAAAATCAGTGAGGGAGGCCAAGGATTCCACTTAAGTTTCTCTATGGGAGTCCAGACCCAGAGATGAGGCAGGTCAGGGGTTACATGTTGGGTACAGAGATGCTGAAAAGGAAATCAGCAGATGATCTAGATTCCCACGTGCTAAGGTTGGAAATCTGATTTAGAAAAAAAAAAAGTCTATAGAGAAACAAAGATGACAAAGTGATGTAACCAGGAGAAACGAGAGGTAATAGGTATTTTCTAAGGTGGTGCAGAATTTAGGGAAACAGAAACAGTGCCTGAAAGAGACAGAGAGAGAGAGAGAGAGAGAGAGAGAGAGCGAGGGGTGCACAGCTAATAGCTAGGTGACACATGTACATCTTTGCATTCTGCTTTGGATGTAAATCACTATTTTGCAAAGTTTTTTGAAGACAGTGCCTTATCCTGGTTGCATAATTTAATTCAAGATACATTTTTCGAGGCCTGCTATGCTGTAGCTTCTAACGACAGAGATAAAACACCCAGTCTCTCTGCTTGAGGAACTTACTTTTAGCAAAGAAGACAAATACCACCACTCTTTAAATAAGACAATACAGTATGATAAGAAGAGGCTACACAAATGACTGAGACCCAGAGCAGGAGATGATAAACTCCAGATGGGAAGAATAGAAAAGGGCTGGGGAAGACCTTTAATAGAGAAAGACATCCGATGGGGTTTTGGAGAATGAATAGGAGTTTGTGAGTAGACCAAAAAATACAGGGCATGGGCAGCCTAGGGAGAAGATGGCATGTATGAGGGCATATTTGGGGCCTACAAGGAGCTTAGTGTTGCTTAAAATAATGAGTCAGACTGCAGAGGAAGGTGGAAGTCAGTGAGCAAACAATCTAGAGATCCAAGTGGTGACTAGAAGTTGGTGAAGGGCTCTAAGCAAAGGAGGCACATGCCTCCCCTTGCATTTTTGGGATGGTTCCATTGCAGCATTGTGGCCAAGGAGAGCAGAAGAGTAGAAGTGGCTGTGTCTACATGGAGGGAAGCCGGTTAAGAAGCTACTGGAAAGAGTTCAGGAAGAGGCTGCTGATCACTTGAGCTATGGCAATGGTCTGGGAACAAGGAGCAGGGAGTGGGTTCAACGGGTGCAAAGAAGGTGTAGTGGACAAGACCTGACTCCTGGTTTGGTAGGAGAATGTGAGGGAGAGGGAGGAGCTGAGAATGACTTCAGATTTGGGCTCAGGAGACACAAGGATCAAGGAGTGAGCAGGAGAAGGATGGAACTGTGATCAATTTGGCATATATATATACTTGCACTTTAGGTTCTGGGGTACATGTGCAGATCCTGCAGGATTGTTGCATAGGTACCTACATGGCAATGTGGTTTGCTGCCTCCATCCCCCCATCACCTATATCTGGCATTTATCCCCATGTTATGCCTCCCCAACCTCCCTATCCCCTGCTGTCCCTCCCCTATTCCCCCGCAACAGACCCCAGTGTGTGATGCTCCGCTCCCTGTGTCTATGTGTTCTCATTGTTCAACACCCACCTATGAGTGAGAACATGCGGTGTTTGATTTTCTGTTCTTGTGTCAGTTTACCGAGAACGATGGTTTCCAAATTCATCCATGTCCCTACAAAGGACACAAACACATCATTTTTTATGGCTGCATAGTATTCTGTGGTGTATATGTGCCACATTTTCCTTGTCTGGTCTGATCAATTTGGTTTTGAGCATGTTGGATATAGGAAGCCCATAGGACATCCCAGGGGAGGTGTTACCAGGGGACTCAGCAGAGGATCCTGGGCTGGAAACAGAGGAGTAGCTGTGAGCTTGCAGGTGATGGTTAAAAGCTATAGGAGCAGATGGAACATGGAGAGAGAGGAGGGAGGGAGAGGGCAGAAACCCAAGGGGCATCATCGAAGGGGGAAGCAGAAGTGATTCTTGTCACAATGCTCAGAGAGAGAGCCATGGCCTGGACCCAGAGAGAAGATAGTGAGGAGGGAGGGGGGCATCGCAGGTCCCAGTGCTGGAGAGAGGGCAGACAGAGACTGGAAGGTGTACATTGGCAGATGAGTGGTGACCATTGCTGTTGGGGTCATATCACTGTTGGATTGAGGAGTGAATGAAAGGCGAGCAGTCGGGGAATGGAGACGATACTTTCTAGAAACTTAGTTAAGAAGGGAAGGAAAAAAACAAGATGGTGACTGGAGGAGGCACTGATTCAAGATGAGGCCTAACATCCAGGAGAGGCCCCAGATAGAGGGGCTGGAAGCAGAGGAGGCTCAGAGCTGGCCACAGACAAGGCAGCAGGCAGGGTATAAACCATGCCCACAGCAGGGCCAGCGCTCAGCTGGCATCCTGGTTTCCACTTGTCTAGTTTAGAAATGAAGCTGTCATTTTAGATTTTAATCAAGTAAGAGTAGAATAAGATGTTAGAGATAGAAGATGCTGCCATGACCATCTCAGCAAATTTCTTGTCGTTTAGTCGGATAAATTGAGGCTTAGAGAGGCTCAGAGAGGGGAAGGGTCTTGTCCAAGCACAAACAGGCCTAGTATAGAAATCTCTAGTCCAAGGCTCTTTTGACTACTTCTTGTTCTCTGAATTTATCTCGTTTTCCATCTGATTTCCCCTCTTACCAGCGGGGCCTCCAAACTCAGACCACCAATTCATCAACCTGCACTTGCTGACCAGCCCCTGAGAGTCTCACATTGTACCAATTCCTAAGCTCTCCCTAGGGTAGCTCCACGACTTAGCTACGCATAGTACTTCCCAATGCACAACTGCAGGGGGCACCACTCACACCATGATCTCTCTGAATGGAGCTCCCTGCAGATGTTTAGCATGGTGGCCCTGGGGCCTGGACCTGCTGGGGCTTCATGGAAATGCTCAGTACACATCCCTAAGGAAGCCCCTGGGCTACTGCACTAGGGCATATATTTACATTTGGCAGAATCCTTTTCCCACTGGAAAGTGAGTAGGCAGCTGATGAGACAGAATGTGAAAATGCCAGCACAAGTGAAGGAAACCGCTTCAGTCATGCCAGCCCAGGAGAGGCGGGCCAAGGGGCAGGAATGTTGATGGGGTTATGGGCAAGGGAATGAAGACTGGAAATCCCAGTACGGACAGCCTGATGGCCTTAACTTTTCTTTCTCTCTCTTTTTTTTTCTCTTCCTGTAGAGGCGTTTTCTTAGACACCATCCTCCCCCGTCGAGATGACAATGGCGTCAGGCCAACCATTGGCCAGCGCGTGCGGCTCAGTCAGGGAGACATAGCTCAAGCCCGGAAGCTGTACAAATGCCCAGGTAACTATGAGCCATGGGGACTGCCAGCACCTCCCTAGCATCTCCAAAGCATGGCCCCTGTGCTGGGAAAACAATTTGGGGACTGAAAGAAACTATTCCTTGGCAGCTTTAATTTCTGGTGTCCTTCTTGTAGGAGGTGCTAGGCAGTATAGAAAGGTGAAACAGTGACACGGTGGCAGGCACCAAAGAGAATAACAGGTCTTAGAGTCCACAGGTGATTTCGTGAGAGGCTTTAGACTTCTCTAGCAAAGACTTTGTGTCCAGAAGGGGAAGGAGGCATAGCAGAACAACAGTAAACAGGGGTGCACGGTAGTGTGCACCGCAGAACGGTAGCGGCACCTCTCCTTTGTATGGAACTAGGGGATGAGGAAAAACAAGAACCAAGCGGGACTTTGGAGGAAGATAAAGAGTGAGCGAAAATGCTTTGGGGAGGATGAGTTTCCCAAATGCTACAAGGTGGAGGGAGTCTCAGTGCTCTCAGCCAGGTTGTTGCTTTGGTCTTGGGGCTTTCCTAGCCATCCAAGGTGCTGGTCAGTGCCCAGGAGTCTGTCATTGAAGATGGGACAATCCACTGGGATTGGAGGAAATGTCTGTTCCTCGGCCCATTGGAAAGCGTTCCTTCCCCTTGAATTTGCCCTGTTTCTCTTCCATCCCCTTGGCTTCAGCAGCAGCATCATGCACACACTGAGCACTTCTAGGTCCCTTTCAGCTCTTGAGCTTCAATGTAAAGCATTGGTTATGGCAGGCAAGTTTTTACCACTGATGGGTCAGAATCCATTTCAGTGGTTTAGGAAGATAGAAGGAAGTTCCATTACACATACCCTTTCCCAAACCCCCAAACCAGACACAGAGTTTGATCATGGGATGAAATATTTGAAGTGAGGACCATCTTAGAAAATCTGGGCTGTCACATTACCTTACTAAGCAGAATCCCAGGGCATGCAAAGGGCTATGTAGGGCTTGCTTCCTTAAGAAACTCTAGAAAATGTGTTCATCCAGCTATTAGTCATCTGGGGGCATGTTAGGGCTGAAATATAAGACACACATATCATATAACCTTGCTGAATTGAACAGGAAACCTTATAGCATTCCCTGGGAAATGCCATCGTATTTATTCAGTTATAACGTTTATGCTGCTTATTTCCCAAAAGGATTCATGGCAAAATACCATGGAGCCATACAGTAATGTATCTGTTCTTGCAGATTGTTGATGATTATCCTAAAATAATTTCCATGTAGCCCTCGGGGGTGTTGACTGCCAGGCATAATCCTCATGATGCCTGGCAGTTGTTCGGTAACGTGATATTGAAGCCCTGATATCCAGGATTTCCTGAGGCTGATAATGGTGGTTCTCCACGTATTCCTTCCTGCAGGAATTTGGAGTTCCCAGTAGTTTTGAGTAGTAACTGAAAGCTCAGGCAGTCACCATGCAGAGGTTGACTTTCGTGTAAGGATAAGAAGCTTAAGGATGCTGGATCCCCGCATGTTAGGGTTGGCCACACAAGAGGAGGGGCTCTTGGCAAGCCAGCGTCCTTGCCTTTGGAATCTGACCCTCAGGCATTAGAGACATACAAAACCTGTAGTTTCCAGGGATTCATACAGGTACCCTTCTTTTGTGAGGACAAATTAGGGGAAATATTTTCCACATACATAAAGACTAGGTTCTAGACTCATAATCAGCCAACCCTCAAACATTCAAGGGCAGAACAGTCTGCTATAGAAGATTACAGCTCCCTATGCCTCTGCATTTTTTTGTTTTCTTGACTGCTGGATAGTTCTTTCAGAAATGAGTAGCGGAAAAAGAAGAGGAAAGAGGCAAATTAACAGCTGACATAAGTTTCAAAGCATTTTTTTTCTTTTTGTCTTATCCACTTGCACTTTCATGTTCTGTCTGCCACCAATATTACTATAAGCAATAATAATGGCTGTTATATATGAAGCAGTCACTATGTGCCAAGCGCTGAGTTAATTCATTTCATGTCATGCACACAATTTCACTAACCCTCTCAGGTAGGTCCTGCCCATTTTACAGATAGGAAAACTAAGGCCCAACAAGGGTAGGAAACTAGCTCAAGCCACACAGCTGGCCAGAGAGCTGAGATTCATGAGCTCTAGGCCATGCTCAGTCCTGAGAGCCTCAGAAGAAATTCCTGGGCATTCCTTTTTGGCTCCCAGATCCCACTGGTGCTTCTGTTAGCCAGAAAACATCAATCTGCTTGCTACGCTTCTCACCAACCTGTTGGAGGGCTTTGGCTGGTAAAGGGGTATGTTTGCTCCGCGGCCCCGTGCAGGAGCTGCTTGGGTGGGGAGTGGTGCATATGTCACATCACAGTTGTGATTTTGCTTGTGCAGCATGTGGGGAGACCCTGCAGGACACAACGGGAAATTTTTCTGCACCTGGTTTCCCAAAAGGGTATCCATCTTACTCCCACTGCGTCTGGAGGATCTCGGTCACCCCAGGGGAAAAGGTAGGTGGGAAGCCCCCTTAGCAAATGGATGGCACTCCTTGAGTTGGGTGAGGTGGGAGGAACTCTTATTGTTAATAGTAAAAATAACAGCTGTTTGGTTATGAGCACCCACCATGTGGCAGGCATGGTGCTGCTTGCTGTACATTCATTATTTCTGGACTTGTCAACCAGTCTTATCCATACAAATGAAGGCTGGCATGTACTAAATATCCACTGAGTTACAAATCAAGCTCACAGTTCCCCCCAACCTTAATAAATATACCATTATAATGTCCTGGAATTTAGAATTCCATGGCACCTCGGATTGCTGCTCTGGAAGATGGTGACATGGGGAGCCCACAGCTGGCTTTTCTTCCCCAAGTCTTCATTTCACTATTTGGGGCTTAAAGAACACCCCTGTTTATACCCCAGCCCACTTCCCCAAGCATCTTCCACTCCTCTTTTGCAAACAGCCACTTTTTGGCTGCCCCTCCCACGGGATGGGCTGACCAGGCGTGTAGTCTACACTCAAGAAGATGGATCCAGGGCAGAGGCCCTTGCATGCCTTGGCAGTGGGCTCAGAGCTGTGTGGACAGGGAATTCCTGGGTTCTTGGAATGTGGTGTAGGAGCTGGGCAAGCTCTGGGTGGACACATTCCTTTGGTCTTGCAGATTCCATGACCCTCTAGAGCTGAGCCCAGGGCAAGGATCTCTTTTACTCTGGTCCAAGGGTGCTATGTTTTCAACCCTACTGCAGGGTGCATACTCTTATATCCATTATATGGATGAGGAATTTGAGGCTTGAACATTAAGAAAAGTGCCAAAATTCAAGGTAAGATATAGAACTAGGAACTGGGAACTGAGGTTTTGCGTTCCAAAGCTTATCTTTTTGCTCCTGTCTCTACAAATCTGAGTGTTCTTCAAGTTGTCTCCGACTAAATGCAACTATCTTTGAGAAACCCTGTCTGTTCTCTAGGTCTAGGTTAGGGGATACCTCCAATGTCCCCAGGGCTGTCTACAATCATACCTGTCGTAGCATGTCTCACGGTATTATCACTACTGGTTTATTTGTCCCGCTTCTAAATCTTAAGCTCATTACGGTTGGAGATTTAGCACCCCACACAGTCTATGGCACAGACTGGTCACATGATGAGTATTTGTTGAATGGATGTGTGGTAGATGAGGGGCTGAGTGAAAAACCTGCAGCTAGGGGTGGCAGTGGGGTGTGCTGGAACTTTTCAGGCACCTGTAGCCAACCTTCAGGTATTTCTAATGTATAACTTTTTAAAAATGTTCATTAAAATGTCAAGTCAAGCATAGCGTGCCAACTAGAGACGAGTGGATAGGAACCATTGTGAGCATTTTCTAGGGAGTGGATACTATGCTTAGCATGTTATATGGATCATCTAATTTAGTCCTCACGTCAACTTCATGAAATAGGTGTTGTTACCATACTTATTTACAGGTAAGGAATTGGACTTGCCCAAGGCTTCTAAGTTTGTTGCAGAGCTGGGATTTGAACCCAGGCAACCGGACCCTGAGATCCTGAATGCTTAACCATCATCTTTTTTTTTTTTTTTTTTTTTTGAGAGACAGAGTTTCACTCTTGTCACCCAGGCTGGAGTGCAATGTTGCATTCTCAGCTCACTGCAACCTCTGCCTCCTGGTCCAAGTGATTTACCTGTTTCAGCCTCCCAAGTAGCTGGGATTACAGGCATGTGCCACTACGCCTGGCTAATTTTGTATTTTTAGTAGAGATGGAGTTTATCCATGTTGGTCAGGCTGATCTTGAACTCCTGACCTCAGGTGATCCACGTGCCTCAGCCTCCCAAAGTGCTGGGATTACAGGCGCGAGCCACTGCACCCAGCCAACCATCATCTTATATTATTACACATCAGGCTAGCAGATAGACATTTGAACATGCATTTATATACATACATGAATGCACACGTGTGCACACACGTATGCATCCTTCCTTTGGCTCTAAGCATTTAAGACATTAAGTATAGCTGCCATCTTGTATCTGAGAACTTAGACCTGTCTGCTGTGGGTGGATGTGAAATCCACGTGCCTGCTGGAGGCTCTAACAGGAGGGAGGTAGAAAGGGGGAAGAAAAAGAGGCCTGATAATTTCCAAATTATTGAATTGCCCTGCACAGCAGAGGCTCTGTGATATATTTGAACTGTGTAAACTTCTCCAAACCTTAATTATTAGTGCTAACTGGGGACAGAGAGAATATACATCATTGAAATTTCTGCACCAATTATTTCCATTTCGGCTTCACCCAGCCTTCCCCAGAGCTGCTAGTAATTAGCAAACTTGATTGATTCGAGTATCACCTCTTGTTCACCACCTCTTTCCCCTATGGTCTTTATGGTTCACTAACATACTTAAAATAATTAGTCTGAATAATTATCCCATTCATTCAGATCATGAATGTGTTACCAAGGAAGTTGTACTAACATTTCCTTTCTGTAATTTTAGGAAAGCAAAGACTAAAGAATTATTGTGCAACCAGCTTACAGGTGCTACTAAGCTCTACCACCTGAATATGAGCACAGTGTGGGATTTGACAGAAGTCTAAGGCACACCCCTGTCTTTGAGAGACAGTGTTTAGTTTGGGTTCCCCCACCCACTCCCATTAAATCTGATTTAATGAAAGGAAGGGTGTTTGCTTGATATGAGCTTTTTTTAAAGCTTCAAAGGTGATTCTAATGTGCAAGTAGGGTTGAAAAACACTAGTCTAGTTTGAAAGAGGAGTGACAGCATGCACATAGACACATGCATGCACACACATACACACACATGTGCACACCCATGTATGCACACACATGGGCACACACACATGCACGCGCGCGCGCGCACACACACACACACACTATGACAGAAGGTGAGCTGACCTGTTTTTTCCTGGTACTGACCCTTCATTTCCTAGGAGATCACAGGAAATGTGATCTTGTGGAAGAGGATGTGATTTGTCCTGAGACCTGAACATGGGGTGGGATGGGCCCAAGGGAAGGGATAAGCACTCAACACTAATCAAGATGGGCAGCCTGCGAGCAGTGGTTAGTGTTAGTTGTGGTACGCTAAGTGTACACTCAGTGTGGCCTACCTGGTGTTTTAAGTTGCCATTTATGAAGTGCCTATGATGTACCAGGCATAGCAATGTACACTCTGTACATGGTTTCTCACACAGTCCCCTCAACAGCCCAGTGATGTGCTATTGTGTTACAGATGAGGAAACTAGAAGGGAAGTGTTTCCCCAGGACTCCAGAGCTAGCAGATGATGCTGAGAAGCAAATGCAGATCTAGGCAGATCTAAAGACCCCTGCTCTAGAATCATTATAAGACAGAGGGTGGGGCGTTCCAAAGAGGCAAAGATCAGTTGTGTTCATGGGGGGGTCAGATGCAGGCTCAAGGAGGGGGACACTTGAGCAGGCCTGGGGAGGGCTTCCTTGACATGGAACTATCAGGGAACACTGGGAGATGGGTTGCACAGGACAGGCTCCAGAGGCATGGAAAGGAAGCAGAATTTAATTCATGAGATGGGGGCACAGGGAGACACTGACGTTTCCTGAGGGGTTTGGTCAACATGAGATATGAGTGGAAGATTGATCTAGAATCCCTAGTGTGTAGAACAAATGGGGGCACAGCAGGGAGGAGTCCAGGAATCCTGCGGGAGCAATCCAGGAGGGGGTAAGATAGGGGGAACGAGATGAGGTTGGAGGGGAGGGATGCAGATATCTTAAAAGAAAAAGAGCTGCAGCATGGAGGCTGAACAGATATGGGGATCAGCCGTCAGGGTGAAGGAAAGATAATTCCAAAGCTCGGCTCCTTGGCCATCAGGGCGATGGCATCTTCTACAGTGGAGGAGGCTGGAAAGGAAATGCTCTTTTGTTTGGAGGTGCCCTCACCTAGTGGGAGCTGGAAGGGCAGAGGAGCAACAACAGTGGGGAGAAGATAAGCCAGTGTGGTGAAAACCAGAAAGGACAAGCTCAGGGCAGAGGGGCCATGGGGCACAAGGACGAGTAGCAGTCCTTCAGATTTGGTGGGGAGGGAATGGGAACCTTTGAGGAAGCCCTCCAGCCCAAGGGTTTACTTAGAGCTAGAGGGCTCCTGGGGCTGTTAGAATATAAAGAAGTGGTTAGTGGAGAGGCAGCAAGTAGAGATGCTGGAGAGAGAGGAACTGCTGAGAGCAAGGTCCCCCGCGGTCGGAAAAGGAATCGAGTCGGGGTGCCAGGGCTGGGGCAGGGCTGGAGAGCAGGAATAGTGGAGATGTGATGGGGCAGAGGCGTGTGGGGCATGAGGAAAGGTGAGCCTGGCCCAGACAAGCCACGGCACCTCAGGACAGTGGGAGCCACAGGCACCTGGTTTAGTGGAACTTGCATGGGGGTGAAGAGGCAGCGGCCACCTGAACTCTGCTCTGGGCCATCTGCCAGAGGAGCCCCGAGCTGGCGGGCTGCAGGGGGACCAGAGCCAGTTCATGGGTACAGCACCTGTGTGCTGAGGCCCAGCCAGCCGGACCACCTAGCCCTTCACTTCCCCCTACTAAATAGCTGTTGGCCATCGGAGCATCCACTGCCTGACCTCCGGGATGTCCTGAGGGCTGCCAAGATGCTCCTCATGACCATAGTGTTCCCATTGGCTTTGCCTATCTGCCTTTCCCCACTTCTCTGACTCCCCAAAGGCAAAGACCCTGTCTTACTGATCTTTCTATCTCAACTGGCCAGCACAGACTGGCACTCAGAAGGTGATCAACAAACAATGGTGGAGTGAATGAAGGAATGAATGAATGAACTGTAGGAAGGTCATTAGACACACCTCAGGAGAGTGAGGTCATGGCTGAGGGGATGTTGATCATGGAGATGTTCAGATGCACTCAGGCTGACCCCAGACCCTTTGGAATGATTGATGATGTTTTAAGATCTTCTTGTATCCCTGAACTTCACTGACCCCTTACCTCCTTCCAAATCCCAGTCTCCATGTGCCCTGGCCAGTCTTTTTAATGCATCTCGCTTTCTGTAAACCACATAGTGACTTCAAAAGCTCAAGTGATTCCCCAGACAGAACCGAAGGACCCATCTCCTTCTGTTTACTCCCCATCCTGCTTAAGGTTTGTTATTTAATGTCCTAATGTTTCCTGTGAGCGTGCTTTTGAGACAACACTCCTACTGTGGTCTGAGAGTTCTGCATGCTAAAGGGTAACGTGAGAACACCGGTATGCAAGATCTGTCTTCCCAAACTCCTCAGGCTTTGCTGCCAAAACTCACTTTACGGTAATTCTTTACAGATCGTCTTAAACTTCACATACATGGATTTGTTTAAAAGCCGGCTGTGCTGGTACGATTACGTGGAGGTCCGGGATGGTTACTGGAGGAAAGCCCCCCTTTTGGGTAAGTTGACTTTAGACAACATTAAGAGAGGCGTGATTGGATGTTCCCTGGGATGCTGTTAATGTTTGTAAGGTCCACCTTGACAGCAGTCACAGGAAGCTCTCAAGGACCTCTGTCATTGTAAAACTCTGAGCACTCCATTTGGCCACACATGTTAAAAGCTTTTAAAACTGCAAATACCCTTTGACCTAGCAATTCCACTTTTTGGAATTTATCCTAGGGAGCTAATTAAGGAAGTGTGCAAAGCTCTAGCTGCAGGGATGTTCACTGAAGCAGGAAAAATTGCAAGCAATTTAAATGTTCAACAGTAGGGTTTGGCTGAACAAATTATGATCCATCTTTTCCATGGAAAACTCCCTGGCCATTAAAAATGAAGTTGGAGGTGACTACTGATACAGAAAGGTGTTCACGTACATGATTACACACAAAAAAGTATGTTACAAAAATAGAATAAGCGGTAGGATTCCATTTTAATTGAAAAATACATTTATGTATTAAATATATATAATGCAGGCATTGCAAATGTAGATGCCTTAAAGGATAACACAGAAATGAAGGAGCTGGGATTGGTGTAATAAACTAAAGAGTGGTAAGGGGAGTGTGGTGAACTGAACACCAAGTATCCTGTTCAAAATTATTCCAAATGAAATTACTTAAAGCCTGCGTACAGGCTGAATTCAACTAGAAGACACTACTTTGTGATCTGCAAAATAAATCTCAAGTAAAACTATAAATACACATAAATAACACGCTGGTTATTTCAGGATGATAGAGTGTTTTTAAAATGTATTCTGTTGTTCTTGGTTTAGCTATAGTTTCCAATTTTTCTATGATGAGCATGGATTGTTTTTGTGAGATGAATAGGGCACGAACTCACCCATGGAAAGTTAGCTTGGAGCTTTGAGTGAGACACAGTGGGCAGGTGGTATAACAAGAAAGATTAGTTCACCCCAGAGAGATCTCTCATGGATGACAGGGGAGGGTAGGCTTGTCTAGACGACCGATGGCTCCAGTGTCTTGGGAGTGGACACTGGGACTCATTCAGCCCAGGAATGGCAGCCGTGGTGAAGCTGGAGAGAGGCAGAAGTGACCAGGAGCCAGATGGGAGGGTCTCGGCTGAGAGTGGATTGTCCTCACTCTTAGAGGGGTCTGTAGGGTAGAGTCCAGCTTGGACAAGCCTAAGCGCTCAGTGAGAACTTTGTCCCTGGCACATATTCACATGAGCAGAAACAACTTGTTATGGTGCAACTGATGCACCTGAGAGTGAGCTGGTGTTGGGTGGTTGGCTGAGATGGAGATAGCAAAGAAGGGAGAGGGCTAAGCTGGGGGGTGTCATTCACTGCTAGACCGAGCTCTGACTTCACGCAGGATTCTGGGGAGCCAACGCTGGGGTAGATGAGAAGAGGCCTGGACAGAGGGGCTGGCTGGACTCAAGGTAGCCTGGCAAATGTTAATCTTTTGTGTGACTGAGGGGTTCCAGGCTGCCACCATTAGGAGGAGTCAGTCGGGTAGTCAGCTGTCCAGGCAGACAAGCCAAGGAAGTGATCCCCAGGCCAAGCATGGACAGAAGCATGTATACTGCAGGACCAGTGGGGTCTGCCCCCCAATGGCAAGGCAGAGCCTGCCTTCCTTGGATTTCTGTTCCCTGCCTACCATGAGCAGGCATGTTACTCTCTAGCAGCCAGAAGGAGTGTCTGGCTTTGCAGGTAGTACTGTTTGCATGTGGCAAAAGACAGAGGGCTGGATTCTCAGTAGCAAAGGTTTCCAAATCTGGCTGGACCTCAGAACCTCCTGGGAAGATTTCTATGAATACAGATTCCTGGGAGATCACTGAATTGGAATCCCCACAAGCTGGGTCAGAGAATGATCCTATTTACCTTTATATGAAAGGGCATGTGCCCAAATCTAGTACCACATCCGTGGAAAGGACCACAAGTATGCCCATCTAACTGCTGAGGGTGATTACCTCTGAGGAGGGAAGCGCGGAGGTGGTGGGCAGCTTCGGGTTTTGTTTTGTATACTTCTCCATTGTTTTGAACCTTTTATAAGAACACATTCAGGTATCATTCTATAACAAAATAATAAAAAGAGCTATGTGGGAGGAGTTTCATGAGAACATTGGATCACAGACCCCACAACCTGGCAGAGACCTTACAGTCACTTAATCCCACACTTTCATGAGAAAACCAAGCTCCCCAAGTGTAGACTAACTCTAAGGCCACTCAGCCAGCAAGTGGCTGAGATCGGACCAGAATTCTGATGTCCTGGTGAAGGGGAGTGGTGGCTGCTGAACCTCTCAGCAGGTGCCAGATAAAATACATGATTTGTTGTTAATCTGAAATTCAAATGTACTGGGCTTCCTTGAGTTTTGTTTGCTAATCTGGCAGCTCTACTCCTGCCTCCCAGGAATGGGATAGATTTAAAGGCTTAAGAGGAGGAAGCTCTGTTACTGAAGTCCCTCAGAGAGGGCCAAGGCACGTTCCTGAGAATGGGCATGGGCAGAGAGATTTCCAGGAGTTCCTTTTTCTTGAACTTGAAACAAGAATTTTCTCATTATAGATCCTGGTATCTCTGGCTACATTTCATTAATGAAATGGGACTTTTGCTGTTCATTGGTGGTAGTGATGGTTTTTTTTGTTGTTTTTTGTTTTGAGTTTTTTTTTTTTTGGCTCATATTTTACCCACTTTTATTTTGTGTGTGTGTGTGTGTGTGTGTGTGTGTTTGTGTGTGTGTGTGTGTGCAGAGTGCCAGCGCCTGTAACCGTCGTTCTTCATTTGTGGTTCTCTTTTGCCAACTATTTGGCCTGCTCTGATGTTTCCAAATGCAGTTGTTAGTGAACTTTTGTGTTTGGAACAAGTGCATTGTGTCGGCAGAGCTGGTCCCTGGGAGGGGTCAGTGCCACGAAATCTGCTGGGAGGAGGCAGGTCAATGCCCCTTTGGCAGGAGGGAGAGCGGATTAGGGCGGATTGTGAAAGTATGCATCTTGCTCTGAAAACTGTGCATCGCATTTTTTCCCAGGGCCGTGTGTGAAAATCCAGGCATAATGGACGCATAACTTTTTATGAATGAACCCTTTATGACTCCCCATGGAGCCCACTTGTAGTGTCCTCATCTGCATTTCCTCTTCTTGATATCCTCATTAAACTCCTCCTCTAAATCGAGGAACCGGATTTCAGTGCAGGAATCTGACACATTTTCTCTAGTCCAGTTTCTCTCCAGCCTGCTTAGTTTCCTTGGAAGGAGGCTATTTTTCAAGACCCAGGTTTTCACATAGTGATTAAAGGGAAAAGTTGATGGAGAATATTTCACGGCTGGTTAAAGATATCAAATTGGTTTAGCGGTTTTGGGGGTCACTTATGATAGATATTGCACCTAAAGTGGGGAGGAAGTTGGCTGCAGAGAGAACTCATCCAGTGATCTTAAATTCTGTCCTGTAAATTGGATTCCCTCAGTTATTTCTGTTAGAGGAATTACTCTAACAATGCACTTTTGTATGCAGAACTGTCTTTGGGCATTCGGTATCACCACAATGCACACAAAAGCCCTTTTTCCCCCTTTCCCTGAAATGGGGAGGGAAGTTCAGAAAGGCCAGGCTGGCCAATCCGTGTCCTGTGGCCCCACTACTCAGGCTTCCTAGCCAGGGGCAGCCTCCCAAATGAGCAGAAATGATGGAGTGAGTCAAACAGCCAAGCCTGGCACTTCCACAGAATTGCTTTATGGTTTGAGGCTCTAATTTGCATTCCTATTTGTCTGTCTCCAAACTGGTGAATGGTGATGACATCTACATTACTAGAGAGTAGATATGATGTCTATTTATCCAAAATTCTACATGTTCAGAATTGCACCTCAGTCAATGAAGTGGTTTTTTTGTTTGTTTGTTTTGATGGTAGCGGTGGTGATGATGAAGAAGGTGATACCAATGATGAAGGCCTCAGACTGCTCCGGTTCAAATCTTACTCTTACAGATTTAAGACAAATTCTCTGACCCTCGGTTTTCTCGTATGTGAAGTGGGATTAATGATAGTACCTAATTCTGAGAGTATCGGGGATGAAATGATCCATGTAAACTGCTTGGGACAGTGTCTGGCATAGACATGGTAAAACAGGAGGTTTTATGAGAACCATTATGGTGAAGATGAGAACACTGCGACATCAGTTAGGGGACAAAGTAGAGGATTCTAGTTAAGATGACAAAGTGATTTGGGGAGAGTGCTTAGGAATAATTTGAAATTTGTTCTACCAAGTTTTGCCAAGGCAGTAAAATACATCTGAGGCTGCAGTTCCTGCCTCCTGCGGAGTACTAAGCAGAGGCTGGCTGTCTAATGGCCCTTGGGTGGTGGGTGCTTTATCTCATCTGCATAGGTCCCTGGGAGGCAATGCAGTGAAAGTCCCCCTGTCTTCTGGAAACAGTCCTCAGCGGCTGTGACAGCTGGGTTTTAAAAGGAGAAACTTGGATTTGAAACTTGGGCTAGGCTCAGAAGGAATTCCTTTTGTGAGTGTCTAATTGCTCTCTGTCCTCATTGGTAACCCGGACTTCCCCAGGCTCGCCTGTCATTTTCCAAAAATGGCTTGACACTAATTGGCCATGCCAGAGAAACCATTACTGAAAATTTAGAGGCTTCTGGTGGATTTTTTCTTGCCAAATACTTGGCAGGAGTTTCATCTCATCTTACTTAATATTAAGCTCCTCAAATCCAAAAGGCTGCAGGTGGTCAGAACTGGTAGGAAGCAGAGGAATTTAGCAGCCTTACCCCCATGTTGCCCCAAAACATGTACAACACAGCTGGCCGTTAGGAGATGCCCACAGTGGCCTTTACCCCTCCCCTAACCTCACCTGCTCACAGCCTCAAGTGGCTTGTCCACTGCCTAACATAGCACTGGCACTAAGAGTACCCATGACATATCTGTTAAATGTACTTTAAAAAAATATTCAGATATGCTGGGTGTGATGGCTCACACCTGTAATCCCAACACTTTGGGAGGCCAAGGCGGGAGGATTGCCTGAGCTCAGGAGTTCGAGACCAGCCTGGGCAACACGGTGAAACCCCATCTCTACTAAAATACAAAAAATTAGCTGCATATGGCAGCGTGCGCCTGTAGCCCCAGGCACTCAGGAGGCTGAGGCAGGAGAATTGCAAGAACCTGGGAGGTGGACGTTGCAGTGAACTGAGATTGTGCCACTGCATTCCAGCCTGCGCAACAGAGCGAGACTCCATCTAATAGAGTATATATAAATATATATATAGATAGATAGATAGATATCCAGATATAATTTCCGGACCATACAATTCACCATTTAAAGTATACCAGTCAGTGGTTTTTAGCATGCTCACAGAGTTGTGTCACCACAATCAATTCTAGAATATTTTCATCACTCCCAAAGAAGACCCATGCCCTTAGCAGTCACTCCGCATTCCCCATTGCCCCCCAGTGCTAAATCTATTCTCTGAGTGACTCACACAGTAGGTGCTTGGTAGAACCATGGTCTTCCAGTCCAAATAGACCGTGGCCGGCTTGTGTTCTGAACTGACCAGTAAGGATGAATTAATCTACCTCACCCTGGGCTGCCATCCTGACGTGGCAGCAGGAATAGATGGGCAAGAATGACCAGGTACTGGGAAGACCAGGCCTCTATGGAGGCTCCAGATTTCAGACCACGTGCCCAAGTGTCTAAGAAATACAAATTGATTTATTTTTTTCCAATAACAAAAGTTTCTGTCTATGATGTACCCCCTTTCCATCAGGTAGTAGGGACTTGATTTCGGTCAATTTGTGTTTTCAGTTTTGGTCAATTTATATGTCCTGTTTATGCCAAGGCATGGCGGTAGGGGAGGCATCTATCCTGCCACCCTCACTGGCATCACTGGGATGTCCTCATCCCCAACCAGTGAGTCCTCTGTCTAGATAGAGGCTGCTGGGCTTCTTCCTTGTATCAACCCTAGGCCAGTTCAGAATGGTGCCAGGTCCACTAGAGGCTTGGGAGACATTCTATCTACCCTCATCCTCTGGGCTATGGGAAAGTCACTTCCATCCCCATCTTGGGCCTGGAATCATGTTGCTGCCATCCTGCCACACTTTGTCTGAGGAGTTCTGCATGCCTGTCTCATGGCCAAATGTCTGCACAATCACATAGACACTTCTCTGCTGACCTTATGGGGTGGGCACAGCATGGGAATCCAGGGCCTTGCTGTCACTCTGGACTCTGCTCAGGGACTGAGGACACAGTTTTCTGCTTCTCTTAGATTCTTAAACCTACCTGGGATCTCTTTCCAGCCAGGGTCTCAGCTCAAGGTGAGCTGGGGAACGGGTCCTTTTAGGGGCTCCCTGGTGCCCTCCCTCTAGTCCTCTCACTCCTCCATCCTGGGAACCCTCCTGCAGCTACCAGGTGGGGGAAAGCATGGTGCATTCTTCCAAATCTTTGCTATTGCAACTAGGTTTGTGAAATGTAAAAGCCAAGATGGGTTTATTTCTTTGCTGTGTATTCTCTGGCATTCCTTTCCAAGGCAAGGAAAGCAGAATGTCTAATGCCCGAAAAGGGAAGGGCATACATGCAACAGGAAATACCAGGAAAGGAAATCTGCACTCCTGTTTCACCACTCTTTCCCCACCACACCTTCAGAGCCTCAGCAACACCCACGAGGCAGGGGAGAGGCTGCCTTGGCTCTTCTCTGGATGCTTTGACAGAAATCTGGAATTCTCCTCAAGTTAGCCTGAATAGGAATTAAGTCACACATCACTGTGTGCCTCTTGCAACCCCATCTTTGGATCCTGTGTGTCTGCTACAAGATAAGTTGTCCCAGCCAGGGGTATTGCTCACTTCAAACCATTTGTGAAGAACCTCAGCTTCCTCCCAGCCTGAAGCGAGTGCCTTCTTGCTGTCCCCCGGCCTCCTAACTGCTTCTTTCCCACCATGCAGGCAGGTTTTGCGGCGACAAGGTCCCGGAGCCCCTGTTCTCCACAGACAGCCGGCTCTGGGTGGAGTTTCGCAGCAGCAGCAACATCCTGGGCAAGGGCTTCTTTGCGGTGTACGAAGGTTTGTGCGTGGTGAAGGCAGCCCCTCGGTGGCTCCTCCTAAGCCCCGTCCTTCCCAGGGAGCCTGCTGTCCCTCTCCCAGCCCAGGCACTCCACGCCAGAGCCATGGGGGTGGGGGCAGCCACCGCAGGGGGCAAGTTGAGGATTTCAGAGCTCCCCCACACCCACTGGAATCAGAACCTCTGGGAGGCGTGGCCCCAGCTGCCACAGTTTGCAAACTCCCCCAGGCGATTCTGATGCACAGCGAAGGTAGGGAACCACTGCTTTACGTGGTGTTTTCTTTCTAAGAAAAAAATTCAGAGTTAAGACAAATGCAATCCTGCCTTTCCAGAGGCACCGTGTTTATGGGGTGGAGATGAAAATGTTGGCGAGTGGAGCCACCCAGTGGTGACAAGCGGCCCCCACTTTCCTTCCTAAGGTCTGACCGGGGCCCCCGTCTTCCTCCCCTGTTATCTCGTTCTAAAGCTACCTGCGGGGGAGATATTCACAAAGATGCCGGTCAGATTCAGTCTCCCAACTACCCGGATGACTACAGACCTTCCAAGGAATGTGTCTGGAGGATTACGGTTTCGGAGGGGTTTCACGTGGGACTGACCTTCCAAGCTTTTGAGGTGAGTGCTGCTCAGACCGGCTTCCCAAGGAAACGGCAACTTTTACTAGATGCCCTCCTCTTTGTAAAGATGGGTTTTCGTTTTTGGCTAAAGCAGGAACCTAAGAGGCCATTCTCAAGCCCATGGTGAATCATGCCTGGACATCTGATGTCAACATCTATGCAGGCTTTGAAATGGGGTTCGTTGCCTTTCTGAGGGCAGTAAGAGAGATTGAGAATAATAATTCAGGATGGGATCCAGGGAAGCTTGGTAGAATTGTTCTTCTCTGTTTATTGTCTTAGACTGTTCTCAGCTTGGCTCACCCTTGGCTTCTGCAAGTCAGGAGAGAGCTAGGAAGCAGCATGGAGAGACCCGGGACACAGTTAGGTCCTTTGGCCTCTTGGTTAGATTTTGAGAGTGATACGCTGTTTGGGTTCTCTTCTTAAAAACTTTAAAGCGGAACCATCTGCCATCCACCTTGCCTCTGTTTCTTCCTTTAGATCGAAAGGCACGACAGCTGCGCATATGACTACCTGGAAGTCCGGGATGGCCCCACGGAAGAGAGTGCCCTGATCGGCCACTTTTGTGGCTCTGAGAAGCCGGAGGACATGAAATCGAGCTCCAACAGAATGTGGATGAAGTTTGTGTCCGATGGCTCTATCAATAAAGCGGGCTTTGCGGCCAATTTTTTCAAGGGTATGAATTAGCAGTTTGTTTCCACTTTTAGGCACAAGAAGAAATATTGCTCCCTGGCTTAAAACACATAAAACCATATGGAAACATACTACCAAACAAGGCTCCCTGCAGAGAAGACAGCCACGCATTTTAGAGCTGGGTGCGGAGGCCCCAGCAGAGTTCCCAACTGATCAGGAGCAGGCTCGCCTTTGCTTCCACACAACAGAAAGTTCTGTACTTGGAAATTAGATCTAACAACTTTACAAAAGCAAAGTACATAGGCTGCGAAACTGAGCATGGATAACAACAAATATTTGGATAGCAGCGAACATTAATTGATCACCTACTGTGTACCAAGAACTGTGTAAGGTACTTACTTGACTTACATAATGCCATTTAATTCTCCAAATAACTCTTTGAGTTAGGTTTGGATCAAGGCTGAGAAGGGCTTCTCAGGATCATGCAGGTAGTTAAGTGGCAGGTCAGGGATCCCAGCCCCGCTGGCCTAATTCCTAAGCTCAAACTCTTTCCACAATACTGCCACTCTTCCTTGATGTGGGCCAGAGAGGGAACCCAGGTGTCCAGCTCCTGGAACTAATGTCAGCACCCCCAGACTACATGCTTACCCCCACATGATGGGGGTCAGAGGAGAGTAAGGGGTTGGCACTCTGGGAACAAATTTGCATGTTGCCTTGGGGACCTGCTGCTCTGGAGGGTCCTGATGGAACAGGGCCCAGAATGGCATGTGCAGACCCAGCTTTCCTGGCCCCAGAAGAGCCAGCTTCCAAGCCTCCTTTGAATGGGCAGGTGCTCCTTCTCTGAAGCCCTGAAGACCACACCCTAAGAGGGAAGCACAGCTGCTCCCCATGCATTGGGCCTGGGCGCCCTGGAGCATAGCGGCTACCCTTGAGTAGACATGGTCAGTCCTCTGCTGCTGTGGCCTCTTAATCAGTGACCCCCCCCTTCCCCAGCTCCCCTCCCACTTGTGCTTGCCCAGAGGCTGCTTTCTCCTCCTCCCTCCTCTCCTAGGACTCCTGGCTCAGCCAGCACAGAAATCCCAATCCCTCCCCTGACTCCCATTCTCTCCTTCTGCCCCGTCTTAGACCTTCTCCCAGGTTCTGCATGAACAGCCTAGGTATCAGAAGAACCCACTTCTGCAGTGTCACCCAGAGCAGGCAGCCATTTGTCCTTACTGAAGCCTCAGTTTTCCTCTCTGTAAAATAGGAAGGACATCTGCCCACTGTGCCTAACCGATTGTTGTGAAGCCCCAAAGAAAGGACGGCTGTGGAGGCACTTTAAAAGCTGGCAAGTGACAAGCAAGGGCTGGGGCTGTTATTTTTTCCTATTTTGAGGCATCGGGGAAGAGCAAAACCCAAACAGCAACAGAGCAAGACTCATGATGGCTCTGAAGGATCGGAGACAAAACTGAGTTGTTTCTCAAGTCAAAAACAAAAACAAAAAAAGAGCCAGGCCACAGCAAGTACTTTGAAAGCAAGTCAGCTTGCGATGGCACAGGGAAGATATGACAGCTTTAGTTGAGATGCCTGGAAATTCACAGCCCCCGCCCCACCCTTGCCCAGCCTGCACATGCCTGGTGTTTCCCAGCCTGGGGTGCCCCCGTCTGACTTGGCGGCAGTGACACTGACTGGGTGGCCTCAAGCAAGTTGCATGATATCTCCAGTCGCACAGCTTCTGTTGCACAAGCTCCAGGAGAGACAGTGCTGCCAGGTAACTGCAAGGTTGATGTCAGGAGAAAATGGAATGGTGGAAGTGAGCACACCCAGTCTAACGTTTAGTCCCATTAATTGCCTTTGCTGGGGAAGCAATCTTTGAGGTGGTTATTCTTTTTGGAAAAACACATGCGTCAGTTTCTTCTTGCTATTGTGATGGACTGGTTTCCTATTGCTGCTATGGCAATTTACCACAGGCTTGGGGACTTAAAGCAACACACACTTACTTTCCTACAGTGGTGGAGGTCAGAAGTCTAACACGGGTCTCACTGGGATAAAATCAAGGGAGGGGTGCAGAGCTGCATTCCTTCTTGAGGCTCTGAGGGACAATGTATTTCCTTGCCTTTTCGAGCTTCTAGGAGCTGCCTAAATTCCTTGGCTCGTGGTCCTCTTCCATGGTCAAAGCCAGTAATGGCTCATGTGTCACACTCATGCCCGCTGCCTCACAGACCTCTGCTCCTGTCCACTCATCTCCTCCTCCTGACCTAACTTCCTTCCACCTCTTTCCCTGATGTGGACCTGGTGTTGAACTTGGGCCCACCCAGATAATCCTGGAGAATCTCCCTGTCTCCAAGATCCTTCATTTAACCACACCTGCAGAGTCCTTCTTTAACTTAATTAAGAGCCTTCATTTAACCACACCTGCAGAATCTGTTACATCAAGGTAACAGATTCACAGGTTGCAGAGGCCAAGCTGTAGACAGCTTTGGAAGGCCTTATCCTGCTTCCCACGTGTCATGAATGATTATGAGGTTGTTATTCTAATTGTTTATTCTAGTCCTCTTGGCCTTCTCCTCCCTTGACTTCCACCCCAGAGTCTGTAAGTTGGGTGCTGGGGCTCCATTCCAGGGGGAGAACTGGTAACCACTGACCATCCACACCTCACTGCTGATGCTGCTGGTGGTCAGCAATGCACAGTCTGAGAGGACCAGCTAAAGCTGGAGATTAGGCTTGCCAGATTTAGGAAATTAAAAAAAAAAAAACAAGATGCCCACTTAAATTTGAATTTATTTTTTTGTATATGTCCCAAATCTCACATGCTGTGCTGAGAAGAGATTGATGGTTTATCTGAAAGTCAAATTTAACTGGACCTCCTAGATTTTTTATGGAAACTTTGCTGGAGATGCCAGTCAGGGCAATGGAAGGGAGTATTTCTGTGATGCTCACTGGTTTGTAAGAGACCGAGGAAGTACCTGGATCTGCTCAAGTAACCATGATAGCCAGCTCCATTTGCCAGTTAGAAGATGCCACCTTCTCTCTCCTCCCCATCTAGCGCGCTTTCAGCATGCATCAGTCTATGTGTTGGTGCCGTGTTAGGGCTGGAGACACCGAGGAACGCACACAGTAGTTGTCCCCAGGTGCTCAAGGTGGTGAAGGAGATCAGCAGCAAATGCACTATGACATTGCCGTATGGACCTCAGTGGAGGCTGTGAGACTCAGTCTGGGATGGGGCTCAGATTATCCAGCGTCCCACTTTGAGGGCATTTCAATTTGCAAACACCTTTTTAGATCCCTGTTGAAGTGTGGATTGAGGCCCACCCAAAGTAACTTAGTGCGTAGACCCAGCTTGACTTTTTTGTGGTAAAGAGAACTGCAGAGAACAACATTTAGAAAAGAAGAAATATACAACATTGACCTTGACCATGAATCTTAAAGTAGGAATCAGGATTAGCAGAAACCTCATCTAGACCTATTAAATTGGGGAAAGGACATCTACGCAATGCTGGCCACATGCCAGGATCTACGTTATCTCACTTTTCTTGATTACAACCCCCTGGCAGGAATCATTGTGGCCACTGTTTTCCAGTTGAGGAAGCTGAATTCCTAAAGTGGCTGGGCTGGAACTAGAACCTGGGTCTGTAGGATTCCATAATCCACGCTCTTTCCACTAAGGAGACCTGAAAGCCACAGGGAAGGAACTTGAAGGGGTTGGAATTTTTCCTTAGTGTTTGTGATTCCATTCTGACACTGGTCATCTTTCCATCTTCCCGATACCACAAGGGTGTAGGCAAAAGGGCTCTGGACGTGGCAAGTGGAGTTCGGGGTGCTGGCTCCGTGTTCCCTGCTAGCTCCCCGCTATCTTGCAGATCAGCTTCCCTTTCTGTGACCAGCTCACACCTGCTTTGCTCCTCAATGTGGTCTCAGTGCTTGGCACACAGTAGGCTCAGTAAATACCTAGTGAGCGATGAAAGAATGGATAGATCAATGAATGAATGGGGCTCAGTTTTCCTGTTGGTGGGTGGGCATCCTGCTTCCTGCTCTGCCTCCCTTGCCAGGCTCTCCAGGAGAAGAGCAGGTGAGAGACCACAGCCTGTGCAGCTCTGTCCAACAGAAATAGGAGACGAGGCACAACCACGAGCCACGTCGGTGGCTTTGAATTTGCTGGCAGCTGCCTTGCAAAAAAAGGAGAAACTGGTGACATGAATTTCAATGACATTTTTATTTAATGTAACATACAAAATAATATTTTAATACGTAATCAATATACACAATATTAATGAGCTATCTTATGGTTTTCATACTAAGTCTTGGAAATCCAGTGTATGTTTTATGCTTGTGGCACATCTCCACTTGGACCAGCCAAATTTCAGGTGCTCGGTAGCCATGCGTGACCGGGGGCTGCCGTATCAGACAGTGCAGGTCAGCAGACTGAGCCCAGCCAGCTTCCCCAGCCCAGCCTTTTTCCAGCAAGGCCATCGGTCAGATGTCCTGTGAACACAAAGTACCCAGCGCGTGTGTCAGGACTTCTCCAGTGAAAGAAACTGGAAGAGGAGCTCAAAGGCCCAGCCGAAGAGCTGGAGCAAGCCAAAGAAGCTCTTGCCTTGATGCCAGTTGGCAGGAGCTCTGCCCAGGGCCCAGCTGGCGCCTGAAGCTGGCCAGGGTGCCAGTTGGCCTCTGCACCCCCTCCTTGTGCCAGATGGCAGTCCCTCTCAGAGCCTGCTGGCTGGCAGCAAGAAGAGCACCTTACATTTCTGGTTACTTTGGGAGAAGTCGGCAGCACTCAAGGGCTGGCCGGGCCATTTTGGTCCCATGCCCCCCACATAAAGAATTAAAGGATTCTCACCTTGATCCCTCCCTCCCCCATCCCAGTGCTGATAGATCACCATGAAGGGCTTGGTAAGAGGACTGGCTTCCTTCAAGGGATTTCTTCAAAAGCCTAAGAAGGTACCCTGCCTTTCCTTTCTTTGACTTTCTCTGAAACAATTTTTGGGATCTTGTCTCAGCCATCTCATCCTCTAACCACTTCCTTCTTTTGCTGATACCACCTGGACAATGAGAAGACTCCGGAGCACCTGCTACGCTAAGCTGAGCCCTGCTTCCACTCTCTTCCACTCCCATGCTCTCCCAGATTTTTCTGGGAGTCTTGGCCTTGGCCTTGGCCTCTGCAGCCCAGAGCAAGCACGAGCCAGTGGGCTTGGAGCAGGTACTGTTTTACCACAGTGGGAGGTGACATGGGCAGCCCTGACCCCTCTGAAGACAGGGCCCCATGCATCTCTGTGCCATCCAGCCAAGCTGGAGCAGGGCTGTAAATGGCCAAACATGCCATGGCTCTCGCTAGAGAGAGCTCAGGTGTAAAAGCATGCCTTTCATCTACCTCCCAACGCCAAGTACCTTACCTTCTAGTCTCTGGAGGAATTATGTTTTTTGCTTTCTCTCCAAGTCTATCCAGTGGGTTCTCTCCCTTCACCTGGCTAAGCTGGCGCCAAGAGGCCTGCTCCTCTATACACCTCTTTCTTGCCATGTGTCCTGCCCACAGCCACAGCATCTTCTGGCATCAGAGTCTACTTCTGCCCCCAGCCTTGGTCCTTTGTCATCTGTCTCTCCTGATGGGCTCTTTCCTTGGTTTCCTTCTGCTTCCTCCCTAGGTCCCCCAGCCTGTGTCTTGAGTTTGCTGTGCTGCCTTCCTGCCCATCCATCTTCCTCCACTGGCCCATCCTCAAAGCATTTTCTCCCTTTCTGTTCTTGCCTTGTCCCCCTTCCCTCCTCAGGCCTGCACTGCCCCACTCCCACCTGGTCCAGGTGTGCCCAGGGAAATTTATCTTTTCACTGCCCATCATTGTGTCTCTCTACGCACTGGAAATTTGAAAGCAACTCTGCTGCTGTCTATCATGATGGCTTTGGTGTGTCGGTGGCCCATATGCCGGGTACTTCACATGCATCATTTTCAGTCGTCACAGTCCTAAAAGCAAATATTATCATTGTCACTTTAAAGCAGGAGGGGGCTCAGTGAGGCGAAATCACCAGCAGTTACCCAGTTTATTGGAGGAAGATCCACTGGAGGGTCCACCCAGGTCTGACTCACTTTAAGGCCTGGACTCTTTCTGCTACTTTTTCAACTATTTTCTTCCTTCTGTACTTTTTAGCAAATGTATGGCATTTGCTAAATGCACCGATGGCATGCTACCTGCTGTTTCTTAGTCACCCCAAACACATCACTAGGCACTTGGTGACGAACCCCATCCGATGCCCCTGCTAACTCAGCCTCATGATGGCCTCTTCCTGCAGGTATTCCTGGGAGCACTGGCTAACCTAAGAGCCCCGTGTTTTCTGTAACCTTGAGTATCTCCCTGTGCATACCTCTTAAGAGTATTTCTAAAACTACTAAATCACAGATTCTGTCTCTAATGTCCAGAGAATAGTGACACATTTCATCCAGCAATGTGTTCTTTGTCTTCACCTTTTATTTAATGTCTCTGGGAAGCTGCATATTTATGGGGGCAGGGAAGTCCTCAGTTCCATGGCATTGACATGAAGTCTTTGGTATGGAACGTTGTGAGATTTATTTGAACTCTCAGATGAACACCAATGACCAAACACCTCAAAGAATTCGCTTCTCCAGGCCTGACCTCCCCTCAGTGGAGCACACCCCAGCTAACATAACGAGGTGTTCCTGCTCATGTGGTGAGAGTCCTGCCTTTACTGTGGCTGCTGCCTGATTTTCAGATGTGGACACGGAACTCTTTGGGAGGTGGTCACTGGGAGTGGCTTCTGTTTCTTAGAGGACACTTGCTGGTGACGCTGGGATGCAGAAGGGTTGCGAACAGCCAGGCGGCTTTGTGACAATGTAACCTGGGTCACCTTCCTTCCCCACCAGAGGTGGACGAGTGTTCCTGGCCAGATCACGGCGGGTGTGAACATCGCTGCGTGAACACACTGGGCAGCTACAAGTGTACCTGTGACCCTGGCTACGAGCTGGCTGCCGATAAGAAGACGTGTGAAGGTTGGTGTGGGACCTGCCAAGCTGGAATGAGAGGGGATATGGGACAGGTCTTAGAGGAAGTGAGCCAGAGATGGGGCCACCAGACGGCTGTGCCGGAACAGCAGGCAGACATGGTGGAAGACCCACCTGCTTCCGAGAAAGAGAAACAGCCTTACAGCTGTCACAAACATAGGAAAACTGCTCAAATTACATAGACTCTGCTCTAGAGACTGAAATCGAGGCCATGGTTTATTTTCTTCTAGGACTGTGTGAATAATTTAATAATTTACATAATTATTAAAGTAGGAAACAAAAGCAAAGAAAAACCGTGAGCACTCCAGTGACTCAGCTGGTAGCACTTTCATTCATCCTATTTCTGCCCGGCTTGTGTTCCATCTTCCTTGACCACCTGCGTGAGTCTGCTTGTTCATGCAAGCTTGGTGTGGTGAGTCACTTGCTGCACACATTTCTAATGCTCCTTTGGCCCAAGCCATATGGAGCCCCCAGCTTTGCCACTGGGTGACAGGAAAGCACAAATGCATTGTCATTGTTTTTAAAAGCAGTAAAGCTGTATCCCCAATTTTATCCCTTCAAATATTCAGTTGAAACTATTAGTTTTGAACAAAGGATGCTGAATTAATCAGATTGTCTAACGTTTTAAAATTATTATTACAGAACAGCAGGGCTCTGTTGCTCCCGGAGGGAAATCACAGCCACCTGGAACCAAAACCAAATGAATCCTGTTTCCGTTTTCCCCGTGCAGTGGCCTGTGGCGGTTTCATTACGAAGCTGAACGGAACCATCACCAGCCCCGGGTGGCCGAAGGAGTATCCCACAAACAAAAACTGTGTCTGGCAGGTGGTGGCCCCCGCTCAGTACCGGATCTCCCTTCAGTTTGAAGTGTTTGAACTGGAAGGCAATGACGTATGTCTCTGTGCTCTAATTGATTGGGGACTGTGTTGAGGGGTGACTTGGAGCTGGAAGCCAGTGAGGGGCTGGAAGGGCAGGGAGATGGCTCGTGTTGGATCTGGAGCTTTGGACGGTCACAGGACCTGTGCTGCACTGAGAAGCATCTGGGGAAATGTTCTCTCCAGCAGTTTCGGCGGCACGCCCTCTGCAGATAGAGCACCTCTAGCCCTCTTGTCGCGGATACATTCAAGGAGAATCAGGTCAAGAGTGGAGGAGGCAGGTGTTGAGGGTGGAAGATGTCAGGACTGGGCTGTGAATCTGGGGGCTGGTGTGCAGCTGAGGTGAGTAAAGGCGGTGAGGATCAGCTGGGGGCAAGAACGCCACAGACAGCCCGTTTCCTCTCTCGGGCAGTGGTCGTGGATGACCAAGTCAGTTGAGGTCCAGGCAGCACCCTACAGCTGGAGCACTAGTCAGGTACGCCTATGTCTGCACCTTAGACTGGAGGGACACCCTGGGGCACACAAGCCATTCCTGAGACTCCCCTCCCCACCCTAGCTGAGCTGGGGAATCTCACCCTGAGAATTGTACTGGTGTAGCTGTCACCTGAGAGTCAGGCCTCTGGGATAATGGAAGAGGACCTCAGTGCCAATCACCCCAATGCATGGAGGCCGTGGTGCCAATGAGGGTATCGCCCCGCAGTGAATATGGTGCAGAAAAAATAATCCTTAAAAGCAATCAATAAGACCCCTTAACAGTGAAGTTCTTTTTGAGGAAAATCATTGCTACAGCAGGAAACGTGTCCTAGCTCCACCACTGCTGAACTACGTGACTTCAGACAAATGTCCTCCCCTCGAGCTTGTTTCCCTGCCTGAAAACATAATGGAGTCAGATTCCATTGGTGGTTTGCAGATTTTTCCTCCTTCTCTTCCTTTTGCTTCTCCCTCCTCCTCTTCTCCTTCTAGAAGTGGGGCCCTTTGTCCAAGTAAATTTCATGTGGAAGCCTAATATACAAAACAAATCAAAGCAAGGCTATAGTTATGGGGATGCAGGTTTGGGAGCCCTGTGCTCTTGTGCCAGGTGGTGGCACCTCCACAGAGCCTCAGCAGGCGAGCCGGGGGTCCCCCTGTGCCCTCTGGAGTTCATTCAAAAGACCAACATAGCAAGGGACCACCCCCCCACGGCAGGGTGCGGTGCTCAGGAAGGGTGCGGTGCTCAGGAAGCAGGTGAAGCTGTGTGCTGGGTGTCAGGGGTGGGGACAGGGACTCTGGGTGGCTCCTCATCATGCTCCCTTGCAGGTCTGTAAGTACGACTTTGTGGAGGTGCGCAGCGGCCTGTCCCCCGATGCCAAGCTGCACGGCAAGTTCTGTGGCTCGGAGACACCCGAGGTCATTACCTCACAGAACAACAACATGCGCGTGGAGTTTAAGTCCGACAACACGGTCTCCAAGCGCGGCTTCAGGGCCCACTTCTTCTCAGGTATGCGAGGGCGGAGGTGAGGCTGAGGCAATGCAGGTGAGACGGCTTTGCGGACTCCAGGCTCTGGGGTCCCTGGCCCCCTCCTCGCTCTCTCTGCCTGCTCCTGCTTCCCTCCAGGTTTGGAGGGGGCATGCCTGGATCCAGGGCTTTAAAAATATATCTATTTGTGGCTGTGTTAGTTTCCTAGGGTTGCCATAATACATTACCACAGACTGGTTGGTTTACCACAACAGAGTCTTATTCTTACAGTTCTGGGGGCCAGAACTCCAAATTCTAGGTGTCTGCGGGGCCATGCTCCCTCGGAAGGTTCTAGGGCAGAAGCCTTCCCTGCCTCTTCCTGGTCTGTGGTGGCTCCCCGCTGTCCTTCACATTCCTGCCTGTAGCTACGTCATCCTAATCTCCGTCTCCAACTTCACCTGCCCTCTCTTCATCTCTGGGGCTCTGTGTGCCCTCCTTTTCTTATAAGGACTTCAGTCATTGGATTTAGGGTTGATCCTAAATCCAAGATGATTTCACCTCAAAATTCGTAACTGATTCTCCTGCAGAGACCCGATTTCCAGGTAGGATCACATTCTGAGGTTCCACGTTGTATTAGTCTGTTTTCACGGCACACCTGAGACTGGGTAATTTATAAAGAAAAGGAGGTTTAATGGACTCACAGTTTCACATGGCTGGAGAGGCCTCATAATCAGGGCGGAAGGCAAAGGCACATCTTACGTGGAGAACGAGAGCCAAGTGAAAGGGGAAACCCCTTATAAAATCATCAGATCTTGTGAGACTTACTCACTACCATGAGGTCAGTATGGGGGAAACCACCGCTGTGATTCAATTATCTCCCACTGGGTCCCTCCCACAACACGTGGAAATTATGGGAGCTACAGTTCAAGATGAGATTTGGGTGGGGACATAGTCAAACCATATCACACATGAATAGGAATTTTGGGAAGACACTACTAAAACCACTACAGCAGCACAAGGGACCCTGCTTCTCAAATGGAAGGCCATGAACCCTCGGGGCTGGCACAGCAGCTGTAGAAACAGCCCGTTCTCCTTAGCGTGACATCTGATGCTGGACACTGGGTTGGCCCGCCTGTCCTGCTAGCCACATTCCCTCTGCAGGTGCCCTGTGCTCTGATCACAAATCATCCCTGCACTGTTCCCCCACACCATCACCCTCTATTCCTAAACCCCCTCCCATTCTCTCTTCATTCCCACTGCCTGTGGCGCTCCATCTCCCTGGAACATCCTTCATCCTTCCCTCCTTAGGAAACACCTACTTCAACCTGAAGACCCACAATGTCACTTTCTGTCACATTCTCTGGCTTCATCTTATTCCTCTATCTTAGTTCATTTTGTGCTGCTATCACAGATTACCACAGACTAGATAATTTAGAGTGAACAGAAATGTATTTGGCTCATGGGTCTGCAGGCTGGGAAGTCCAAAATCAAGCAGGAGCATCTGGCAAGTGCCTTCTTGCTGTGTCATAACAAGGTGAAAGGCATCCCACAGGTGGGAAAGAGAGGTGAGGGGGCCAAACTCCTCCTTGATCAGGACTCCACTCCTGTGATAATGAGCCCTCATGACCTAATCATGTTTAAGGGCCCCATCTCCCAACACTGTTGCATTGGGGATGCAGTTTATAAGACATGAACTTTGGGGAAACTTTCAAACCATAGCAGCCTCCTAGCATATTGATTGTTCTTTCATCAATGTCCCCATAGCACTCTCTCCCTCCCTTCCATCATATCTCTTGTCACTGGGGCCAGCTCCATGGGGCTGCACACAGAAGGGCCCACACTGCTTTAAGGTTCTGTTGTCATCACCTTGAAATTCATAATGGCGTTTGAACAAAGTTCATCTTGCACTGAGCCTTGCAAATTGTGTACCAGGCCCTGCATGTCACATCATATTAGAGTGTGAACTGTTTACAGCAGGAACTGTATTTTGGTTATCTTTATATTCTTAGGGCTTAGCATAGAAATGACCCAATTATTTGTTGATTTTATAGATACCCAGAGTTCTGTCTCCACAGGGTTTTGTTTTGTTTTGTTTGGTGCTCTCTCATTGAGAAAGTCATGCTTTTTGTCTTGAGTGTCTGTTGTGGGTGCAGTACACTACCAGGCTCAGAGATGTTGCCAGGGAAGTGCCCCCAGCCCTGGACAAGCTTCCATGCCAGTTAGGGGGCCAGGGATACACATCCTGCTAAGTCCCAACCTGGAGTACTATGGGGTAGGGGGTGCAACAAGGGCTGATGTTTGGAGAAGAGAAACCCGTGGTTGCCTAGAGCAGCGGGTGAGGCCTTTTTGCAGGATTTGGGGTGGTTTGAGTCAGGTTTTTTTTTTGAGACGGAGTTTCGCTCTTGTTACCCAGGCTGGAGTGCAATGGCGCGATCTCGGCTCACCACAACCTCCGCCTCCTGGGTTCAGGCAATTCTCCTGCCTCAGCCTCCTGAGTAGCTGGGATTACAGGCACGCGCCACCATGCCCAGCTAATTTTTTTATTTTTTAGTAGAGACGGGGTTTCACCATGTTGACCAGGATGGTCTCGATCTCTTGACCTCGTGATCCACCCGCCTCGGCCTCCCAAAGTGCTGGGATTACAGGCGTGAGCCACCGCGCCCGGCCCGAGTCAGGTTTTAAGGGATGGGAAGACATGGAGGTGGAGATAGGATGATTAGAGAGAAAGCAATCAGGGTCCGTCGTTGGGGAGGCAGTGTGAGCACAGGTTAAGGTCTCAACAGAGCACAGAGCCAGAGATGAGATGGGCGTGCACGGAGCCTGACCCATGCTGGGAAGCCAACAGCATGAGATGGGCCAAGTTGGGCCAGGTCAGGGATACACAGAGACCCTGGCCAGGTCATGAGGGACCCTAAACGCTGGGCTGAAGAGTAGGGACCTGATGAATAAGGAAGGCTGGCTGTTTGCAGGTTCCTGAGCAGGGGAAGCCTATGCTTGTCACCTGACCAAGCCACGCCAGTCAGTGTGGAGCTGGGAGGGCCAGGCGGCCGGAGGAACGGGGCAGCAGGGCCAGCAGGAGCCACCTCAGAGGAGGATGCAGCAGAGCCTCACAGGCAGGGCAGCTCCACATTTGCTGTAGAGAACCAGAGCACAGGGGAGAGCGCCAAAGCAGGGGTGAGGACCTGTGAGTCACCTGCGGAAGGACTCGGAGGAAGGAAGGGAGAGAGGTGGGTCAGTTCCGGGATGCTGGGTGGCTTCATCTCTTCTGCATTCATAAAGGGTCCTGCAGGGCTCATAGTTGTCCTGATGACATAAGCAGGTGAAATAGTGTTCAAGGAGACATTAATCATGGTGAACAAGAGGGTACAGAGAGGAAGACAGGGCTGACCCCTACAGTCATTCCGGTGATGGCAGGGAAGCAGGGGAGGGAGGCTGATCTTTGGTAAAGGCAGGAACAAGTTGGCTTAGGATAGGGTGGCTTATAAGAACCACAGGTTTAACAAAGGCCAGCGCTCGAATTCTCAGATAGTAATTATATGCTGTTCTCATTAATTCACCCTCATTTCACAACAACCCTGTGAAATGAGGATACCATTACTGTCTCCATTTTACAGGCGAGGCAACTGAGGCACAGAGGGCAGGAACGGCGCATGGCCACAAGAGCTAGAAGTGGTGGGATAGGGCTGGGCCTCCACTGTGTGCCCTGAGCACTTAGCTGCTCCACGTGGAGAGGGCGCTGTGGAGTCGCAGCACGTGGATCCAGGCCTCGGGTCAGCCACAGAGGATGCTGACTCATGGAGTGACCTTGGGCACATTAGCCATCCCCAGCCTCAGTTTTCTTACTTGTAAAGACCAGCAGATAGACAGCTCCCTCTAAGGCTGGGTAAGAATTAACTTAGATAATGCATTGAGTGCTTGGGGCCGTGCCCGTTCCACAGTAGACACTCAGTAAGTGGGGGTTACTGTTATTATTGTTACTATTGTGAGGAATACTAGCCTGACCTTCAGGGAGCTCCTTGTTTTGAGCAGGGAGCAGGGGCAGAGAACATACAGAAAGTGCTTGGAGAATTCACCACATACCAGGGCCAAGTGCTTGAAAAATTCAACAAGTACATACACAAGAAATAGAGGTGAAGATGCTTCCCGCTTCACTCCCCCAGCAAGGGAACAAGCAGGGGGAAGGGGAGCAATTAGAGAGGCTTCCCAGAGGAGGCTGCTTTTTTTTTTTTTTTTTTTTTTTTTTGAGATGGTGCTTCACTCTTGTTGCCCAAGCTGGAGTGCAGTGGTGTGATCTCGGTTCTCTGCAACCTCCACCTCCCAGGTTCAAGCGATTCTCCTGCCTCAGCCTCCCGAGTAGCTGGTACTACAGGCATGCGCCACCATGCCTGGCTAATTTTTTGTATTTTTAGTAGAGATGAGGTTTCACCATGTTAGCCAGGATGGTCTTGATCTCCTGTCCTTGTGATCTGCCCACCTCGGCCTCCCAAAGTGCTGGGGTTACAGGCGTGAGCCACTGGGTCCAGGGAGGCCGCTTTTAAGTGTGATTCTGAGCCCTAAGAGACGTTGGCAAGTTGGTGGTTCCTCTTAGAAGAGTTCATTGATCTCCCCAGACAAGGACGAATGTGCCAAGGACAACGGCGGGTGTCAGCATGAGTGCGTCAACACCTTCGGGAGCTACCTGTGCAGGTGCAGGAATGGCTACCGGCTCCACGAGAACGGGCATGACTGCAAAGAGGGTGAGGCTGGACCTCCGGTTGTTGGGGGGCAGGCTGGCCTTTGCTGCACCCCATGTCCCCGTGTACATGTGCATGAGTGAGGGGGTGGGGTGAGGAGCCCTTCCACCTTCTGAGCTGAGCCCAGCCACTGCTGTCCTTGCAGGAGAGTTTTCCGCAAGGCAGCCCGCTCCTTCAGGAGGCGCCTACCTGGGGGCCCAGGTGCTCCAGGCTGAGTTATTTTGCAAATGATTAAGCCCGCAGGCTCTGGAATCCGGCTGCCTGGGTCTAAGTCCTGGCTGCCGTACCCTAGCTGTGTGACCTTGGGCAAGCTATTTAACCTCTCTGAGCCCCAGTTTTTTTCTTTGTCTAAAAGGGTTTAAACCTACCTCCTTCTTAAAGTTTTTGTGAGGATCAAAAGAATGCCTAGAAAGTATTTCAGACTGTCTGATGCATATTATGCCCTCAAATGTCAATAAACATCAGCCATTTATGCCTTTGTCATATATTAATCACCACATACAGGTCTCATAGGACAGCAGGATTTGGAAGAAGCTTTGCTCTGTTCTCCATCCACTTTGGGGAATTCCTCAGGGCCAGGTGGCCTTTAATGTCCACTCATTCTGGAAAAAGACTTCCTTCTGTTCTTACCCTGCCCAGGGAAGGGAATTTGGGCATTTGTGATAAACACACAGGCTTCCAGGCCTTGGCCCCAGCCATGGAGGCCTGCAGAGGAGGTCAAGGGAAGGGGAAGATATGGAAGACACATGCCCCGATCTCTGGAATCTACAGTCTGGAGTTGGGAGAGTTGGTTGGGTGCCGCAGAGTCTGGTCAGGAGCTGCCTAGAATGTTAAAGGAGAAGCTGACATGTCTTCAGGAAGAGGTGGCCACCCTCCAAGCGCCCCCTGGGACATGGTCACAGGTGGTGGTGGGGCTGTGTGGGAGGCCAGTGGAAGAATCAAACTGGGAAGGAACAGTCAAGCCCCTGTGAGGTGAGCCCAGGTCAGGATCAGGCTTGCCTCCTGCAGTGTGGGAGAGAACAGGAGGGTCATCAACTCTCAAGTCCCACTCCTGCATGGTGGCTGCCTTTGTGTGGGTCGACCCCAAGGGCAGGAGGTGTGAGAGCAAATGTCCCAGGAGCTGAGCCACTGCTCCCGTGGGCTCCTGTTCTTCTCTGCGTGGCTGCAGAACAGATGTAGCACTGACAGAGGCAAATCTCTTCGGAGCATCCTCAAAGCTGCTTCCTCCCCTCTCTCCCCCCCGCCCTCCTCACCTGCTTCTCCAGCTGCTTCATCGTGGAGCCTCTGTGTTTGCGACACAGTCCACCATGCTTTCTAAGCAGTGGTAGCACTGGCTGCAAAGCCAGGCAGGCCCGGTTCGAGTCCTGGCTCCGCTCCCTATCGGCAAGGCACTGACCCTCTCCAAACCCATTTTCTTATTTGGAAAGTGAGAAGGACTAAAGGAGAGGAAGCATGAAAAATGCTGACCACAGTGCTCAATACAGAAAGAGAAATGCCAGCTATTGGCCAGGATGCCAGTCATCCAACAAGTCATGGGACCAGTCTTGGCAAACAGCACTGTAACCAGGACAAGCTTGGTAGACTCCAAATAAAGCCACTTTAAAAAACTGAAAGAAGCTTACAGATGGATAGTGCAGTGATGAAGGAGACCTTTGTGAGCCAAGATGCGTTGAGCACTCACCATGGGCTGGCAAGCCCTAAACCTTTCCCATGCATTCTCATTTAGTCACATATCGCCCCCACTCAGGTACCACCCTTTTACAAATAAAGACATTGAAGCTTACATAAGAGCCCCAAGTCCCACAGACTGTCACTGGTGGAACCAGGACTTGGGCTAAGGTCCACCTGACCCCACTGCCAGTGCCTCTAACATAGTTGCAAGGATAACTGCAATGTGGCTAGGAATAGAAAGATAGCCTGGCTCCCAAGCCACAGCCAGGAAGGCAGAAAAGCCAGTGCAAGGAAACCTGCACATCCCCGAGCCAGGAGATGTGTGAGTCAGGATGCCCCACCCCCACATTTGATAAGGGACCCTGAGACAATTAGGAGGGGAGGTGACCCCCCTAGAATGTCTCTCATACTGCCCATAGTGAATGACTTCTCTCTCTGTGTGTGTCCCCCGCCATCCCCAGCTGGTTGTGCACACAAGATCAGCAGTGCAGAGGGGACCCTGGCGAGCCCCAACTGGCCTGACAAATACCCCAGCCGGAGGGAGTGCACCTGGAACATCTCTTCGACTGCAGGCCACAGGGTGAAACTCGTGAGTCATTTTTGTAGTTTATTGAAAATGGGGACTTGGGTATCAGATGTGGGTTTGAGACTCTGCTCTGTCACTTTCCCGCTCTGTAACTTGCGGGAGGTTACTCAACGTGTCCAGGTCTCAGTTTCATTATCTGGAAAACATGGATACTAATGAAGTCTGCTTCATCGGGCTGTTGTGCAGATTCAGAGACAATGCACAAAAGCTCTGTCGATCACACCTGGGCACAGCGGGACCAGGAGGGGGCGGCATCCACCACCCACATCTGCAGTGCCGTTTCAGATTCACTTGTTTCCAGTTTTAATTTTTTACAAGACAATACAGTCTCATGATTTAAAAAATGAATCAGTACAGGAGGTTGGAAATAGAAATCAAAAGACCCCAGAGCTCTCATTCCCACTCTAGAAATGACCATGCTAAACACATTCTTGTGGATCCTTCCAGAAATTTTCTGTGCACAATCATGTCTGTCAATACACAGGGAAATATATGTTTTTATTACTCAAATTCCTCTAATAAAATCCTATTCATCTTTTTCCCACAACTTACTTTTTTTCCCATTAGTAACAGGAGACTAAATTCTTTATGCAAATTCCCTCTTGAATCAAGTTTTTTTTTTTTTTTTTTTTTTTAAAGAAGCAGTCTCGCTCTGTTGCCAGGCTGGAATGCAGTGACACGATCTTGGCTCACTGCAACCTCTGCCTCCTGGGTTCAAGCAATTCTCCTGCCTCAGCCTCCTGAGTAGCTGCAATTGCAGGCCGCCGCCACCACACCCAGCTAATTTTTATACTTTTAGTAGAGACGGGATTTCACCATGTTGGCCAGGATGGTCTCAATCTCCTGACCTCGTGATCCACCCGCCCTGGCCTCCCAAAGTGCTGGGATTACAGGTGTGAGCCACCACACCCAGA
>NW_022436953.1:0-57414 GCF_009761245.1 Sapajus apella | reverse complement strand
GATAATTTTAAAAAGTTTCCCCCAAGCCTTTATTTAAAGTCTTTTTCACATATATGGCGTGTGGTGTGCACACCAAGCTCAGTTATTTCAAAGGAGAGTTGAATCTCCTAGGAGTCTCATTTCTCAGCCTCCAGGGACTCCCACATTTTGGAGAATAAAGAAACCCTTTTGCCAGTTGGAGAATGTATTGTACTTCCGGCAGACGGGCATTTTTTTAAGTGGGGTTTTCTGACTGTAGAGGTGAGTAGGATTAGCCCTCTGAACTATGGACAGATAAGTTAGGGACAGTGAAGGAGAACGGAGAGGGGGAAGCCATGGTCAATGGACTAGGGCGCAGGGACTTGCAGGATGTTTATTGGTGAGAGCCATGAGTTAGAAGCAGAAGAGGCGAATGGGCCCCCAAGGCGTCGATGGGTGAAGACAGGGCCCCTGACCACAGAGTGCTCACATGCTGGGGAAACTGCCGCTGTGCTAAGAGAAGCTGTCCAGGGTCAGCCTTGAATCTGGGTGAGGATGCGCTGGAGAGCGCCTTAGGGAAAGGCACTGCTTCTCCAAGACCGCCATCTGCTGGGAAATGTTCGCGATGGCAACGCAGAGCCCCGAGGACCGCGGGGGAGGCGCCCTCTGGCGTTGGGAGCGCGCAAACGCACACGGGAAGGGCTTGCCTGAGGCTCGTACACAAACGTGGTAGTTTCCAAAAGGCGTTTCCTTGGGAAATGGTTGGTGGATATATTGATTGCGCTCTTTTTGCTACCATAGAATGTGAGTTGAATATTTCTCAAGGAAGCTGGTGGTGTTCACTGCATGGGGATGGTGACAGGGCGCCCCATGGGCCTCCAGGGAGCTCCCTCCCTGTTGGCCTAAGGCTCCCTCCCACTGCATGGCCGTCCTGGTGCCACTGCTCCCCTGCCCCGCGTCTCTACCCACCACCCTGGCCCCAGCGCTCCCTATTTCACAGGCAGGAGAGCTCTGCCCAAGTGCGGTAGTGTGTCAGAGTCATCCTTCTGAAAGCCTGCATTGCCGTGGTGGTCCTGTGTCCCCCTCCCAACCTCCATCTCCGCACTGCCAGGCTGGCCTTGCTCTTTCAAATTGCGACCCCCTAACTAATGTCCTTCTCCCTGCTCTGTCATTTGGTCCAAGTCTTCATCTAACACAGTCCCCGCTCACCTTTCCCATCTCCCTTGACGCTGGGGCTGCCATCAGTCAGCCACCTACCCAGTACCTGAGAAGCCTGCATTCAGGGCTGAAAAGCCTGGAATGGTGGGGCTCCCCTGGCCAGTGCTAGGGGACAGTCCTTAGGGGGAACAGGGAGAAGTGAGGCAGGATAACCTGGTGACGGATAGCAGTGGGGGCTGGAGAAGTCTGGCTGGGGTCAAATTCAGTTTCATCTGTCTCCAGCTGTGTGAGCTTGGGCAGGCCAGCCGGCTTCTCTAAGACTCACTTTCCCCTTCTGCATGTTGGAAATAATAGCTCTTCCTTCACAGCATCACCAGAAGAAAGTGAGGAAATGCCCGTAAATGCTTGGCATGGAATAAACAGTGTCAGCCACCATGAGGATGCTGCCTGGAGCAGTGTGCGCCTCATGCAGTCTCACCTGTGTCACTGGTACTGAAGGATGATGCAGCAGAGTGCGCAGGTCAACAGCAGCGTCTCTGACGTCAGAGCGCCAGATCATGGCCCAACTCTGCCAGTGTGTGACCTTGGGCAAGTCATCTGACAGCTCTGAATCTCCATTTCCTCATCTGTAAAGTGATTAGGCACATCACAGGGTTGTAAAGATTAAATGAGGCAATACTTGTAAAGCATTTAAAACAGCTGCTGACACAGAGTGGGCACTCAGCCCTGCTGGCTCTTAGCCCTAAGTGAGAGAAGAGCTGTGTGATGGGATGGAAGGAAGACAGATTTGGGCTGTGGAAAGCCTGGCTCTGTCACTTACTAGCTGTCAAAATGTCAAGCATTTAAACTCTCTGAACCCCTACTCTCTCATCTGCAGTGTGGTCATCGTAGCAATAGCTCATGTAACTACCTCGTAGGGCCACTTGCTGGACCAAAAGCAAGGCGGAAGTTGAGAGCCTCTCTACAGATGTCCCCAAGCATCATCATGGCCACACACCCCTGGGCACAGCCAGCCGGAGGTCTGCATGCACTCCCTCGCTCCTTCCTCTCCCAGAACTGGAGAGGAGGCCCCCACCTCAGCTGAATGCCAGGCCCTGGCCTTACTTTCTGCTCTTCTGTCCCCAGACCTTTAATGAGTTTGAGATCGAGCAGCACCAGGAATGTGCCTATGACCACCTGGAAATGTACGACGGGCCCAACATCCTGGCCCCCATCCTGGGCCGTTTCTGCGGCAGCAAGAAACCAGATCCCTTGGTGGCTTCGGGCAGTAGTCTGTTTCTCAGGTTTTATTCGGATGCCTCAGTGCAGAGGAAAGGCTTCCAGGCAGTGCACAGCACAGGTACCTGGGGTGGGCCGCGGCCTTCCAGCTGATGAGCACTTGGACAGGAGACAGAGAGATGGTGAAGGCAGGACAAGGACTGCCTTTAATTCTGACCGGGGAAGAGTGAGGGGAGGAAGGTGTGTGATAAAATGTCCTATTAAAATGAAGCATCAAGCTGGGCACGGCGGCTCATATCTATAATCCCAGCACCTTGGGAGGCCAAGGCAGGCGGATCAGCTGAGGTCAGGAGCTCGAGACCAGCCTGGGCAACATGGTGAAACCCTGTCTCTACTACAGATACAAAATTAGCTGGGTGTGGTGGTGGGTGCCTGTAATTCCAGCTACTTAGGAGGCTGAGGCAGGAGAATTGCTTGAACCCTGGAGGCAGAGATTGCAGTGAGCTGAGATTGTGCCACTGCACTCCAGCCTGGATGACAGAGTGAGATTCTATCTTTAAAAAAAAAAAATAAAAAAATGAAGCATCAGCAACCACAGGGAAAAGAGCTGTTTTCTTTCACTGTCTTTAATTGACACAATTTGAAATGGACGACCCTTTGTTAGTGCCCCATTCTTTTCCTTCCTCCTTTTTTTTTTTCCCCTTTTTTCCTCTCTTTTAAAAATGTATTTAGGCTGGTCACACTGGCTCACACATAAAATCCTAGAGCTTTGGGAGGCTGAGTGGGGAAGATTGCTTGAGCCCAGGAGTTCAAGACCTGCTAGGACAAGATGATGAGACTCCACCTCTATAAAATAAAAACTAGACAATATAGTGAGGTGTGGTGGTCGCAGCTGCCCGGGAGGCTGAAGCAGGAGAATCGTTGGAGTCTGGGAATTCAAAGCTGCAGTAAGTTTTATCACACCACTGCGCTCCAGCCTGGGTATTTTGTTGATCTGTAAAGTCCAAAAGTTGTGTAATGGTGAAGGCAGCCCTTTATTCCTCTAAGGACCAGTTCTGGAAAGTGAAAATGTTTCTGTTCCCCAAGATTTTTTCTCCACTCAAAATGTAAATATTGCTATTGGGTCCTTTGGTGGGCAGTGTATGTGCTTATAACTTATATTATCTACTTCGTTAAGCAGAAGAATGTCAGTAAGAAATTTGGCTCTGCTCTTTAGCCATTAAAATGTTACCACCTGGGATTAGTGCCCACGGAAGCCAATCTGACCCTTTGATCCTGATGTACAATTGTGTCCTTTGTCAGAGCTGGTGGCCACCCAAAGCCCACTCTGCTTCTGTAATGCTGACTCTGAGATCACGATCATGGGACCCTGTGATCCTTTTAACAGTTCCTATCCGCATTTTTTTTTTCAGTAACAGAAAATATAAATCAGGTCAAACAATACAGTAGCCAGCATCCGAAGGCAGTTCAGTCTGGCCCTGCACACCAGAAAACACTGCATGGTTTGTGGAACCCTCTCAAACTCCCTGAGCAGTTCTAGCCTCCCCCAGGGAAGTTTAAAAGCTGTTAACTAGTGATGTCGTCCCTGCAGATAGAGACCAGGAAGAACACAGGTGCCAGGGTCCTGGCAGGAAATGGGGGCACATTCAGAGTCATTATTTGAGGAGAAGTTAATGAAGGGACATGTTACAAGGGGACAGCAGGGACTGGGACACTGCAGGACAGTGAAGCCACCAGAGCTAGGAGCTGCAAGGCTAGGAACTGCAACCCCAGGCCCAGGATGAGAGGAGGGAGAGTTCCTGGAAGCTGGAGACAGAGAGGGATGCAGAGAGCCTCCGACTGCAGCTGTGGCCCAAGTGGAAGAAAAGCTGTGACAATCAGGGGACTGAATGCCCTGACCTCTCTCCTCCCTCCCCTCCTCTCATCTGCTGGTGCTCCCCACGGGTGAACCTGCAGCAGAGGCTGCAGGCGTCATCGATGCAGGCGTCATCGATGCAGGCCAGGGGTCTGCTCCCGGGGCCCAGGCACGTGGGGAGGGTTGGGGGGTCTGGTGGGATGGATGGGAGGTGTTCTGCCCTGCTCTGTGCTCATTTCATGACCACCCAGCTCTAAGGAACTTGAAATTTCCCAAAGACGGGTTAGACCTGGAAGACATTCTAAGCCAGAGTCAACATAGGACTAAGAATGGGCAGTCAGACAGGACTGGGGCCAGGCGGGGTGTGAAGCTCCAGCGGGACCCAGGACCTACAGAATCTACAACAGCTTTTGCCTGGGCCCCTCGGGGGCATGGAGCACACTGGGGAGGGGAGGAGTTGTGCAGGGATTTGCCTCCAGAATTTCTGGTGCTTGCTCATCTAGACAGGTCTTATCTATCTTTTTTATTTTATTTTATTTATTTATTTATTTATTTACTTTTTTTTTCTTTTTTTTGAGATGGAGTTTTACTCTGTGGCCCAGGCTGGAGTGCAGTGGCACAATCTCAGTTCACTGCAAACTCCATCTCCCAGGTGCAAGCAATTCTCCTGCCTCAGCCTCCTGAGCAGCTGGGATTACAGGCGCCCACCACCACACCCGGCTTATTTTGTCTTTTTAGTAGAGACAGTGTTTCACCATGTTGGCCAGGCTGGTCGCAAACTCCTGACCTCAAGTGATCCACCCACCTCGGCCTCCCAAAGTGCTGGGATTACAGGCGTGAGCCACCGTGCCCAGCCAATGTCCATTTTATTTTATGTGGACTTACTTACATGTCCAAGACACAAGGTACTATGTATAGGACCAAGGCCAAGCAGAGTTACTGTGTGATAACAAACCCAGAAACAAAGGCTACAGAATACAAGCCCAGAGTCTGAGGTGCAGCTCACCTGTGACACCCACAGGGACCTCAAAGTTGGCCTACAGTCCATGCTCTCAACTGAAAGAACCAGTCAAGTAAGAGCTGAGGTTTCCTGGGTTGAGAGCTCACCCGCCGTTCTGATGTGCTTTTATCGCCCTCTGTTGGCAGAAATGACAAATTACAGCCAGTCAGTCAGGAGAGTGTGAACCCTTCTCAGAGGCCTCCAGCACTTCAGGGAATAAAGTGGCAAATAGACCCACCCACACCCCAGCGACCAGTCAGGCGGACTGGTCTGTCACCCAGGCTGGATCTCGGCTCACTGCAACCTCTGCCTCCTGAGTTCATGCAATTCTCCTGCCTCAGCCTCCCAAGAAGCTGGGATTATAGGTGTGCACCACTACGCCCAGCCAATTTTTATATTTTCAGTAAAGACAGGGTTTCACCATGTTGGCCAGGGTGGTCTTGAACTCCTGACCTCAAGTGATCCACCTGCCTCGGCCTCCCAAAGTGCTGGGATTACAGGCATGAGCCACCATGGCTGGGCTCTCCCCTCCATTTTTATTTGGCCTTCAGGCTTTAAAAATATTTAATTATGGGCCAGGCATGGTGGCTCCCAGCACTTTGGGAGGCTGAGACAGGTGGATCACTTGAGATCAGGAGTTCAAGACCATCCACTGGCTCCATGCCTCCATAACTGGAAAAAGCAAAAAGCAGCTAACTCTTTTCAATGGCGTGATCATGTATTCTCAAGCTGGGAACAGGAGACATATAAGGGCCACTTTTTTTTTAAAAAAACCTTGGTTTGTAAGGGCCACTTTTTTGTTGTTGTTGGTTTTTGAGACAGAGTTTCTCTCTTGTTGCCTGGAGTGCAATGGCACAATTTTGGCTCACCTCAACCTCTGCCTCCGAGGTTCAAGTGATTCTCCTGCCTCAGCCTCCCAAGTAGCTGGGATTACAGGTGCCTGCCACCACTCCCTGCTCATTTTGTATTTTTAGTAGAGACGGGGTTTCTCCATGTTGGTCAGGCTGTTCTCGAACTCCTGACCTCAGGTGATCTGCTTGCCTTGGCCTCCCAAAGTGCTGGGAATACAGGTGTGAGCCACAGTGTTATAAGGGCCACTTGCATCTACGAGGGAGCCCTGACCTGGGGGAGCCAGGGGCTTCTGTGTACCCCTCCATCAAATGGGGTGATGAGACTGCCTGGCCTCGCCTGCCAGGCCCACCCCAGGCTCTGTAGGGAAAGCTGAGTGCACGCAGGCGGGAGGCACGAGGGTGTCCTGTGCTGAGGGGACATCTCACTTCTCTCTGCTCCAGAGTGCGGGGGCAGACTGAAAGCCGAAGTGCAGACCAAAGAGCTCTATTCCCACGCCCAGTTTGGGGACAACAACTACCCGAGCCAGGCCCACTGCGACTGGCTGATCGTGGCGGAGGACGGCTACGGCGTGGAGCTGACATTCCAGACCTTTGAGGTTGAGGAGGAGGCCGACTGCGGCTACGACTACATGGAAGCCTACGACGGCTACGACAGCTCAGCGCCCAGGCTCGGCCGCTTCTGTGGCTCTGGAGTAAGTCCCAGAGACGCTGGGGCCGGGGCAGAGTGTGACGATTCACAGCCTGAGTTGTGGAGTCAGACATAGCCGGGTTTCCTGCCTGGAAACCCCCGCCACTTAGGAGCAATGGCCAGGAGGCTCGTTCTGTGGGAGCGGAGCGGGGAGCAGGAGAACTGCCAGAGAGGAGGTCAGGAGGCAGCCAGGGACCAGTCCTTGAAGGCCTCTTACTACTGATGCCAGCCACGGATGAGCACTTTTCCTTTTGGGACTTTCTCCGTTTTTACAAAGGCTTTTCCTCTCCCCTGCTTTTTTTTTTTTTTTTTTTTTTTTTTACAGACAGTCTTGCTCTGTCAACCCAGCTGGATCTTGGCTCACTGCAACCTTTGCCTCCTGAGTTCATGCAATTCTCCTGCCTCAGCCTCCCAAGAAGCTGGGATTATAGGTGTGCATCACCACGCCCAGCCAATTTTTATATTTTCAGTAGAGACAGGGTTTCACCATGTTGGCCAGGGTGGTCTTGAACTCCTGACCTCAAGTGATCCACCTGCCTCGGCCTCCCAAAGTGCTGGGATTACAGGCATGAGCCACCATGGCTGGCCTCTCCCCTCCATTTTTATTTGGCCTTCAGGCTTTAAAAATATTTAATTATGGGCCAGGCATGGTGGCTCCCAGCATTTTGGGAGGCCGAGACAGGTGGATCACTTGAGGTCAGGAGTTCAAGACCAGCCTGGCCAACATGGTAAAACCCCGTTTCTACTAAAAATACAAAGATTAGTCGGGTGTCGTGGTGGTGCATGCCTGTAATCCCAGCTACCCGGGAGGCTGAGGCAGGAGAATCGCTTGAACCTGGGAGGTAGAGGTTGCAGTGAGTGGAGATCACACCATTGCACTCCAGCCTGGGTGACAAAAGCAAAACTCTGTCTCAAAATATATATATATTTAATTATGTTTTTATATATTCCTAATATTCACATTTCCCTCCTCAAGCAAAACCAAATGCCTATGAAAATTACAAATCACTTACTCACTACATACACGATGGTTGTGCTCAAGGTCATTATCAGTTTTCTCATTACTGTCTTTTTCAGTGAGCCTGTTGTGTTTGCTGTTTCTCAGCACCTGACATAGGGGTTGGCATGTAGCTGGTGCTGGGTGGGAATGTGTGCCCTGGCCAGTACAGGATCCTGGCCACTGCCTGGCTGCCCCACACTGGACACTGCCCATGCTGGGCCCCAGCCCTCTCCTTTCTGTTGCCTCCAGGCCTAGTCACTTAAGCGTCTTTGCTATTGGCTGGACTGATATCACATCATTTTGGAGTGACCAGCGCTCCTTGTGCTAAACAGAACCTGAAATTGGCATTTATAGTTGAGTAATTCCCTTCATCTTCTTTCAGCCTCTAACAAAGGAAGAATGACAAAGTGGCACTTGACCAAGTGTGTGGGTCCTGCCTACCTGTGAGAACTTGAGTCTCAGTTTCCTGAAGTGAAAGATGGGGCTAGTACCTGCCTTATGAGGTTGCTGTAAAGTTTACACAAGGTCTGGACGTTCCTAGAGCAGCACCTGACTGACCTGTGTACTTAATAAATAATAGATTTGATATGAGCTATGCACCTGGGATCCTCTTTGGATGAGCAGGGCCCACAAAATTCTCTGGAGCAGAATAATTTGCAATGCTTTTTTTTTTTTTTTTTTTTTTTTTTAAAGGAGCTTGTTTTGATGCCCTTCAGAGTCTCTGGTAGCAGGGACGCATCCTGTGTGCTTGTGTAAGATCTGGTCCCATCCTCCTCATTTTCAACTGTAATCACAGCTAAACTCCTTCTCGTTTTCCTTTCTCCTCTCCTCAGCCATTGGAAGAAATCTACTCCGCAGGAGATTCCCTGATGATTCGATTCCACACAGATGACACCATCAGCAAGAAAGGCTTTCATGCCAGATACACCAGCACCAAGTTCCAGGATGCCCTGCACATGAAGAAATAATGCTGATGTTCCTGAAAGACAGGCATTGAGAGTGTTTTGTTTTCGTTTTACAACAATAGCACCTTGAAAATCAGCCCTAAAACAGTGTACAGTATTATTCTCAAACAAACACTCAGAATCCAGTCATGGAGGTATATATTTGAATGAAAGTACATGTAAGTTTGGCCAACAAGGTGGAGAGAAAATGTTCTTTTGATTTTGGCTGCAATGTTTTCACTCATGAACTGTTAAAGAAAATTACGGTTGAAGTCTCTGACCATTCAAGCTATGCTTGTACATGCCCATTCTCCCTGTCCCTTGCTCCCATGTGGCAAAAGGCCAACCTTGAGGTTGGTCGTTCCTCTAATCTGGACTTGCTTGCAAAGGTGCCAGGCTGTCTTCTGTCTATATTGGGCATAAGAGATGAAAGCTTGGCCATGACTAATGTGTGACTCACAGCTTTGGCTGGAATTGTTTTCTTTCTTTCTGCCAGGGACATGGCAACCAAGAAACCTGAAAATATGGATGTCAGGACTTAAAAAGGCACCACACTGAGCAGTGTTCACAGAGGGAGTTTCGAGTATGAGAATCATTGTCATGAAGTTAGGAGACCACAGGCCATTTCTCTGAGTCATTGGCTCTCCTTGTCCCTTTGGTTCCCCCCATCCCTAATTACAGTGGGGGCTGAGGCATCCATTATGAAGACAGCAGAACATTTGCTGGCAAGAGTGCTGTCTGCTGAGAAGACAATATTGTGGCTCGTCCTGATAGTTTTTCATTCATTGACTTTGAGAAGACTCCACCTGTGCTTGGAATTCCATGGGCTTTGAAGAACATTTCTTCTTTTAGCTTTGGAGGAACTTCCCGTGGCACACTGGGACTCTGACATCCAGTTCAAACTGCATTTGCAAACTGTGCAAAGACATCTTACGAGGGACCAATTCAGGTCCCTCGTGGGGTGAACACTGCTGAAGACTGGTTAATTATAAGTTATGTAAAAATCATCGCCTTGTGGAATAAGTCAATCAGTGACTAGCTTCCTGTAGCCAACCAGGTTAAAGAGTGCATTGGTAACATTGCTTAGATTAACTAGTATTCAATCACCAACTTGCAATCAGAATTCACAACACTTGGCACTTGTTCTAGAGAAGTGTAGCGGATGTTTACATAATTGTAGTACCTCAAGGTATAATTTAAACAGTGAGGTAGTTTTGAATGGCATTTCATTAAGGCATCTATGGGCATTATGAGCTAAAAGCTGTGGTATGTTAGCTTTAAAAGAGTATTTATGTTGGAATAATTTTTAAATAATGTTTACATAACTATAAGTCCTGTTTGGTTGGTGTGGAACACAGGGCGGCACACGCGTGTTTTTGGTTAGAGCCAAGATCGCTCCCATGCACCAGAATTCCTTTGGAATGAATCAGCATCATTTTAGACAAAGTATTTGTAAAAGGTAAAAGGTTATATTTTTCACAGATCAGAATATGCCACCAGAGGACTCTGTCTCATTAAAATGATTGCTGGGAGCAAAAACTAGAATGATACAAAGAAAAGTCAAAGAAATGCATGGGAATATTTTTTCCTTAAAACAGAAAAAAAAGTATTATTATTAATATATGTCTGTATATATGTATGTATGTAAAAGATCAGCTGTCAAAGCCTTAATCAATGCAGTGTGGAAAACGCCAACCCCCTGCCTTCGCTTTACTGTGGGTCCTGCAAGATTGGCTCTCCGTTTCCCGCCTCTCTTCTCACCAAGTTCTGTTTTGGCCTTTCTTGGCCCTGGACTGAGGTTCAGCCGACACTCTTATATTGTGCATATGGCAGACCCTGCCCAGCGTGCGCTTTGATATGGCAAATGGAGCAGCTGACCTTCTGGCTCCAATCCCATCTGCCTGTTAGTGTAGATTCCATTTCTCTAATTTTTGTATGTTCTGTGGTTTTATTTGGTCTCATCTTGTCTATCAGAGTTGAAAATGGAACTGGGATACTTAAGATGGCTGTTAAGGTTCTTTGTCCAAGGAAATAAAAGTTTTGTAGTTTCAAGCTTTAGAAGTCTAAGCAAGATTAACCCATTTCATAGAAGAGTGGGAGGGAGTCAGAAACAGAGTCGGTGCTTCACAGCAAGATGGCGAAACAATGATACTTCTTATCTCTTTTGTATGAACATTTTCAAAAACACAGCTTCAATGATTGTCACCATATGGCCAATTTGCAACAATGGGACCCTTATGAAAAACCTTTATTTAGGCCTCCAGTGTGACGTATCTGCAGAAAAGACAAGCCCTGATTCAGCCAGGGCTAGCTGGGCCGCTTCTCTGGAAGCCCACACTTGTGAGGACTTGGGCATGACACAGGTTCTTGCGAAGAACCTCGAGGCTGGCTTCACAAGAGAGAGTCCATTCAGCAGAAAGACCCAGGCCTCTCTGCCTTGGTGTTTGCAATTGCTCAGTGACCGGCCTGCAAACATCCCCAGAAGCAAACAGAGGTAGAAGGTGCCACTGCAGCCTGCTTTGTGCTTAAATTGGGTGCCAAGCTTTGGGAATGACACTGAGCTGCAAGAATAGTTTCAGTTCAGAGAATTGTCTTAGGACAAACAGGCTGATGAAGAATTTGGGGGTCTGGGTTTCCAGCCTGGCTCAGTTCTGCAGTAAACTGGTCTAGCAAAAGCTAAAGCTGGATTGCAGGGCAGGAAAAGGCCTGGAATCAACTTCAGCCAGCGGAATGTCTTCAATCAGAGAAAGAGAGGCTGTTCGTTGACTCACTGTTCCCTCTATTTTCCACTAAGGTAAATATGTAGGGTAAATACCTCTAAGATGAAGTTTCCCCTCTATTTCTATTTTACAATTTCTCTCTAAAGCAAGCTTGTTCAACCCATGGCCCAGGTCGGTTTTGAATGTGGCCCGACACAAATTCGTTAACTTTTTTGAAATATTGTAAGTTTCTTTTCGTGATTTTTTTTTAAGGCTCATCAGCTATCATTAGTGTTAGTGTATTTTTTGGCTCAAGACAATTCTTCTTCCCATGTGGCCCAGGGAAACCACAAGATTGGACACTCCTGCTGTAAAGTTTCATATTACTCACAAATTGCTCAGCTGGTTTAAATAATTCGTAAAATCCTGCTAACTAGCAAATTCACTTTGGGATTTTCTATTGATTGGGTCCATTGGGTAACTTTCAGATTGGTACTGTTAGCATTCCATTTGTGAATGAATGTTCCCTTGGCTTCAGCAGATGTTTTTAAAGTTTCTTTTGTAGACTGAACTTCTGAACAGCAATTCCAAATGCCTAAAAGTTTTCTTTTTAAAAAGGAAAACTGTTTAAAGTGTTATATGTAAACATATCAGTATTTTTAATTTTGTGTAACTTTATGTTTCATGAAATGATGTCAGTTTCAAAGAGAAAGTGGAGAGCACCTAACATGTCTCTACCTAGAAAGGATGGTTTCATTAAAGAATGTGGGTTTATTGATGTGTCTTGGGTTTGTATTGCTAATTCAGACCAAATGGATCCTCTTGGTGATAATTTTCTCCAATATCACAAGAGCTTGAGAGAGAATACTAAAAGGGGGCCCTTCTCTACAGCCTTCCACTTTCCGGTGAATACCCACGTGCCTAGTTCCAGCACAGAGTTCACTTATGGACCCAGAAAGTCATGAGCAAAGCTAAAGATGGCTTTCAAGTTTGTTCCCTTTCTTACACCAAAACAAGCTGAAAATTTGACCACCTAATTGTTGTGAAGATGTCTGCTGCTGAAACCATCCAGATGTGGGAGACATCTTCCATTTACCCCTCAGCTGCCATCACCACCCTCCTCTATCTGGACATGTGTCTAAGGACATCTGACACCGCAACTACAGGTCATGGCTCCCAGTAGGTGAACCCCCTGCTGGGGGCCCTGGAAGTCCCTCCTTCCACTTGCCACTTCAGGTTTAGGGGTGGTAATGACACCCTACTTGTCTAACCCTGGGGTACTGCACTTCCCCTAAGGGGGACATTTATAGGTAGTCATTTTAATAAATCCTTTTCAAATGTAGTAAATTGAGTATACATTACTTGTCTCCTGCAAGGATCCTGACTGATACAGGGTCATTTCTAACACAAAGACAGGGACTTCATCTGATAAAGGACACCCTCTTCAGGTTGATTAGATGAAGAGGCTTTGGGGGTATGTTTAGAGTTTTGTGGGTTATATTATAGAAGAGTAACTATACAACTGTGTTTTTAGAAGCACTCAGATTGTTCTCAATGCAACTTTCTTTAACATATGCAGTTTTGTGTTATACATAGTCTGAAGATTTTATGACTTCTCTGCCCATTTGCAGTCACCAATTACATAGAGATGATAGATGATTGATAGATGACAAATAGATGATATAGGTAGATGGATAGGTGATAGGGAAAGAAAGAGAAGAAAGAGAAAGAGAGAAAAAGAAACAAAAGAAGGGAGGAAGGAAAGCAGGAAGGAAGGAAGGAAAAAAGAAAGCTATAAATCTTCAGCAGCGTTTATCTTCTAGACCTAACAATGAGTCCCAGTGGTGCAAGGGTGTGAATGCTGGTATATCAGTCAGCACAGGCTAGCTTGTGCTGCAACAACAACTATCCCCAAATTTCAGGGGCTTTACATAAGAAAGAGTTATTTCTTGTCTACACGACAGGTTCATTTCTGGTCATCTGAAAACTCTTCCATATCATCCTTGGTCAGGACCAGGCTGATGGAGCAGCAGCATCAGAACATTGCTGGATTTTATAATACAGGGAAAAAAAAGGGTGACACATGACACACTGGCTCTTAAAACTGCCTGGAAGTGACATATTCCTTCTACTCAATTCATTGATCACAGCAAGTCACATGGCTATCCTTAACTTCATGACAAGAATAAGGCAAACTAGCAACATTGGTAGGCAGAAGTAATGACTCTCACATGTAACATTTGTAGATAGGAAAATGACTAAGTTTTTTTTGTTCTAAAATTTCACGTTATCCCCACCTTATTACTAATATTTTATATAAAGATTTCTGAAAATTAGACCAAGGCCACTGTAACAATATTCGTATACCCACAAAATTCGTGTACTGAAATCCCAGTCCCCCATGTAATAGTATTGGGAGGTGGGGTGTACAGTCTAAGAACAGATTAGAACACCAGCTGTCACCCCTCACTGCTCATTAGCACCCCCCTGGGGATGCCCCTGCCCAACTCTGATCAATTAACTCAGAGTCTCTGGGGGCAGGGCCCAGTCATCAAGAGTTTTTATAACCATCCCCCCCACCACCACTTAGGCGATTCAGGTGTGCAACCAGGATGGAAAACCCACCTGATTAAAGGCAATCTGGTCTCCACTGTGCCACTAAACTGCTCTTGTTAAGGTCACCAGCTGGGAATCAGAAGGCTCCTCTGACCTCTTCAGAGGCTACCTCTCAGCAGCAGCTAATACAATTAAGCAACATCCACTTCCCTTCTTGAATCAAATTTCTTTCCTGATCCCCAAATTTCTCTGACTTTCCTGCCTCACTCAGCTCTCCCTGCTGGCAACACCACTTCTTCCAGGCTGTTAAATGTCTGTGAACCCCTGGGCTCTGTCCTGGCCCTCTGCCTTGTCTACCTGCTCATCCACAGGCCGGCTTCTCCCAAATGGACATCTTCAGCCCAGACTCCCTTTATCCAATTGCTTGCTTGGCACCTCCACTTGGACAGCCCCTAGGCTACCCAGGTATAAGGGTGATCTGTTTCTCCAGTATTACCTGCCTAAGCCAATAGTGTCTCCATTTTTGTTAGTCAAGCCCCAAACCCAGGAGTTGGCGCTATTCTTCTCTTTCCCTCGTCTTCTCGCCCCTCCCCTGCTCCATATTTTTTTCATCATCAAATCCCACTGGCTCCACCTCTGCAGTAAGTCACACACTCATTCACTGCTCTCATCCTACAGCAGCCACCTTCATCGCTCACCTGGACTTCACTCACCAGCCACCACCTGCTTCCACTCTCTTCCCCTGTAGTCCTGGCTCCACAGAGAAGCCCCAGCAGTCTTGGTCACCAGCAATTAGATCATGCGTCTCCCACTGAAAAACCCTTGGGAAAGGCTTTAAGGATGAAAATCTTACCATGCCCTCCCATGGCACATCAAAAGGGCTCAAACTCACTCCATCCTTAGCCCCTTCTGGGGTCACTCCCTGGTTTACGTTGCTCCAGCCAACCGGCCTCCTTCCGGTTCTGTGAGTGCACCAAGCTTGCAAAGGTTAGCCCTTGCCGTGGCTGCTGCCTGGGACTCTGCTTCCTCAACCCTTCACATGTCTGCCCGCTTCTCATCTTTCATGCACAGCTTCAGTACCATCTCCCAGAGTCATCTAAAGCCACGGCCTCCTCTGTCTCTTGAGTCGCTCTCTCCTTACACTCCTGTTTGCTCCTCTCACAGTGGTTTTCATTTCAATGGCCAAACTATTGATTTAATCCTGTTGTTTTACTGGCAACTCACTCACCATTTTAAAGAGGCAAATCCCTAACAGAGAAATCATAAGTCACAAAGCAGCCCATGTCCATGGCTTCCTCCAGGTCTAGAGAGCTTCCCACCCAAAATGCAAAAACAGAGAGGGGGTGAGGTCAAACTCACACCAGGGAGCTTGTTGTCCAGTGAGTGCAGTACCTTGCAGTAACTGGAGCCCGCAGCAGTGCGACTCCTGCAGCAGAATGGGCCCCCACGCCTCCTCCAGGCATCCTGGACATCCATGCTGCTGGATGGTTAACGGGGATGCCTGTCAGCTGAGGATGGAGTGGCCAGCCTCAGCCTTGTGTAACCCATTGTTTCCAAAGAGCTGCAGGCTACAGAAGCCCCCAAGCTCTCAGGCCAGCTGTGGCTTCTTTGCTGAGATGGAGGTGTAGCCGAGCAAGAGCCTGAAAAATAAGAAGGACAGAAAATCAAGGCAAAGAGGATGCGTGAACCAGGCCATACACAGTGGCCATGGACCAGCAGCCCATCTTTCCCGAGGGATGGACTGAGGGCTTGGCTACTCCCCTGACCATAAATGGCTTGGCCAGGGTCCTCTAGGAGCCACCTCTCAGCCTGCCTCCACAGTTTTCTCAGCTAACTGTTGCTACAAATGAAAGACACAAGCCAATAACGCCAGTGAGAAAGGAGCTTGCCAAGGGCAGCGTACAAAGAAGGTTCTTGGGAGGCTGTCAGAAATGGTGAGTGAGAGCTGGCATCTCTTCTCAATCGAACTTTCATGTTTCTCTGTAAAAACAATTCCCAGGCTTCTAAAGCTCAAGTCCCCTAATTCAATTAAGTGTACACTGAAGTAAAGGAACTTGATTTTAGATTATTTTCCTATATGCAAAATACTAATCATTTTTAAAACTTCTCACCTAATATTTGCTGATCTTGTCTTTCATTTTGATATTAAGGTTTTGTTTTTAAACCCCCACATACAAGGGTACAGAGTAGATGTTTCATGTATGTTCACTTTCTAGCTGAAGCAATGCATCTGAGCAATGATTTTATGTCTTACTTGTTTAATCTGGCTTTTGCTACATTGTCAATAACATGGATGGTCATCATTGATCAGAAACTTTCTATCTTTCTTGCTTACTTGTGATACATGTTTAGTTACGACTCAATCAAATAAAGTTTGCTAAGTTAGAAGAGAAAGCAGAAGACGGTTCTGGGATTTCTTTACCAAAGAATTATGGAAACAGCCCCAGGTATCCATCAATGGCTGAATGGATAAAAGGACTGTGGTGTATATGTATGTATACAACCGAATATTCGCTTTAGAATAGGAGGAGACCCTGTCATTTGCCATGTTTGTCCTATTTGGACCTGGAAGGCATTATGCTAAGCGAAATAAGCCAGACACAAAAAGAAAAATATTGCATAATCTCACTTTCTTGTGGAATCTTTATTTTCTAACAAAAAGGATTATTAAAAAGGGTAGAACTCAGTCTTTGGAGTTAGGAAGATCTGTGATCTAACCTGATCTCTACCACGTATAAGCTGGTGAGCAAAAACCTATCTTGCTTTCAGTTTCCACAGCTATAATAAAGGAATAATAGGCTCCCCTTATGGGGAAGTTGTGAGGACAGGGTCTTAAAACCTGCACATCCTCAATAGCAGTAAGTTTTTATCCTGTCTGCTCCTCCTCCTCCTTCCTCTCACAAACTGCAAACTTATAGTGAAGGACCTTCAGCCACTGAGATCCCAAAGTGCCTTCAGAATCGTTGTGTAGATATTGCATAGTGCTCAGACTAGCAATAAGCAATAAGTGCATTGTATCAAATTCTAGTACTTTGACTATTGCTAACTCGTACTTGCAATTCCATCCCACAAGAACTTTCCTATCCCTTGCTCTGTGCTGGCCAGGCCATCAAGAACATGCTACTACGTGATCCCTAAAACACATAGGGTGTTTTACAGTTTGGGAGAAAGGAGCGGCCACAGATGGCATTACGATATTCTCTTGGGACTTATCTTGTGAAGTGGGCAAGGCAAGTTAATAGTATCCCATTTTGAGAATGGGAAACCTGAGCCTGGGAGAATAGATTTGTTATGAGGAAATGGAAACCAGAGAGTTTGAGTAACTTATCCAAGACTATACAGCTCCTAAGTGGCTAAATCTGGACTCGAATTTAGATCGGGTGGCTCCAAGCCCAGGGTTGCCTCACCCGACTCAGCTGTGTCTCTGAAGGGCACTGCCTCAGATTCTTCTCCACCCCAATTTGTGCGATGTTTATCTCTCCATGAGAGCACTGTACTGTTTCTACAAAATATGAGTGTCTTTCTAAAATTGGCCCAAATCTCCGTCATCCAAATGTTGATAAACAACGCATGCAATGACCCACTTGTTGCTGCACCCCCTCTTCTGATGTCTTCCCAAAGGAAGCTTTGTCTTGGGGCTGCTGACATCAGGGCCCAGTGCCCACTGATGAGATAAGGCTCTGGGCAGCTGCATTCAGTGCAGTAACTATCAACTGTCCTTGCCACACCTGTTGGTTTGGTGTTAGCATGAAGGGCGGTGGTTATGTTCCTTGAGCAAGTGGACCTTGACCTAAGAGACTCGGCCGGGCGCGGTGGCTCAAGCCTGTAATCCCAGCACTTTGGGAGGCCGAGGCGGGTGGATCACAAGGTCAAGAGATCGAGACCATCCTGGTCAACATGGTGAAACCCCGTCTCTACTAAAAATACAAAAAATTAGCTGGGCATGGTGGCGCGTGCCTGTAATCCCAGCTACTCAGGAGGCTGAGGCAGGAGAATTGCCTGAACCCAGGAGGTGGAGGTTGCGGTGAGCCGAGATCGCGCCATTGCACTCCGGCCTGGGTAACAAGAAAGAAACTCCGTCTCAAAAAAAAAAAAAAAAAAAAAAAAAGAGACCCAGACGTCCCTGTGTTTCATCATCATCCCAGAAGCAGAGGTGCACAGTGCTGTGAGCCTGGGTGTTCTGATTCATTCACAGAGACGTTCAGAGTTACTTGGAATCCTTGCAGAGTGGTAGAAAGAGGTTGTCACCAGAACACTCAGGTTCTCGTGTCAGCTAAGTGGTTGTTTGGACTTGGGAAACCTGTTCAAATTCTTTAAGCTTGGTTTATTCTCTATAAAATGTGGTTGTCCTATTGCCAAGAGGCAGAGAAGTGGGCAGAGTCACCACTGAAGCATGCTGGCTGAGCAGGGCCTCCTTAATTGAAGGACATAATCTTTGGGGCAAAAGCTAGGGGGACTTACCCCTTCTAGGTGCTTAAAACACTTTTGGTTCACAAAAGATTTTCTTGTTCATTAACCCATCTGAATTCCAATGCATCAGTAAGTTAGCTGAAATAGGCGTTTCATCAGTCTGCTTATATTGGGACAAGCTCCTCTGTTACCATCTTTCGGGTTGGGGTTGAATCACATAGACGTAGCCCATTGGTCGGTTTTGAGACATAAGCTCTAGCTGTTCTCATCTGTCCACAATGTGATTTCTGATGAGTCCCTGGGTTTCGGTTTCCTCTGCTGTAAAAGGAGGGTTTTGAGGGAGATGATCTTTCAGGTAATTCAGGTGTGAAACACGATTCTTTTGGATTCTTTAATCCTCCACAACATTCCTACTGTTGGATAACATTTACTTTTACAACTTAGCAAATGCATTGTTTCTAGAATGACAGTACCTGGTCTTGGGAGGCTCGGAAGATGGGGAGCTATAGCGTAGGCCAAGCCCAGGGGAATCTCTGGGGGTCAGGGAGACCGAGGCTGAAGGAGGGCCCAGCCAGGAGGCATTGATCCAGGGTGACTGGACCCAAGGGGCTGAGTGTCCAGAAAGTGGGAACAAGACCACTTCCACCCAGGGAAAGGGGAAAAGGTGTCACCGGGTCAGAGCAGGTCCACCCATCATTCCAATCCAGGTAGGGAAGGGACTTGGTGGAGAGCAGCCTGGAAAGGCTGAAGTAACAGGGGCTGGGGACAGGGAGGAGAAGGGAGCCACCTGAGGCCCTGGGCAGGCTATTTGGTGCTCCACTGAGACCGCGATCTTTGCATTTGGACTCCATATTTGTGGGAGAGGTGAGACCAGCTACTGAGTGAAGGGAGGAAAGAGAAGGGTTCGCTGCTCCTCTGTCCTTCTGGCCACTTCAGCTCCAGCAGCCTAGAACCTCTGCCTCAGACACAGTAAAAACAGAAGCCTTGACTTTCCCAGGTAAGGATCAGGTGTTATTGTTAGACCATGCCCTTTGGCGGGGGTCTTATCTTCTACTCCAAGGAGAAAACACAAAATACTTCTTTTTTTGTGTGTGAGACAGATTCTCGCTTTGTTGGCCAGGCTGGAGTGCCTAGGCTTGGCTTACTGAAACCTCTGTCTCCTGGGTTCAAGTGATTATCCTGCCTCAGCCTACTGAGTAGCTGGGATTACAGGCATGCACCACTATGCCCAGCTAATTTTTGCATTAGAGACAGGGTTTCACCTTGTTAGCTAGGCTGGTCTCGAACTCCTGACCTCAGGTAATGTAACCACCTTGGCCTCCCAAAGTGCAGGGATGACAGGCGTGAGCTACTGTGCCCAGCCCCAAAGTACTTCTAAATTTGCCATTTTTCTCTCTCAAAGGAGTTCTAGGAGAATAAACATAATTTTGGCATTTTGCTGAATTTCTAGTAACGTTTTTGCTGCCCTTGTGAATGGGACCCCTCAGGCAATAGCCTTGCAGTCTCCCTCTTCATCTGGTTCTGGTTGTGGACCTGGTTTGGGAATGGGGGTGGCAAGGCTGACGATGCTGAGGGAGGAACTGACGACCGGCTTCCTTCCTCCCCTCCTCCTTTTGGGGCCAAGGCTGGGCATGAAGTTGGGTGCTGGCTGAATCTATAGGATCAATGACCTCTCGGAATCCACCAGGGTCAGTGAGTTTGGAGCTTACCGACTGTCCCTGGGAGCTTTAATGTTTCCTTCTATCTTGCAGGGTTTTTCACTGAACTTCACCCTGCCGGCGAACACAGTAAGTATAATAGCCCCATTCACCAGGCACGGCAGCAAAGGCCAGTGCGGAATTTACAGAAGACCTCCAGTATGCACATAAACCTCAAACACGACGATAAGTTACACAGGCTTTCCAAATGCACGCAGGAATAGTTGAGAGATGCTGAGAAAGTTTATTTCCATTATAAACCTTACATACATGTTGAAAAGGAAAATAGGAAAACAGCAACAAAACACCTAAACTCTCATCAGCAGAAAACTGGTGTAACCCCTTCCTGTCCTGTTTGGCTTTACATAGATTTTGACTTCTGTTGCTTTATCCGATTGTTTTCTTACTCTTCATATAATTTTATATCCAAATATCTTCCACTAGTCTTTATAACCATAACGGTTATATGGTTGATCACATAATCATGTGATCATATTATGCTTGCAGAATATTTCTTCAAGTTCATTATTTCTTTAATTGATTATCATTAAGAATAACTTTGTGATATATGGCATTATAGATAATCTTTATCTGTATTTAGGATAATTTCCTTGTATGTATTCTAAAAGGGGAATGATTGGGTCAACAAGAGTGAACATTTTATGGCTCTCGATTATGGCATTCAGCTGCAAGTCAGAATTGCGGTTTTCAGTTGTGGGTGGTAGAGTTTCAATCCACAGTTGATCCTCCATCTTCTGTTTGCACATTGCATATAGATAACACTAACAGCCAGGGTGGTTATCTGATCAGTAGTGCTGCTATAGTTGAGCAAGGCATTTTTCTGCTTCACTTTTTTAGTGGGCTTGGCTGTGACACATTTTTCTGATAAGTTATATGGTTATTCAAAGAGAATAAACTGAATCTTAGTAGTAAGAGGATTCCTAAGCCAGTGTTCATTTTACTGCAACATGGGGACATAGTTCTAGAGAGCAGCATAAAGTTAGGACCTTGTGACTTATTGCTGGACCTGTGGTGCCCACCACTGTCTGCCCAGACACCTGTGAACTGAAAGCCCTGGTACGTGCTCCAGCCTCTGGTGGGGGGCGCTTCTGAACCTCTCCAACTTGCTCTGCTTCCCTGCTTCAGCCTCTGCCTGTTGACTTCAGGCAGATTCTCTGGTTCTTCCTCTCTTTCCTGTCAAAACCTTTTCCTTCAATCACTTTCCCCTGGCTGCTGGAACCAGCAGGTCCATAGAGACCCCAGGTTCGGTGTTATCCCAGCTTGGCCCATCACATCAAGAGAATGCAGAGAAGCAAGAAGCCATTTCGTAGGAAGTGGGGATGAGTGGGCTGGAAAAGGGCCCTTATGGGGCCAGTCATCACCCTTTGGAGTACTTCTTTGCTTACCAGCTCATTTCTCTGAGAACTGAGTATTGGAGTACATTTCTCTGGAGTACTTTCTTGGTTAACAGCTCATTTCTCTTCACCCCTTTGAACCCATGTAGAGCAACCAACCATCTTGCTTTGCCTGGTATTGTCTGTTTTTAGCACCGAAAGTCCTGCCTCCTGGGCAGCCTCTCTGGACAATGGGGATGGTAGGTCATCCTGCCTGGAAGTTACATTTCTACCACATAACCCTTCCACATCAGTGCAGCTGAGTAGCCTGGGAATGCCAGTGCCCTGGGAAGTGAGACAGAGGTGGGCACCTGGAACCCGCTCTGCAGGGAGTTTGGAACACGGCTCCCTGCTCGTCAGTCCCTGCTGAGGACTGAAATGTCAAGTTCAGTCAATTTGTCAGTTCAGTCCATACTGAACTGTCAGGTATGAAAAATGGGGTTGAGACACTGCATTAGGCAATGGGGGCCATGTAGCACAGTGGTTAACAGCATGGATCCCAGAGCCAGACTGCTTGGGGACCGCCACCTAGAGCTGTGTGACCTTACACAAGTTACTTCACTTCTCTGTGCCTCACTCCTCTCATCTGTAAAATTAGATCATCATAGTCCCATTATTGTTCACTGGCAGTTGTATAGAATAAATAAGTCAATATGGGGAAAATTCTTGAACAGCCCGGCACATCCTAAGTACTCCATGGCATTAGCTGGTACAATTAGCAGGAGTTTATGAGGGCAGAAAAATCCATCTAGCAAGAAAGAGAGGAAGCAAACATCAGAGAAGACTGCAGGCAGAGCCATGCTGCTCTGGAGTGAAGGAGAAATGAGGGTGTCTTCAGTTCTCACAAGTTCCCCGCTCCCAGCTCCAGTCCCTGGAGAAACCAGCTTCCCATCTGTCCTTGGGCTTCATGGGGGCACTCCCATGTTCTTAGAGTTAACACCTTCCTTTTATTTTGGTCAAAGCCACCCTGAATATATTTCTATACTCTGAAGACAGGAAGCCTTACCTGAAACAAGGGCTTATTCTTCCTACTACCCTTAGAAACAGAACACCTTAGGGAAATGCAGGATGCAAGCGATGTGAGTGGGGCTGTGGGTGAGGGAGACTGTGATTAGGTCAAAGTACAACCATTTAAGTACAAGTGTCAGAGCTTGGTCTCCAAATCCTTCTTTTGATGGGAGCTTTCTGGTAAAGAGGTGTGGGCTTGGAAGTCAAACACCCAAGTTCAGATTAGAGTTGTGAGTATCTCTGAAACCTTGAACAAGTCCCGTAACTTCTCTGAAATCCATTACATTTTTTTGTAAAATGGAGATCATAATTGTCAAAACTCCAAGACCCAGGACTCCAATATACTCAATGAGATTGCTGAAAGTATTAAATAAATAACAGGTTTGAACAGAGCTTTGCAAAATTTAAACAGATGACAAGCGTTCATACTTCTGCTGCTCATTTGATCCTCCTAACAACCCTAGAGGCAGCCACTGCTGTCCGCATTGTGTAGATAAGACACGCAGCTCCTTAGCTTGTGAGTGGAGAAATGGCTATTCTATGGCAGGCAGTATGAGTCCAGGACCTGTGCTTTTAATCCCACAGAATACCACTTAGTGTCATTTACATAGTTTCTCTTGTAGAATTTGTTCCTTTAGATTTCTTAATCAAGGTAAACTCTTGCCTGAAGTATCTTATAAATGAGTGAAATCAATAACCCTGCTTAAGAGGTGGACCAGAAATAGTAATGCATTCATTTCATGTGGAATTATCCCCAGGAACATGGATATTTGACAACTTCCGCTGTTTACTTCATCACATACTTATTTGAAAACAAGTAAAACTTCCTTAAAGAGCCTTGCTTCCACCATTATTTATGTGTTTTCCTTCTAGCAATGGGAACAAGTAGGCCCAAAGTGTGCTAGGTGTGCTGACTAGGGACAGGAGGAAGCCCTTTTGAGTTGTAAAATGTGTCATGGCACATCCACAGGGTGAGTAATGAAGACATTGCCTGAACGTCCTAATTCTTTTCTTCTTGTAGCCAAATCTTATTGCAATTCTTACCTGGGAAGCAATCAAGTTAGGTTCTGTTTGGTAGTTGTTAACAGAAAGTTTAGCAAAGGGATTAAACTCTAGGCCTTATAGCCTAAACTTTGGCAGGTTGTCTTGTATAATGTATATTCTATAGACTTTTTGTTCTTTTACAATGTATGTTCTCTTTCCATACAGACTTCCTCTCCTGTTACAGGTGGGAAAGAAACGGTAACTATATCACTTAAATTTATAAAATTGGGATAATAATTATGCTCCATCCATCTTGTGCATTTGTTTTGAGCTTTGAATTTTGATAGGTGAACTGTCACTAAGCATAGAACCTGGTTCAACAATTATTCTTGACCCTCTCAGCTCAAAAGTGAGGGAGAACATGTAAAATCACAGATGCATTTCACAAACTGTTGAGCAAAAGAAGCCAGACCCAAAAGAGTGCACACCTTATATTTGCATCTATATCATGCTGAAAAACAGACAAAACTACTCTACAGAGATAGGTTTCAGAACAGTGGTCATGCACAGGGAGGCTGGAAAGGATTTGAGGGGGCTCCTGGGATGCTGATAATGTTCTGTTTCTTGATCTGGGTGTTGGTTTTATGGGTATATCCCTCATGTGAAAAATCATCAACTTACAGATTTATGATTCATATGCTTCTATTATTCTTCAGTAAAATCAATTGCCCTCAAAAGTGAAGGGGAATTCATTATTAAATAAGAGTTGCACTTTTAAAGGGATTCTGCAGATTATCTTCAATATTTCCAGATAGTCTGCAAATCTGAAAACTTATATAACTAAAAGCATGACTATTTCCACTCCAATCAAAGCAAAATGGGAATTTGAAAATTAATTGCTTAATGCATTTAGTGCAAATATGTTTTTAAAAATTCATATTAAAATAATGTGGTATGGGCAAGCGCGGTGGCTCATGCCTTTAATCCCAGCACTTTGGGAGGCTTAGGCGAGCGGATCACGAGGTCAGGAATTAAGAGACCAGCCTGGTCAACACAGTGAAACCCCATCTCTACTAAAAATTCAAACATTAGCCAGGTGTGGTGGCACGTGCCTGTAGTTCTAGCTACTTGGGAGGCTGAGGCAGGAGAACCTTTTGAATTTGGGTGGCGGATGTTGCAGTGAGCTGAGACCGTGCCATTGCACTCTAGTCTGGACAACAGAGCAAAATTCCATCTAAAAAAAAAAAAGTGTGATATATAACAAAAGCTTTTATTTTTAGCCAAACAGGTGCAAATGGCATCTAATTATTGCTTTGAATTGTATCTCAGCTTTTCCTATGTTGAGGAGACATTTGTATTGCTGTTCTAGAGAATACTTGTTCATATCCTTTGCCCATTTTTCTACTTGATCATCCCCCTTTCCAAGAGATTTAAACTGTAAATTAAGTCCTATGAAAGTAAGTCATTTGTTATGTATGTTACAAACATTTTTGCACAGTATATCATTACTGGTTTGATTTTGTATATGACGTTTATGATCCATGCAGGGTTTTTTTGTTTTATTTTAAATCTATTGAATGTTTCCTTTATTCTTGAAGACTCTGAGCTTCCCCTGACCCTGTGCTTTTCATTCTGTGCCAGGACTGTGGGCCCTCTCTTGGATTAGCAGCGGGCATCCCATCCCTGGTGGCCACAGCCCTGCTGGTGGCTTTACTACTTACTTGGATTCACCGAAGAAGAAGCAGCATTGAGGACATGGAGGTGATTATTAGTTTCTTTGGGTCCAGATGTGTAGGAAATTATGGCCCATGTCTATTTCCTGAGGACAAGATGGTGGAAGTTTCTGGGCCATAATTTCCATTGCAGACATGACATCAGGCACCAGACAGAGCTGATTTGTCATAAAACCTTCAGGTTAGCTGAGGAATTCCTGGCAAGGATGGTATTTGGGTTAACAAAAAGTGGCAGTGGAGAGGGATGTCTGTTGCCATGGCAAACACATGTCTGTACAGTGGATGTGCTTTCTAAAGTTGAGAAACAAAAGCGCACAAGCTTCACAAAGAGAGGGTGCATATAACATTAGGAAAGATAGGGTCAGGCATGGTGGCTCACGCCTGTAATCCCAGCACTTTGGGAGGCCGAGTCGGGTGGATCACTTGAGGTCAGCAGTTCAAGATAAGCCTGGCCAACACAGTGAAACCCCGTCTCTACTAAAAAAAAAAAAAAAAAAAATAATTCATTCATTCATTAATTTTTTTAAAAAAAGGAAAGATGGGAGACGAAGAGGGGTAGGGATGTATCCAGAAGTGGCTCTATCTATCTTTGCCTTTTTCACACATCTGAACATGTATAATTCACAAGAGAATCTATATCCCCCCATCCAATCCACCCCGCGCCAATGCCAGACTGTTCTGGGGACTGTGCTCAGAATTCAAAGGCTACCCAGACCCCTATCCAACAAGGTTCCATGGTTGTGACACAACTGTGTCATGTGGACTCTGGGTTCTAATTCCATTCTCTATTTATTGACATTCACGGTTGTTATCATATATCTCATTGTATGTTAATGAAGAGATGGAAAATTGAGGTTCTAAACCTGGCTCTGCCACTTCATGATTTATATGATCCTGGACAAGTGACTTAACATTTTACATGTCTTGGTTAGTTCAACTCCAAAACAGGAGTCGTAGAAACTGCCCTCCCTATTTTAGGAGGTAGGGAAAGTTATAAGGCTGAAATGAGATAATGGATGATGAACATCTTTACATGTAAAAATGTGTTGACAAGCTGCACATTTTAAACACATTAAGAAGTACTGTGGTTAGTGGTGGCATGGTTTAAGTAATAGTTTCTCAATCTTTAGTACACTTTAAAATTATTTAGGAGGCTCAAAATTTCCAATCACCAAAGCCAATTAAATCAGAATTTCTGGATAACAAAGCTGTGGCACTGACCTTGATAAAAGAAAAACAACTTTTTAATTATAATTTCAAACATATACTAAAGTAGAGAGGATAGTATAATGAACCCAATTATTAACTCATGGCCAATATTGTTTCATCTCTACTCTCATTTATTTTTGGATAAATCACAATGATATTTCTTGGTTTTGGTCTGGTTTGAGGGGGGATGTTATTAGATGCTTCTGGTTTGTTTTGTTTGTTCTAACGTACACTCAGATTTAAGAACCACTGATTTTAATCATAGTTATGGTCAAATGCTATGACCTTTCACTTCTTTGTCCTTCTTTCTCTCTCTCTCTTTTTTCTTTTCCACCAATTCAGGAAAGTGACAGACCATGTGAAATTTCAGAAATTGATGATAATCCCAAGATGTCTGAGGTAAGAACCCTTGGTTATAATCTCTGTATACCATTCACACAGTAAACCAACTACATGTTTTAAAGCCTTTCATGTACAAAAGAAGCACAGTGTGAGCACATGGAAAGGAGATGACTGAGAGGAAGCTCAAGCACAAAGGAGGTTCTCCATGCATTTTTATTGACTCAACAGAAATTCAAGCTTCACTTAATATTAGAAAATCTATTTAATATAATTTATTTTACTGACAAATTAAGATGAAAAACTCAAGTGACCATCTCAATAGGAGAAGAGAGTTCAAAAAAATTCAACAGTCACTTGTGATATGAACTCTCAGCAAAATAGAATGGGAACTTCCTTGACTTGAAGAAGATGTCTTTTTAAAAAAATTACAGCAAATATCATACCTAACAGTAAAATGTTGAAAGCATTCTCTTTAGATCAGAAATAAAACAATCATGTTCACTAACACCACTTCTATTCATATTGTACTTTAGATCCTAGTCAATGAAGTAGGATTAAAAAAAATTAGAAAGTATAGTCCAGGCACGGTGGCTCATGCCTGTAATCCTAGCACTTGGGGAGGCTAAGGCGGGTGGATCATCTGAGGTCAGGAGTTCGAGACCAGTCTAGCCAACATGATGAAACCCTATGTCTACTAAAAATACAAAAAATTATCTGGATGTGGTAGCAGGTGCGTGTAATCCCAGCTACTTGGGAGGCTGAGGCAAGAGAATCATTCAAACCCAGGAGGGGGAGGTTGCAATGAGCCAAGATCGCACCATTGCACTCTTGGTGACAAGAATGAGACCCTGTCTCAAAAAAAAAAATATTTGAATTAACAAGAAATTTTAATCAGTTTACTGGAGACAAAAGTCAACATACAAAAGTAATTTACACTTTCAACAACAACAGTTAGAGAAAGCGATTTTAAAAATTACCATTTGTAATGATAATTGATAATAAAAATATGTAGAATGCTAAGGAATAAATATAACAAAAATATATAATACCTTTATGGAAAATAATAAAACTTTGATTTAAAAAACTCATTAAATAATATCTAAATAAAGGGGATTATATACCATGCTCCTGGTTAGAAAGCCTTAAAAACATAACGATGTCAAACACCATTGATTTATACAGCAAATGTAATTCCAACATAAATTCCAATCAATTTTTTTCATGGAACTTAATGAAGTCCTTCTAAAATCTATATGAAATAAAGTAGAAAAAGTTAAAAAGAAACAACGAACAGAAAGGTAGAACAAAGAGAAAGCAAATAGCAAGATGGTAGATATAAACCCAACCATATCAATGATCACATTAAATGTAAATGGTCTTGATACCCAAATTAACAGAAAGAAACATTCAGATTGGCTATAAGAACAAGATCCAACCATATGATGCCTACAAAACTCACTTTAAATATAAGTACACAAATAAATTAAAAGCTAAAAGACAAAAAAGGAGATAATTTGTTAACAATAAACAAAAGAGTGGCCTGAAAACTCTCCCAAGGCAGTAAGATCAGGCAATTGTGGGTCTCTCCTCATTTATTTTCTGTCTCTCAAGGACCATTGTCCTTCCTTGCCTGTTGTCTAGTATCTTGAAAACTATTGCTTCAAATGTTTTGTCTTGTTTTGGTTGTTTCAGGTGGGAGGGTAAATGTGGTTGCTGTTAGTTCATCTTGTATGGAAGAGTTATCTGCTGTAGTTTTTAAAAAATCTATTTGTTTCCTTAAGAATCCTAGATCACCCACAAATGAGAAGAATACCATGGGAGCACAAGAAGCCCACATATATGTGAAGACTGTAGCAGGAAGTGAGGAACATGTGCGTGACCCTTACCGTCCTACAATAGAAATGGAAAGAAGGAGGGGACTGTGGTGGCTTGTGCCCAGACTGAGCCTGGAATGAGGCAGCTTGGTCAAGGAGCAGACCTGGCACCGGAACAGGGTGGAAAGTCCTGGAGAGGAGAGAGGCCAGCTGCTTCTTCACCAATCCAAATTTCATTTCAGATCTGGAACACTTTGGGGCTGATGTGTCTCTTTAGGAGACATCCCCAATACGGTTAATTCCAACTCTCAGATCTTGTGGTTTAGTTAGTACATGTGGCTCCCAAGATGGAACCCTTAGGTCCTGTTCCTTCTCCCACTGGGAATCTGCTTTTCTTTGTCATTTGGGAAAGGGGCTTGGTTTCTGAGTGTCTTGCCTTCTCATCCTTTTTTTTTTATTTTTCCATATCTTTTTTCTCAAAAAAGCCATCGGACCTGACTTCCATGGAAGTGTTGCCAAGGTTAGCCTGGTGCAAGTTGGGATATAAATGAAACTTATGCAGGATGTGTGAGAGGAAGCAGTTACTTGTTTCTGAATATCTCAGGGTAGAAATCACGTGGAGCCACACATTCCCTGATCACAGGGAAGCACATGGCTTTGTCATGTCATATAGCGTGGAAAGAATATGAACTCTTAAGTCAGACCTAGCACTGAGCAGTTGTATGACTTTGGAGAAGTCATTAAACATTTCTAAGCCTCAGTTTTTGCTTTTTTAAAGGAGGGGAAATATTATTTGCCTCATGTCATAATTGAAAAGATTAAATAAGAAATAAAGGGAAGTGTCTGCTACTTAGTTGCCAAAGTGTTAGTTCTCTCTCTCTACTTCCTTCCTCCTACCTCTTCCCATATTGCTTGCCTGTTAAAATAGCTAATCACCAGCATCTGTTCCCCATAGTCACAGGGTCACACAAGGGGACAGTTAGGGCAAACTTTCTCCATGGCCTGTAATCCAAATTGTTATCTAAAGATGATCTTAGGTGTTGCTGGTAGTATGTGAATCTTCTAGTCTAGGTGTGATCCCGTCCTCATATGAATCAGGAAAAGCCAGGTTCTTACAAGTTCCAAATTCCAAATATAGAGACTGGTGGTTTTACATTTAACCTTAAAGATGTTAATGTTGATGGAAATTCATGTTTCATATTAAAACACTTTTTCTTTACAATAAAGCATTTTGCTTAATTTTTGAAGTAAGACATTATGATAGGTCTGATTGCAGTTCCTTAAATAACTTTAACTTTTATGCTTTAAGGATAGTTGTTAAAGTTATGGTTTCTTTTAATTTTTTTAAAGGATTCAGATTAAACAAGACCCTTAAGCCCATGCATAGCATTGCCACTTCAGCTTGTTGAGGACTCTCTCCAAGGAGGCCAAATGGAAAAGGAGAAGCCACCTCAAGTGATGTTGGCCCATTGAGCCTATTGGGCCAACTATAACCAGGTTGCCCTATTTTGTGTGGATGACTCCAGGCTAGGCCACCCTTCAGCTTTCTCTTACCCACTAACTCTTCTTCCCATTTTCCAATCCCTTGCAAGCCTTTTTGTTTGCTTTGTTTTTCTGTACTCTTCTGCTCTCGATGCAAATTTCACTTCCTTTGTGACTTTGGGCAGACTTCCTTCTAGCATGTGTCAGATACCCTACCACCCACCTGGCCTAGGAGACACATCATTCATTGCTCCTACTTGTGTCTGTAATCAGAGCGTATTTAAGGAGAGCAGTTCTGCAATGGATTCTGTGTGTGTGGGTTGAAAGTACAGATGGGAGAAGGAAGGCAGCAAGAGTTTCCCCAAGAGATTATTAGAAATAAGGGCTGTATCTATTCTGTGGGAATGGAGAAAAGGCCCAAGTCCTTGGACTATCATGGAGAAAAGCTGTTTGGCAGAAAGAGAAATCAAGAGGACCCAAGCGGATAGAGACAGGATCACAGGAATGGGCTATGGAGAAACATGCCTACCATCCAGCCAGCTTGGGACAGGCTTTCACTTTCAATCCCATGAGGAGGCTTCCAGGCAGCCTGGTTCCCATATGTATAGCCATTGCCCTCGAGCAGGCCAGGCCTCCCAGTGGGAAAGCCTGTGTCCAGGACATCTTAGGTTCATTCACCAGCATCATAAGCCACACAGTTATCCTGGAAAAGATTCCTTTCTCACACAGGGCTTCTGATTGCTCAGAAACGTGGCCCTCTTCCTTGAATAATCAAGACCATGTTCTATAAACCCAATCTCTGCCACATGCCAACCTGCTCTTCAAAGCCCCTTTTGAAACTCAGTTTTGTGCCAGGTCCTCTGAATCTAGCTACCCTAAACAAGCAGACTTAGCTATTTTTAAACAGACGTGTCCAGTAAGCTTGGTGCTTGTACTTCTCTTAACCTGTCATGAAAGACCTTGGATTTGCTGAGAACTCCGCTGTGGTCTTGGTTTTGATATTCATAAGTGTCAGCCCTAGGCTGACTGTTGATCATCCAGAGCCTCGGTTCTGTACTTGTACAGTGGAGACAGCAGTTATCCTCCTAGCTCATGGGGTGGTTGTGAAGCTGGACTGAAATATGCATGTGAACAAGCCATGTAGCTATAAAGTGAGGGATGACCTGTATTTTGGATCACTTATTTTAATTCTACTTATAATTCATGGCTTAGAATCTTTATTTAAAAATTGTTTCTATTAAACTAGAAAGGGTCAGCATTTCTGTCATTTCTGCTGTAATACACAAGAACATATGTTGGGATGAAGTGAAAAGTAAAATGGCTGCTCTTATGAACCTACAAAATGTTTGTGGCTTTTCTTTGCCTATATTATAGAGCACTGGCACTGTCCTTGGAACCAAGATTATCCCAGGGATATTCCCGATATTGGCACTTTCTCTGCCAGGCTAGAGGACGTTTGGTCTTTCATGGAGGGCAGTCCCGTGTGGTAAGCAAAATGATGAGACCCAAAGTCAGAAGCTCCACTTCCCCAACCCAGGGCTGCTGCTACGCTAAGGGTGACCTTAGGCATGTTGCACAATGTGTGTGGGTCTCATTTCCTCCTGTATCATCTGGTGTTTGACCTGGTTTGTCTCTAAATAGACCAGCACAGCCGTCTATACTCTACGATTCTTCTCAGTTCCTGACCTTGCTGGTGGAGAGAGATAATTCTTATTTTGCCAAGAAATAACAGTTATTAGTTTTGCTTAAGGCATTTCTCCCTACAACATTGTGATGTTAAAGACAAAAAGGTGATAACTAATTTTTGAAAGATTGTAAAGTCATGTAATCTTTGCACTCCCACCATCTTGATGATAATTATTGCTTAATGCATGACCTGATTTAACAAATGTGCACTGGTTTCCTCCCAATGTCGGACAATCTGCCTGGTCCTAAGACAATGTTGGGGGCATAATGAAAATGCTAAGCAACTGGGTGTTTGCGGAAATGCCTCTCTACACAAATGAATGTGAATCCATCTAAGGAAGTAATATCAGGAAAGGTTTTATACAGGTGCTTTGCCTCTAAGCTCAAAGACATAAAACTATCTCTCTTGGGCTCAAATGAGATAAGAATCTATACTCTCCTTTTTCCTTTACCTGAAGTTAGAGGAGAAGGAGAAATGGGCACAGCACTTCAAACCTCTGACAATTCCAAATGGGTAAAAAGTCTGACTATGTCAGGGCATACATTAAAGTGCTGTAGCTCCAAGTGAAACTCAGAAAAACCCTCTCTCCTCCATCCTATAGAGAGGCTCTCTGAAGGAGTGTAAAAGTACTAAAACTGGACAGGTGAAACTTGGGAACATTTTGTTGGCTGAGTCTGTCTAGTAGGCTGCAGAACTATTTCTAAAATTGATGGGGGCCTCCGGAGGACAGGCTGAGTGTGATCTGGGGCTTAAAATCTGCTTTGTAATGACAGAGAATCAATTTATCATAGACTTTCATTTTCAGGCTAAAATGAATTAAAAGATTTGATTGTGAGCGAGAACAAACCATGTTGGCCAAATTCTACCATAAATGTGACTGATTTTCTCAAGAAGAGTCAAACAGTAATTACTGTTGACTCGCGTGGCCAGGGATTACCCACTTATAAAGGGCAAGGTAAGGACTGGGGTCTTTCTTCTGAGATCTTCGGAAGGCCCAGTCTTGTGTCCCACCCCTTTGAGTTTCTCTGCCCCAACCAGTTAGGCCTCCTCTCTGCCCTTTAGATGCCATGGTCTGTCCACAAACATAAGCTTTCTCTCTGCAACTCAACCACGTGGGAACCTCCAGCTAAAAGACCTTTCTTTCTGCTCATTTTACGCCATGGCCCTCCTGCCATGTGGGCCTTTTCTGTGACACCATGGTCCTTGCACCACATGGCCTTTGCACATGCTGTTAATGAGATAGAGCTGGGAGTCCATGGAGGCCAAGGTGAATAGACTTTGCAGAGCAGAGTACTGGAGAGAGAGTTGCACAGAGACAGAGGAGCCCTCGTGATTATTCTATTGATCAGCACATGCATGTGAGGAAACTACCCAAGGCCGGAGAAAGAACCACACACAAGGATTTAGAGAGAACAATACCCTAAGCTCTAAAGGGCCAGGCCTCCCAGGGGGAGGCCAGAAACAGTGCCTTTTCCCAAATAGCCAGAGAAGAAAACATCACAATTCACCAGGCATCAGGTAGGACACTGAGGAAAGTATTGCCCCAGTACTGAGGAATAATATTAGCCCTGGAGTAAACTACATTAGTGCTGCTTAACAAAGCTCAAAAGCAAGATGAGGACACATCAAACTGTTTCCAAGTAAGTTAACCACATCCTGGAACAAAGTTCAAAAATATTAACAGGAATACAAAAATATCCAGGAAAAAATTCACCATGTCTAGCAATCCAATATAAAATTACCAAGCTTGCAAAGAGGGAGGAAAATGTAACTCATAATGAGGAGAATACTCAGTTAATAGGAATTGACTCAAAATTGGCACAGATGATATCATTAGCAGACAAGGACACTGAAACAGTTACAACTATATTCCATATATTTAATAAGTTAGAGGGAAAATTGAATATGTTAAATAGAAGCATGGAAGATAGTTTTTAAAACCTAACTCATGCATCTAAAGATGAAAACTACAAAGTGTGGGAAAAATACTGGAGAGGATTAATCAAACCATAGACATTGCAGAAGAAAAGATCAGTAAACTTGAAGACACAGCAATAAAAACTATCCAAAATAAAACAAATTTAAAAGTCTGGAAAAAAAAGTGAACAATTAGAGCATCGGTGATCCATGGCTTCTTACATACAATTCCAATGTTTTTAACAGATAATTTGCGTCTTACTTGATCTGCTGTATCATACTGTACTTGCAGGCGAGGGTTCTTCTGTGAGCCATCAGAGGGCACTCTGCTCCCAAAGTAGGAGGCATTGGCGAAGGCTGAGTTCTGGTAACTAGTCACCACCATAATTAAGAAAAATTCTGGCCTACAGCAGAAAAACATGTCCAGAACTGTTAAGAATTCTGGCTTACAGCAAAAAAGAAAAAAAAAAAAAAAAGACATGGGCATTTGTGGCATCTCCAGCAGTCCTTTTCAAATAAGAAAAATAGCATTTAGAATCTGAGAGGTTCTCTGATGGGGAAACCTCCTTCAGTATGGACCTCCTGGGGCTATTGTTTGGTGGGGGCCTCCAGAGAACAGGGCTGGGGAGTTGCTCAAGGAAGGTGGCAAGGCTACCTGCCCATTTTCCGAATGTCAGCCACCTGTATCCCTGTCCTCACTCTTGCCACATCCCCATTCCACTGGTAATATTTCCTAAATGATTCCCCTTATCTTGAGTCACTTTTCTTATTTAAATAAGCATACTCCAAAAAGGAAGCTCTGTGTCACTACAATCAATAAGGAACCATTTTTGTAACACCTTTCGAACATAAATAAACATCTTTCTAGAATGTAAGCTTTACGCTTACAATCATACAGGCAGAGATTTTTGACAGTTTTGTTATCTTTTCTATACCCTGTGCCTAGAAAAATGACTGTTACATAGTAAGCACTCAATAAATATTGATTCTATCAGTATGAACATATTCGTCTACTTACCACCTAAAATAATCTTGACTATCATAACTGGGAAACACTGGGCAGCATAAAAGACTAGAATACTTTGTGGCTTTTGGGATTTGAGGCATGTGAATACAACTTGTCATGTGGCCTTTCTCAGTGGGGGTCGCTGCTGTCCACCCTCATGTTGTCCCCAGCTTTTTTTAGCCATTCACTCAAGATGTAACACTCACACACATACCTGAGCCCCTTTCAGTGTGTTAGTTTCAGCCTGGACTGCCTTTGGGTTCTAGGATGGGCAAAAGTTTTCGTATGCCACTTCACACCCATTAGGACAGCTATTATAAAACAGACAACACAGAAATAACCATTGTTGTCTTTTGACCACTGTTATCCTTTGATAGAAGGTAAGTGTTGAGGATGTGGCGAAATTGGAAAGCTTGAGCACTATTGGTTAACAATGTAATATGGTGCAGTTGCTATAGAAAACAATACAGCGGTTCCATAAAAAGTTAAACATAGTATAGAATAACCATTGAATCCAACAATTTTACTACTAGGTCCCTACCAAAAGGCTTGAAAGCAGGAACTCAAACAGATATTTGTATGACAATGTTCACAGCAGCATTAATCACAATAGCCAAAAGGTAGAAACAACTCAAATGTCCATTAATTGATGGGTGAATAAACAAAATGTGGTACATGTCTACAGTGGAAGATTATTCAGCTTTAAAAAGGAAGCAAATTCTGACACATGCCACAACCTGAATGAAGTTTTAAAGCATGATGCTAAAAAGTAAGCCAGAAACAAAAAGACAAATACTGCATGATTTCACAAATGGTAGATCTTCCCATTCGCTAAAACCTTATATGAGGTACCTACAATAGGCAAATTCATAGAGACAGAAAATAGAATCAAAGTTCCCAGGGCCTGAGGGGAGAGGGAGTAGGGAGTGTCTGCTTAATTAATGAGTACAGAGTTGCCGGGCGCGGTGGCTCAAGCCTGTAATCCCAGCACTTTGGGAGGCCGAGGCGGGTGGATCACGAGGTCAAGAGATTGAGACCATCCTGGTCAACATGGTGAAACCCCGTCTCTACTAAAAATACAAAAAATTAGCTGGGCATGGTGGCGCGTGCCTGTAATCCCAGCTTCTCAGGAGGCTGAGGCAGGAGAATTGCCTGAACCCAGGAGACGGAGGTTGCGGTGAGCCGAGATCGCGCCATTGCACTCCAGCCTGGGTAACAAGAGCAAAACTCCGTCTCAAAAAACAAAAACAAAAAAAAAAAAAAAAATGAGTACAGAGTTTATGTTTGTGGTGAAGAAAAAGCTCTGGAAATGGATGGTGGTGATGGCCGCACAATACTGTGAATGTGCTCAATTTAGCTCCACCGAAATGAGTGGCTAAAAATGGTTAAATTTTTAAATTTTAAAAAAATTTTTAAATTTTTAAATCTTACCATAAAATGGTAAGATTTATGTTATGTATATTTTACCACAATTAAAGAAAGAAGTTCTCCTCTGATTAATTGGAAGAGCCTTGCTGTCACTTGTGTCTTTGAGGGTTCTGGGTTGGGTGGAGCAAGTGTCAGCGTCTAAATGGAGGGGCAGTGGTGAAATTCCTGCCACTCAGCCATCCTCCCTGTGCACTAGCTTGGGTGCATTTACTATCAGATGTGGAGCATAGCTCTTGCATCATCATTACAACCTGGAAAGGGCCTTTTGACCATTTGGGCCAAACCCTAATTCTACAGGTGAGGAAAATTAGTCCAGACAGAGCATGACGGGCCCCGGGTGGTGCAGTGTGCTAGTGAAGCAGCTGCAGTGCCCAGCTCCACCCAGGGCTCTGCCCTCTACTCTGGGGCTGAGAACCACAGAAGCCTAGGGCTGGCCAGACACTCTCAGTAGGGAGGCAGCAGGCTAGTGACAGGGTGTGGGCTGAGCTAGAGAGTACACACCGACCTACTGGGGGCTCTAGAACATCGAAGCCAAGCGGGAATGCAGCCTATTTTTACCATGTCTTTTGTTTTCCAAAAGAAGACATACATCCTTTAAAAAGAAAATGTACTCTATCAAGTTTTAAGTATTGGCTACTAATTCAAAAATTCCTAAAATACCGTGACAGCCAGACAAAAAATGTCTATGGGCTGTTTGACCCACAGTCTGCCAGTTTTTTATTTCTGTTATACAAAACAAAAATTTCTTTTTCTCCCTTTTAAGTTTTAAGTGTGTAAGAGAAGTCTTTGAAGTTCATTTTTAGAATTTCATTCCAAAAACAAAAGCTCTGGCTCGGCTGTCCCTTTCAAGGCCTGCAGAACACAGTTCACCTTCCCGGGGCTTCGTGCTTGAACCACTATTTGTAGATCCAAATCCTCCCATTCACTAAAACCTGTTCAAATCCCTCTCCTCTGTGAAGCCATCCTCAGCCCACCGGGATCACCCCCCAGGGTTTCTAAGCCTGTACTGTACTTTCCTAGTTGGGCAATAAATCTTTTCCTGCAGGTGAGAGCTCTCCTGCTTTAATGTCAACCAGTCATTTACCTCCGGTGTTGTCATTTGGTTGCTCATTTTCCTTCCTTGTTTTCCAAGCCTCTACTCCAAGAGGCAGATATAATGAAGAAGAGTTCTGGATTTCGGACCCTGACTGCCCTGTTCTTTGATTCACCTCGCCCTCCCTACCAGGATGCCTGAGCTCCTTGCTGACTTCTCGGCTGACTCTGAGGATGCGTTTCTCCGGTGGCGAAGGTGCTGAGGAGTCCTGGGGCAGACCCTGAGGCTTCTCTAGCTCGGACAGTGGGCCAAACCCGGAAGGCCTGGGCGGCTCAGGTTCCACGGAGCATCTCTGTCCCAAGCTGCAGCTCGCAGTCTCCTAGAATTCTCCGTGCTCCCCCTGGATTTCGGTTCTCACCGTGACCACAGCGGGTCCTGGAGAAACTGCCCCAGCCACAGCCCTCTCTTCCTACGCGTCTCACTTCCCGGCATCTCGGTTAGGACCGATTCGACCCGTTATGCACACCTGACCCAAAGGGAGCCTGTCTATTGGCTGAAGAGCAACCAATGACCATTTGGCTTTGATTAGGCTGGTCAGCTAGACCTATCACATTTTCTGTTTCAGAAAATACCAATGGGGATCCAGTGATTTTTAGGCAAAGCAGAGCGAGACTGTGGGGCCCTCGACAGTCAGCGAGTGGGTGATGCCGGCTGACTGTTTTGAGGCGTGGTCGCAGGATGCCCAGATGCGCTGTTGTCAGCCCTTGGGTTTCGTCAGTCCTTGGGTTTCATGAGATCTTCGTCCCTCGCCCCCTTTAAGTTTCAGGGGTGTCTAGAGGAGCTTTGATTAAAGCACCCTCTCCACCCATTTGCTCATCCCGTCTGAGGTGCTGTTTGGCTTCTGGCTTGGGGCCCAGGCACCCATGAGAGCGGAGCACTGGCAGGACTGACATGATCGTTTTCCCTCCCCCGAGGGCTTGGGCTGCTCTTGGTCACATGTTGATATCAAGTCCCATCTCCCAGGCACTGCCTAAACCCAGCCCCAGAGCCTTCTGCTAAATAATCCAAGCAAGGGGAGTCTGGGTAATGTTGGTCAAACCATGAAGTCGTGGAGAAACTGGTGAGCCGTGAACCTGATGTGCAGTCTAGCACTGACTGCCAGAGACCTGTCACTGAGTCCCCCACTCCACGGAAGCCACCTCTGACTGGGGACCTGTTCCCATCCAATCGGACACCACTGTGCCCCTCTCTTTCCCTCTGGCAGCTTCCTCAATGCTCCCCTCCAGCTATGCCCCCCTGGACATGGACCAATAGTCTTCCGAGTTTGCCCCCATACCGCGGGCTCCTTTCCTATTATTTTGTGATCTGGGTGATGTGGGGAGAAAGCGCCAGGCCTACACCTCGGGCTTCTGCAAAGTTGTCACCAGTCAGGAACATAGACCAGTCCATCCTCTGGCTTTCTCTCCCCACACACCCACCACCAGAGACAGGTTTCATCATTCCCACTCCCCTCACCTCAAGCTTCATCCCAGCACCTGCCCCATCCTGAGACCTGTAGGCTCAGGGAAGGTCTTTCAGGGATTCCCTCTTCTCAGCAAGATCTACCTGACTCCCCCGGGTGGCCTTTTTGGTTCCCAAGAGATAATAAGCAGAGAAGCCACTATAACTCCTTGTGAGAAGAGACAAGAAGTTTTGTTCTTCTCCGAGTCCTCAGTGCCAAGAACAGTACTTGGCACACAATAGGGGCTCATAAATATAATGACCATATAATTTGTCCTTCAAACCAGAAAATTTTAAGAGAAAAGGGTGTGCTATCATAATTATGCAGGGACAAGAGGCATAAACTGGAACTGTCCCAGTCAAACCAGGATGAATGCTCACCCTATCAATTATGTCTGCCAACTGAGTGAACACAGCTAATGGCCCATTCCTGAACAGGGCTCAGTGCCCTGCTGAGCAAAAACCCCCTCTTGTCAGCTTCAAATGGCTGGCGCTTTGCAGTCTACCAGGATTCAGTGAGTCGGTTGGTAGGGAGAAGAGAGTGAAAAGGAGATGAAGCATCTTTTTTTTTTTTTTTTTTTTTTTTTTTTTTTTTTGTGGTGGTTTGCTGCATCTATTGTCCCATCATCTACATAAGGTATTTCTTCTAATGCTATCCCTCCCCAATCCCCCCACATCCTGATATTCCTCCCCTAGCTCCCCCACCCTCCAGGCCCTGGTATATGATGTTCCCCTCCCTGTGTCCGTGTATTCTCATTGCTTAACACCCATTTATCCGTGAGAACATGCAGCATTTGTCTTTCAAAAATAGCTTGCACCCATGGACCTTTTCTTCCCCTGCATCAGTGCAATTTGCCCTGTGATTGTGCAATACCTTCCCACTGGGACAAGACACAATTTCCATCCTTTGAGGCATAGACATGACATGCTTCAGACACAGACTGAAAAGAGTCTTGGAAAGTGCTTGCACACTTGGGTTCTCTTCCGCTTGTGGCTCTCTGGCATCATGAGAAGCATATGTCCACATGAGCCCTAGGGTCCCAGGAGGAGGATGAGGGATGTGACGGGCAGAGTCCAGCCTCGGTCAGCCAAACTAGCTGGTGTGTAGATCTGTAAGGTTTTAAGCCTCTAGGTTTGAGAATGGCTTGTTATGCTGAATTTTTGGCAATACTAACTATTATACAACCCCCACCTCCTGCCACCACCACTCCTAGGTCCTAATCATAAAAAGGCAAAGAGTCTCCTTTCCTGTGCATCTTGGGGGCATCATACTTCTCCATGGAGTCCTGTATCTCCCAAAATCCTCTTTTCAGAGGGACTGGAAGGAAGGGAGAAGGGTCATCATGGGCCTCCCAGCTCTTTAGCAGGCTGAAGACACCGAAGCAGCTGGAACAGATGACCTGTTAATTCCCTTCAAGGCAAAAGGTCTATGCTTCCTGGAGGAGGCAAAAGGAGAGAACAGGTCTGGAGCCTGGAAGTTCCAAAGGCCCCCTCATCCAGGGCTCCCTCCCTTCCCTTGGGTGCCCTCAGATGAAGAAGCCAAGAGAGACTGACTTCCTGAGAGAGACTGAGCCATAAGGTGTAGACAGAAGGTCCGAGATGGAAAAAAGGATATTTCTTTAGTGGTTTAGGACATTGCCTTTCCTTCAGCATGATGGCAAGAATACATCCCTTATGTGGTCCTGCACTGCTTAGGGAGCCAGCTGTACAGTGGCTGGAGAGAAGCAGGCACTGAGCCAAACTGAGCCAGTTCAGAGGCAGCACCCCTCCTCAACCTCCAGAAGGGACCCAGAATCCCTGCTGGAATCTCTGCATCTTCATTAAACCTGTTTGTCCCCTTAAGAAAAACTGTAAGCTCTATTCTTCCACTTGGTTACACCTGTGTTTTAAAATAGTTTATAATATTTGAGTGAAGAAAATCAGATTTCATCATCTTGTTTCCTCCTGTTTTTATTGAAGATATACAGTATTTCAGCTGCACTGTGAACAAAGCCAGCTTTGATGAGCTTCTCTGAAGGACCCACCAATGACAACATCGTTTCTCTTGAAAAATGCATTGTGAATTCTACGCAACAGTCATAAACATGGCCTATTAGAATCTTACCCATTACCACGTGGCACCTTTCCATGTTTCCAAAGCTATATATTTCTAGTGGCAACCTGCATTTCGATAAGACATAAATAACCCCGAATTTTCCCAAGGCATCTTTTACTAACATGAAGCATTATTTATTTAACTTGAAAAAGAATAGGAAAAATATGTTAACATTTTCCTAGGCATTTCTTTCCCATGGTTCAATATAATCCAATCCCAGATGCGCGAAAATTTCTTCCTCAGTTTCTGCTTTGAGAAATATCCTCTGAAAACATAACAAGAAATATGTGCATTAGATATTTTCCATAAGCACCATGGTGTGGACACCGTGAAAGTGTTACTTATAAAACTGCCTTGTCAGAATGAATTATAGCCCAAACATAATTCCCTGCTTCCAAGTATACAAAGTCATTTTAACTGACTTTCCAAAATATGGTACTAAATGAATTAGGCGAAATCATAACAGCTTTAATGTATTCAGCAAAAGCCATTTGGATATTTTTCCTATGGGCTGTAGCTCTGAACCACAGCTGTTTATTAGAACAACCTGATGGAGTTTAAAAAATAAACATTGAAGCTTGAGTCATTTGCCAGTCCAGTGAAATCAGAAGCTCAGGAGAGGTCTTATTTATTTGAAAGCACTGGGTAATTCTAACATGCAGTCATAATTACATACTGCTGATAATCACAGGATACTTGTATGTGTTGGGTATTCCTCTAGCTTTCTATGCTTGCCTCTAGCCCCGGCAGGATCCTACCCTATGATATCTTCAAGAGCAAGCAGCTCTTCTTCTCCATCCCTTCTTGTACAAAGCACAGTGCTAGGCATATAGAAGTTACTTGCTTACATTGAACTATTTAGCATGTTAATTTGCAAGTGTTCCTTCATTGTACTGTGTGAATCTGCCTTCACCTACAAGCTCAGCATCCAAGGCTTTCCTGCCAGCATCCACAGCTCCCTCTCCTGTGAGCAGCACCTGGATTTTTCTTTCTTTCTTTCTTTCTTTTTTTGAGACAGAGTCTTGCTCTTTCACCCAGGCTATAGTGCAATGGCGGGGTCTTGGCTCACTGCAACCTCCGCCTCCCGAGTTCAAGTGATTCTCCTGCCTCTTTTTGTATTTTTGGTAGATACGGGGTTTCACCATGTTGGCCAGGCTGGTTTCAACACCTGACCTTGTGATCTGCCCACCTCAGTCTCCCAAAATGCTGGGATTACAGGCATGAGCCACCATGCCCAGTGCACGTGGATTTTTCTATGGCAAATCACTCCTCTTGACTCTCAGTCCAGGAGGGTTACCTGGAGCTGCTCCCAATTCCAAGAAGAAGCACATGACCCAAGTCTGGCCAATCAGAGCCACAGTAATGGGTTCAGGGATAGGCACACCACCCAGGCCAGGCCAAGGAGTATCAGCTAGGATTCTTGAGGGAATTATTAGGAAAGAGGCTCTTAGCCTGGCACCGTGGCTCAGGCCTGTAATTCCAGCATTTTGGGAGGCTGAGTCGGGTGGATCACTTGAGGTCGGGAGTTCAAGACCAGCCTTGACTAACATAAAGAAACCCCATCTCTACTAAAAAAAATACAAAACTAACCAGTGGTGGTGCATGCCTGTAATCTCAGCTATGCAGGCGGCTGAGGCAGGAGAATGGCTTGAACCTGGGAGGTGGAGGTTGTGGTGAGCTAAGATCACGTCATTGCACTCCAGCCTGGGCAACAAGAGCGAAACTCTATCTCAAAAAAAAAAAAAAGAAAAAAGAGAGAAGAAAAAAAGGGAAAGAGGCTCTTGTCTGTTGGAGTAACTGTAAGAGTGGGACTAATGGGAAAACCTGCCTGAGAATAAAGCCAAAGCTGAGGGAAGCCTGCCTGAGCACCCATATTTAGCCACCCCTCAACCCTTGGATACTGCAGTATATAATCCAAGTTCCCTTTTTTGTTTATGCCACTTTAGATTTGATTTCTGACATTTGTAACTGAGACAACTCTAGCTGAATACACCTCATTGAGACTACAAACTCCTACAGGGAAAGGATCATTGCTTTCTTTTTTTTCTGTCACAGAGTCTCACTCTGTTGCCCAGGCTGGAGTGTAGTGGTGTGATCTTGGCTCACTGCAGCCTCCACCTCCCAGATTCAAGCGATTCTCCTGCCTCAGCCTCCCGAGTAGCTGGGATTACTGGCACGAGCCACCACACCTGGTTATTTTTTGTATTTTTCGTAGAGGCGAGGTTTCACCATGTTGGCCGGGCTGATCTTGAACTCCTAACCTCGTGACCCCCTGCCTCGCCTCCCAAAGTGCTGGGATTACAGACGTGAGCCACTGCGCCCAGCCAGTACCATTACTTCTAGTTATTTTGAGTCTTCTTCCCCCCAGAGCCTATTTTGGTGTTCTTGATCACTGTAAAAAGAGTAGCCCTTACAACTTGTGGATTTAACAGTTGGATGTTTAACTCTTTATAACTTCTACAGTATCTATCATTTTGCTGAGGCATGAATTGGATCGTGACCACAGTAAGACTAGCACACCAAATGAATGACGTAGCTGGTCAATGAGGCTAGCTGGCTGCTCATTCATGTCTCAGGGCAGCTCTGTTGCTCTCTTTCTTGCAGAAGACTGTCATTAATGGCCTGCATGGCCACTCAAAATGCCACTGCTCCCTGCATTTGAGGGGTATACAAGTAGTATTTGTGATTTCTGAGGATTTCTGGTTACTTTGGAGTTACTCATTGCCAACACTAAGGATATACCAAACCCAGTTAATGTTCACTGCTGGACTGGTTCTGGAAGCCCAATTAGCTCATCATCTTTCAGCCAAAAGCTCTTGAAGTGCATTCTGGGCGAGGTGGAAACTGTGACTCTGTGGAAATCTTTCCTGCTGTCCTCAACTATGATCAACTGGAAGTGGAACACGCATAACAAAGGAAACCATACCTGGACGCTAAAATCAGTTCATGAAAAGAGCTCAGGGGGCCAGCCTTGGGGATGAGGATCAAAGTAGCCCATTTTAGGAAGAGAATTGTACCTTGGTCTTGTCATATAAAGCATGGTTATCCAGAATCATCTTCCGCTCATGTGTGGCATAGCGCCGGAGGTCTCTCTCAAACTGCTGGATAGGAGATAGTTAAAATAAATTATCATCACACCTAGAATGTCTTCAGTATTAGGTGGCTACATCCCTGTAGTGAAATATCTAACTCCATTAAACATTCTCAAAGTGATTTTCCTCCCCCAGGGCCAAGCTCTCTGGTGACAGAGGTCCGTATTCACACAAGCACACTAGAATGTAAGCTCTGTGAGGGCAGGAACCTGGTTTGTTCTGTCCACAGCCATATTCCCTCAAATAGTGCCACACGTGTAGAAGATGTATGGCAAATGTTTCACTGAATGAATAAATGGAAAGCGTGAGCATTGTACTAGACTAATGCTTGGTCCAGAGTAGATGCTGGATAAATAATAGTTTGGTGGGTTCAAATGATTTGGAATATTGTTATTGTAAAAGAGAATGGAGGAGTCAGGCAACCCATTCCAGCCTAGATTTTGTCCCTACCTGGCTGTGCATCTCCTGTCAAGTCATCCAGACTCCCTGAATCTTGATTGAGTGAATGAAAGGATGGAGGAAGGACATAACTAAGGCTCCCTCTGGCTTTAACATCCTTTCATACTGAGATGCCATGAAACTCATGGTCTAAGTCACCTGCTCCTGGATGACATCTCCCACAGTCAGGAATGGGCTCTGAGACTAAAGGGAGCCACACATGAAGCCTAAGACAGAGGAACAGGGACACCTTGGGAAAGGAGGGCAATGAATTGTCACGGAGGCTGCTTTTCCTGAGAAACACAATCCAGAAATTTTGTCCTCTTGTGGGATTAGGGAGCAAACCTGGGATACTGGCGCCCTCTAGTGGTAAGGAACAATTTCCTATTTTAGGAACGCTAACCCCGGCTGGGTGAGAAGATGGACTTTGCAATTAGACGTCCTTCATTTGTTTGAAGTCACCCAGTGGCTGCGCATGTGGTGGCTCACACCTATAATCCAAGCACTTTGGAGGCCAAGGCGGGCGGATCACCTGAGGTCGGGATTTCAAGACCAGCCTGACCAACATGGTGAAACTCCGTCTTAAAAATAAATAAATAAATAAAATAAAGTCACCCAGCTAAAAAACAAAAAGAGCTTAGTGCTGTACCAGTGCCTTGCAGAACCAACAGCAACAATTTCTGACAACTCGAGAAAAGAGACAAGAACATGCTGAAAACATGTCCATCTTAAAAATAAAATGGGCAAAGGTCAACCACTTCAGCCAGTGATGCTTAACTGGCATGACCTTGCATAACCAAGGACTTCTTTCTGGAACTTTCCCCTTTCTCAATTGACTCTGTGTTCCCAAAGATTTATGTCTATCAGAAAAATGCATTTATTGTTTCTTCCTCCTTTTTTAAGAACGATAGAAGCATTTAGTTGTCAGTCAACACTTCTCATTAGAGTAAGAAATCCCAGTGCTAAGATGCTGTGCTGAAATAATTCCAGCCCAAAGCAAAGACACCTGACATTTAACCCAAATCTGAGAACAACTAATTTGTGTTATGTCAGTCATCTGCATAAAACCCTCTACACAAGCTCATTTCACTCAAAGCAATGGCCAGCTACCTGGGGAAACAGGAGAAACAGGGTGAGGTGTTTAGTTGGGAGGGTGGAACACATGTGAATGGGACTCAAATCACAGGTGTCCTCTGCTGTGAATGGCAGTAGGTGGGAGCTACTGCTTATCTAGTACTGGCGACGTGCTGGCTGGGTGCTGAGGCTTTGAGAACGTCATCTCACCTACTGTCTCTGCAACCCAAGAAAGTAGCTAAGGTCATCGTGGGAAAATGGAGTTTTACAGGATAAAGGGAACCTGTCCAAGATCATTCAACAGTAAAAAGCAGAGCAGCAGCTTATAACCAGGTCTGGGAGGAACCCAGCTTGTGCTCTTTTAAAAAAATGTTATAGCTTGATTTTATTTTTATTAACATATAACAATTGTAAGTGTTTGGGGGTTACAATATGATATTCTGATACATGTATATACATTGCAGAATGATAAAATCAGACTAATTAGCATGTCCATCCCTTCAAACATCTACCATTTCTTTGTGGAAAGAACATTAAAAATCCTCTCTTTTAGTTTCTTTGTACATTATTATTAATGTACATTATTAATGTATCTTCTGTAGTACATTATTATTAACTATAGTCACTATACTGTGCAATAGAACAAAGCTTACTCCACCTCTCCGACCAGAACTTTGTACTTGTTGACCCTTTTCCCTGTCCATTTTCTGCCCTCACCTCCTAGCCTCTGCTAACCACGACTTTACATTCTATTCTCTACTTCTGTGAATTTGACTTTTTTAGATTCCACATGTACAGAAATGAGATCATACAGTATTTGTCTCTCAGCATCTGACTTACTCCACTTAACATAATGTCCTCTAGGTTTGACCATGTTGCCTCGAATGACAGAATGTCCTGTTTTCAAAGGGCTGTGTCATACTCCACTGTGCATATATACCACATTTTAAAACTCAATTCATCTGTTGTGGATGCTTAGATTGTTTTTACCTAGTATCTAGGCTATCGTGTATCACGCTGCAAAGAACACAGGAGTACAGACCTCTCTTTGACACGCTGAGTTCATTTCCTCTGGATATATGCCCAGAAGTAGGATTGCTGGATCATATGTTGGCCCTATTTTTAGTTTTTTGAGGAACTTCCACACTATTTTCCAAAGTGTAATTTACAATACCACCAACAGTTTAAGAGGGTTCCCTTTTCTCCAGTCTCACCAACACTTGCTGTCTTTCATGTTTTTGATAATAGCCAATCTGACACATGTGAGGTAACATCTCACTGTGGTTTTAATTTGCATTTCTCTCATGATTACAGATGTTAGGCAAGATGGCAATATCTAGTTGCCATTTGTACGTCTTCTTTCGAGAAATGTCTTTTCAAATCCTTTGCCCATTTTTAAATAGGGTTATTTGTTTTCTTGTTATTGGGCCTTTTGGCTTCTGTGTATATCCTGGATAACGGCCCCTTATCTGATGTATGATGCGCAGGTATTTTTTTCCCAATCTGTGAGCTGCCTCTTCACTTTATTGTTTCCTTTTTCAACCCCCTTGCCAGTTTCTGTACTTCAGTGGTTCTCCCACTTGAGCTGCATCAGAAACACCTGGAGGCCTTTTTCAAACACAAATTTCTGGGCTGAAATCCCCAGAGATTCTGATTTGATTCCACAGTTTTGGAGTAGGGTGAAGAATTTCCATGTCTAACCTGTTCCCGGGTAAGGCTGCTGCTGCTGGTGTTGGGGACCACACACTGGGAATAACTGCTCTAAATTAATCTGTCATACTTGATCATGTGTGCACAGGATGCCTTGATTTAGAGGTTGCTAGGTACTGCCCCCTCCCCTGTCACCCAGCTCCTGCTGCCATCATCTCTCCCCTGGGCCTAGGTAGACTCGACCTACATCTTTTGGAAGGCTAACATCATCCCATGGGTCCACATTGCGCTTACCCGGGAGCCAGTCCATCCCAACAGGGCGAAGGCACGACGCTCGTAGGGGCACATGACTAAATCCACACGGATGGCCTTCCAGGTCTTTCCCTCCTGCCAGCTGGGCTGGTCACTGTCCAGTCTTTGACGAGGCAATTTGAAAATCAGAAAGCACTTTTGAAAATGATCCAAAGCATCAACCTTCCTGCTAGGCAACCTGAGCTTTTCAAACGTTGACTCCACAAGATCATAATATAAAACTAATCCCTGAAAACAAACAGAATGGTGTTAGGAAAAGGCCCTGATGAAGAGGATCAATGATTTTATACTGGATTCTTAATGAAATCTTTACAGATTTGAGCAGAACATGGGCATGTGTTTGGCCTTGCATTACAGGTCCAGCTGCAAACACTAGGAGAAAAAAAACAAGGAAGTGGTTCCATTAACCATCCTCTGCAGAAAAGGAATTTAGCAATGAGAGAGGCTGAGGCAAAGCCACTTAGTGGCAAAACTGCAAAAACATTTCTCTCTCCACTTCTGAGCCTCCCTCAGTCCTTTAAAAACAAACCAACCATAAACAAAAAGCCATGTGGAGGAATTTCAGACCAGCCTGGCAACATAATGAGACCTCATCTTTATATAAAATTTAAAAATTAGCCAGGGATGATGGCACACGTCTGCAATCCCAGCTACTCGGGAGGCTGAGGTGAGAGGATCCCTGGAGCCTGGGAGGTTGAGGCTGCAGTGAGCTATAATCACACCACTGCACTCTAGCCTGGGATACAGTGCAAGACCCTGTCTCAAAAATAAATAACTAATGAAATAAAAATTCGTATTATTTCCAGAGGGGCAGCTTTGAGTTAATGTCTGCTATAGTTTGGATGTTTGTCCCCCTAAACCTCACGTAGAAATTTGATCTCAAATGTTCAAGGTGGGGCCTGATGGGAGGCCTTTGGGTCACAGGGGAAGATCTCCCATGAATGACCTGGTGCCATCCTCCTCCTCATGGCAATGAGTGAGTTCTTACTTTGTTAGCTCCCATGAGAGCTGGGGGTTACAAAGAGCCGAGCCCCTCCCCACTCTCTCTTGCTTTCTTTCTCACCCTGTGACCTCTGCACCTGCCGTTCCTCCTTGCCTTCTGCCATAAGTGTAAGCCCCCTGAGGCCTCACCAGAAGCAGGTGATTGGTGTCATGCTTCTTACACAGCCTGCAGAACCATGGGCCAAGTAAATCTTTTTTCTTTATTAATACCTAGCCTCAGGTACTCCTTTATAGCAATGTAAATGGATGAAGACAGTGTCATATACTGATGACCAGGTTTAACCAGTCCAAAGTGTTGTAGCTGGAGGCTGAGTAACGTCGGGGCAGGATGACTTGCTATTTCTAGGTAGCACTTGGGAAGCTCTTTCTCATAAAAGTGTTACTCTGCCTGCCTTGGAGAAAATGGGATAAAGTTAACCACATACGTTTCATCTAAAGTTGTCTATCCAGAAAGTTGACAAGTGATTCTAAGCTGTGCCCATCGAGTTGCCATTCTCGGTGGGAGTTCCTGATGGCACAGGGCAGATGTGGGGAAGGGAAAGAGAAAGTGCTATTAACCGCTTAATCTGGCAACAAAAACACCAAATAACCCTCAAATCATGTCATCATAGCTGCTGGGATGTGTGATTTGTTACCATGCACTCTTTAGATTAGATGTTTAAAAGTTTTATCATCAGAAGCATTTGGAAGATTTGCTAAAGCACAGTTTGCAGGGCTCTGTCCCCAGAGTGATGCAGTAGGGGGCAGGGAGGGCATTTCCAGCAGGTTCCCAGGTGATGCTGATGTTCCTGGGTCAGGGACCACACTCTGGGCATCATTGGTAAATTGATTATTGTTAGGAATCATGCTTTGCATTTCTTCTACAAACCTGCAAAATACATTATTTCAATTCAAAAAGATACTTTTTATTCTGTTGACCTCAAAAGAGGGAACTCTTCACCCTCCAATGCCTCGAAGAACAAACACCATTTGAAGGGTGAAGCACCAATGATAGGAAGAACCTCTGGAGGAGGAGTAGATGTTGCCATAGTTAACCTCCAATAACCAGCTCAGAAAAACACAAGTCTACTTTTAAGGAAACTTGCTAAAACTAGTACACTATAGCAGCCTTTTGTGTAAATTTCAATGATGTAAATTTGAAAAGAGAGAAATAAAAATATGAACAAGTGTCACATTAAAGCCAAATTTGTAATAACACGGCCTCCTTAGGAAAAAAAAAGCCCACAAAGCTGGATTCCTAATAGTAAGCTGCTTGTGTCACTGTCACATGGTGATGACACTTGGTGGGTAATAGAGAAATGGGCCATGCTTTATTGGGTTTTGTCTTGAATTTTGCAAGGTGTTTGGGAATGCATCCTTGAACATAATGCTCCTGCCTGCATGTTCAGAAGGTTATCTGCAGGAGGGTACACTTGTCAAATATGCACACAATCCCTGCTGCCACCTCTAGATCTCCAGCCCTGGTTATCTGCTGGGCAGCCCTCTGGGCTCTGGCTTCCCCATCAATACCCACTGGTTGAATGAATATTTACATCAGCATGTTCTTTTATTTTTCCTACCGGACACTGAGAAACTCCTGACTAGAAGGAAGAATTTCCCTGCTCCTCTGTCCCTGCCATCCTCCCCAGAGTGCAGAGCGGCCGATTCTCAGGAAGAGAACTGTAAAGCAGGAGGGAGACGCACTCAGCTTGACCTACCACAGGAAAAAGGCTCCATCTGAATTTAGTCTCAGGCGCCTTCTGAGGAGGGCTGCGAAGCTTAGTGTGAGGCTCTCTAGCCAGGATTCCTTTCCTGCCCTTTGCTTCCAATTCCCTCCAACTCCTTCTGGGACAACTCAGTGCCCAGTATTCAAACTCAAGTCAGTTTCTTAAAGTGAATACATTCTTTACCCTCTAATGTCTGTCAATACAATCCACCTCCCAGCAGTTCCATGACCTAGAGATGTGGCCACATAGAACAGTGAGGGTCCTGTACCCAGGGTCTCACCCACCAGGCGGGAACCAAAACCAGAGCCATTTAACCTCCCCTCTTTGGATTGAACCACTGGTGCTAGTGAGAACTCAGGCTAATGGAGTCTTTGGGGATGTCAGTCCTCCCCGCAAGATGAATATTTCCAAGATTTTTGCTTCCCTGTCTCCCATCCCTGATCAAAGGGTTTCCTACAAAGATCACATTTAGAGTCATCTGATGGGTGACTCGAATGGATACCATTGGTTATTCACTATGCTTTGCAGGTGTTTTGAAACACTGGATGTGTATGTTGTCCATGTTGTGAGAGAATGTACAGGTGTATACCTGTGTGCACTTTATAATCTAGAAAGTGCAGTCTTTGGTAAGCATGGCAGGGCATGGGAGTGAGGCAGAGGCGAAAACTAAATATGAAGAACTTGACCGGTGCAGTGGCTCACGCCTGTAACCCCAGTGCCTTGGGAGGCAGGTGGGTCACAATGTCAAGAGGTCAAGACCAGCCTGGCCAACATGGCGAAACCCCATCTCTATTAAAAATACAAAACTTAACTGGGTGTGGTGGCACATGCCTGTAGTACCAGCTACTCAGGAGGCTGAAGCAGAATTGCTTGAACCCAGGAAGTGGAGGTTGCAGTGAGCTGAGATCGTGCCACTGAACTCCAGCCTGGCAACAGAGTGAGACTCCATATATACATATATTTCATATATAGACAAATTCCTTATATATATATATATGAAGAACTCATCTGCTGATTTCACTACCCTGGCACTGTGGGAAGGCCTGGAGCTGCAGGGGTCTAGTCAGGGCTGAGACACCAAATTGCAAACTGCCCCACAGCTCCTCCCTGCTGTCAATGTGTGTCAGTTAGTGAAGGGGAAGACTAAGTCCCTACCCACTCCTGAGTCCCTTCGCCTGGTCCAGTGCCAGCCTTTCAGGCAGAGTTCAATAAATAATTGTGCATGAGAGATAATGATAACAGTCATCACCATTTGTTAGGCTTTTGCCATTCGTCGGATACTGCACCAAGTGCTTTATCTAATTCTTTCATTTAATCTGCTCCTTTAATTAATGAGAGAAGCTTGTTACCCCTGTTTTACAGATGAGGAAAGTGAAACTTTGAAAGGTTAAGTAACCCATTCCAAGTCATATAGCTAGTGAATGGTGGGCTATGCTTTTAAAATCCCAAATGTAAAACTCACATCTTACATTAACATCAGCCTCTGCTGCAGTGCCTGCATATAAAACGTCCATCCCTGCTTGGGACCAGTAGTCAGTGTGATTTCCCTAAGGAAAGACCAATGGAAAGAGGACTCTCTGCTGCTATCTCTCTACCCCATTCCAGTCTTTAATAGTGTTGGCATGGGAAGGGGAGGGTGCCAAGGTCAGATGGGTCCATTTTAGCAAGGCCTCCAGGTAAGGAGTCAGGCAGCCCACTCCCTTCCAGGCCTCAGCTAGCAGGGTCCACAGGCTGTGCTCCCTTGTCTATCAATGAGAATCTTTCATCTTTCCTGCTTGAGTCACTTCACTGATTCTTCCTTGTGCCACCATCCCCTGGCTTGGTCTATTATGTTCACTCTTAGGGCCACTGGCTGCCCTGTGTTCATTCTCCTGAGAGGGACAGAGGGGGTTTGGGATGGCCTCGGAGATGAACTTGGATCTGGCTCTAAAGTTGAGTCTTCACTTCCAGTGCTCCTGGCCCTAGGGTTGTGTTTCTAGCTCTTATTTTCACTTTATCTGAGGCCTTCCCTTTCTGGGATATGAGTGAGCTTGGTCCACACCCAACAGATGCAAACTACTCAGAAAGGATGAAGCCGTGGAGAGAAACACAAGCTGGTCCCGAGGGTAGGGCCCTCTGGTCTCTCTGGGAGATGGCGCTCTCACTAGAGTTAGACAGGAGTCAGGGTCTGCATGTGGCTCTGGGTGCAGGGTTAGCTTAGCTTACTTTGGTTTCCTCCACCAGGCAATAGGCCTGTCACAAGTCTGATCTTCCCAGTGGATGAGGGTTGCTGGGCCATGACCTCTGTGGGGCTCAGCTTGCCCTCATTAGTTTCCTTCATTCCATCTCAGCACAAAGTCAAGATGGTAATTGACCAGCACAGAATTCAAGGCACTATCAACACCTCTTAGACTGATTTCATCCCAGTCTTTGCAGTCCTGCCCCCCCACCCAAGCTTGCAGCTTTCCAGCTCACACTTCCCAGGACTTCAAAGTGCATGCTTTTCACTTTGTTTGGGTGCTTTAATGCCTCTGCATGTCAAACACAAATGCATAGCCACGCTTGGCCCTGTTGGCAATAGGTAAGTATAACTAAACAAGATCTAGGACATATTCATAACATGTACTTTAGGACCCAAAACAGGAAACTCTTATTGCAGGTCATATGGCTTTGTATAGGCTGCTAGAAATAATTGAGAATTGATTAGATGGTCATTACATAAATATAAGGCAAGCAATGTGCAAAATTCAAGTGTTCACATAATGTTTGAGTGTGCATGTATTTTCCATCTTTCTTCTCACCTTCTTTTCCCATAAGTTCATCACTTTCTGTAAAAGTTGTTCTTCATCCTCTGTTGATCCTGGGCTGGTAATTAAAAAATCTACATCATGTCCCATCTTCTTACCCCTAATTTTAAAAAGCAATATAAAATAGAAACCAATTAGATTTTTAGTCTTCATTAAAAAAAAAAAATCACCTTTGTTTCTATGCCCTATGCTTAAGATTTGCAACACAGAGGCTCTCGACTTTTTTAAAGAAACAAAACATCTTTGGTTACACATCTCTATTCCTTGCAAAATAGATGTATGACACAGAAAAAGTCATATACAGCATGTCTGTGATTATGTGTATCTGGGCAAAAAATAACAAAAAATTGTTTCTTCTACACACACAGACCTATATACAACCACACATACACACGTGGAGACAAGCATAACAACAAGCAAATCAAGAACTGTATTCACATAACACAAGGTACCACTACTGGAATTATGACATGGAGTAAAGGCATTATCTTACATTCCATTTTCTCCTACTTTCTCCCTTGCCTCAAACCTATTTTGTTAGAATCGCCAGCAGCCACCATGTAAGAGGGCTGGAGAAAGAGGTGGAGGAGGCTGTGGGAGGAAAGAAATCCCTTTCTGAAATGTAGGCCTCAATATTCAACGACTGCACACGTCCCTGTGAAGCATTCACTCATTCCTGAATTCATTCAGTCAGTCATTCATTGACTCAATCAAGATTTCTTGAGCACCTAGGCTTTGAGCACCTTTGTGCTAGGCATCAGGCACTAGTCTTGCTAAGAACTAAGCTCTATAAACTTAGAGAAAACACACACAGAAATCGCTGTGGATCAAGGGCTTTGCAGGTGTTCAGGGAGCATGGAAGAGGGGTCTCTAATCCAGCATGGAGAAGGAGTGAGTCAAGGAAGGCTTTCTGGAGGAGGTGCCATCTAAATTAAGTCTTAAAGAATGAGAAGTCAGCCAAGCGACAATTTGAGGAATGGCAGTCAAAGCAGAAAAAGTCTGAGTAAGCAAAGAAATAAGGCAAGAAACAGTTCTGAATGTGCAGGGGATGACAAGCCATTTGGGGTTGCTGAAATGAGATGTGAGGGAGACAAAGCTGCAGAAAGAAGCCGCCACCAGATAACAAAAGGCTTTTTGTGCCATTTCAGATGCCTGTCCGAGTCAGGGAGCCACTGAAGGTATTAGGGCAGAGGAGGCAAAGCCACCCAAGTTATTTACCTTCGGAACCCTCCTGTCATGGTGACGAAAGCATCTGGAAGAAATGCCCAGACAGCCTCTTTAACCAGCACACTGACGGCCTCTGCTTCTGCTCTGGTCACACAGCTGACAAGGTCTTCATAATACAGAAATCCTGAGAGGCCATTTGACAGGGCAATGGAGAGAGTGACATGCACGTGAAACAACCAACCCTCAGTGGAAGGGGATCCTGTCCCCAGAAGAGAGCTAACATGACCGCAAGCATCAACACCAAACTCCATTTCCATAGAGACAAAGTAATCCATGTGATTCTTCTGACTGTGAATTTTGTAAGGAAACAATGGTCTTTGCTTTCTAACTGAGAGGCTTACAATTTCCTAAGAAGGAGACAGTGTTTCATATCCCTCTGGTATCCAAACTGTTGAAATCTGATTTCCTACTGAAGAACCAGCCTTCTTGGTCAATAAAAAGGTAATGTTTAAAGATTTAGGATGAGGAGATTTACAGATGAAAGGTGATGGATCCATTAAAAAATTAAAATCAAGAATAGGAGCAGGGTAGATGTGTATCGGAAGCAAGGCAGGAAATATCTTAGGTGGTTTAGCTTGTTGTTTCTTTGCCTGACCACATGAATTAATGAAAGGTCAGTTATGATGATGAAGAGTTAATGACTTGGTGATTCCCACAGAGCGGTGTGGAGGGAGATTTGAGGGGAAGAGCAAAGGAGAAGGGAGGCTTATCTCCAAGGTTTGGGGTGTACTATTGGCGAGGAAATGAGCCGGGTGATTAGATCCACGGAGCCTGAGGGACATCGAATTCTGCTTCATCATCACTGTTCTTCTATCTAGGGTCTCCAAGAGAGGGCCATTCAAACTCTGCTTGATTCCAATAATGGGGAGCTCTGACACCTCCAGAGGAGCCTGTTTCCTAACTGTAAACTCTGTTGCACCAGTTCTTCTTTTGAAAAGCTTACGTCTACTCCTTTGCGATTTCACCTACCACTGGCCCTCTGAAATGACAACAGTAAGTCTATTGGTCCTTGTTTCTCACCCTGGGATTGTGGAAGGGAGGCAGCAGGGTGGCCATTTGGCTTGAACATTCCGCCAAACATCCTACGTTATCTCTAATGGGGACAGTCACAGAAACATGCTGCAAGACCAAGAGAAAATGGTATTCATATGAATACACGTATAAACTGTGTCCAATACCAAACTACACCACTTGTGGAACACTAATTTCTTTATATCAATACTAATACTTATTTTTTATTTTTGTAAAAAGCCACATTTCTAAAAATTATTGCAACATGACCACTTTTGTGAGCGTGAGGAGTTTGATCTAAGAATCATGCTCTATTATGCCCTAATACAGAAACTGCCATCATGACTAATATTCAAAGTACAACTCAGTGGGTAACCACATACATCTGTGCTTTATGGAGCGATATGCATAATCCAAAAGTCAGGATTCGCGACTATTTCTTTAACATGTGCAGATATTAGAAATGAACATGTAGGACTATGATAATCTCTTGACATTCATGAAACTGATTTAAGTGGCTTTCCTTTTTGGTATGGCAGGGCGATTAACTTATTACAGAAAACTTATCACACTGTATAAGGTTAAATATGTGCTGCTATAGGTCATAAATTGACTTTTCAAGGCAAATATGGCATGTGCATGCTCAAGCCTCAGGGAACGTAATCAAGTACGACTATAAGTAAAACTGAATCTGGTTTTCCATCTGATCCAGGAATCGTACTTTCAGTGTGTTCAATTAGCTTACCCTTGGCAGTATTCTATGCAATTCCCATTGACAATTCCATTCATTGCCGTGCTGCTTCGAGGGGTGCTTATAACCACTTTGGGGGTATAAGTATAATGGGAGGGCATTCCTTGATTTCTGCATAGAACTGGTGGCATTAAACAGTCCGATGGGAATCACTGATTGACTAAATGAATAAAGCTGGTTCATTCAAAGGGTTGGAAACGCTCAATAGGAAAAGCAAAAATTCAGTTTACAAAGCTAGGGAACTGGAAGTCCTTAGATCCTGAGAGCACTGGACATCATTTGATAAGGGTTCCATCCAAGTGAAACATTATATTGCCTCCCAATTTCTCTCTAAGCATTGAGAGTCTTTACTCATCATTCCAAACCACTTACTTGCTACTTATGTTTAATATTTATTTAACTTTCTTTTCAATGGCATCTTGAGAACTGGTGTAAATCGTGCTTATTAAATGTGCACTTTCAGGGGCCTGGAATATAAATATTGGATCTTTTTTTCTTGGACTCTTTTTATTTCCTATGTGGCATTGTATTACTAGCAATCTTTTAAAGATTAGCATAGCAACTTTTCAAAACATGAGTAGGGTCTTCTATAGTATCACTGACAGAACTTACCAAGGTTTGATTTGCTTCCTCTACCATTGCGTGTTTGTGTTTATTTGTTTGTTTTTGTCATTACCTAAACAAAAGATCGATGTCTACCTTCTTTTTCTCCTGGTCTCCTCTGGCAACGGATTTCCTTACTCTCACATTATTAAAAATTCGGGGCCGGGTACGGTGGCTCACACCTGTAATCCCTGCACTTTGGGAGGCCAAGATGGGTGGATGGCTTGAGCCCAGGAGTTCAAGACCAGCTTGGGCAACATGGTGAAACCCCATTTCTGCAAAAATTTAGCAGGGTGTGGTGGTACACACCTGTGGTCTCAGCTAGTTGGGAGGCTGAGGTGGGAGGATCACTTGAGCCTGGGAGGCAGAGATTGCAGTGAGCCTTGATAGCACCACTGCACTCCAGCCTGGGCAAAAGAGTGAGACCCTGACTCAAAAAAAAAAAAAGATGAATTCATTCTCTATAACTCCAGGAGCCATAGTGCTAGGGACTGTGACTGTGGCTGTGACTCCCTTTTGAATCACAACTATATATATATTTTTTTTTTGAGACAGAGTCTCAGAGTCTTACTCTGTCACCCAGGCTGGAGTGCAGTGGTGCAATCTCGGCTGGCTGCAACCTCCACCTCCCAGGTTCAAGTGATTCTCCTGCCTCAGCCTCCTGAGTAGCTGGGATTACAGGCATGCACCACCATGCCTGGCTAATTTTTGTCTTTTTAGTAGAGATGGGTTTTACCATGTTGGTCAGGCTGGTCTCGAACTTCTGACCTTGTGATCCACCTGCCTCGGCCTCTCAAAGTGCTGGGATTACAGGCATGAGCCACCACTCCTGGCCTGTATTGTATTTTTATTGCATGCTAAAAGTAAACATTTTTAAAAACACACAAGTTTTTTGACACTTACTGAGAGTCTCCATAAATGGAAGTGACCAGGCTACCTTCAACCTCTGAGACACCCTGCCAGGCTTTCAGGTGGGTGATGACAGCACTCATGTCTCACCACAGTTTTCTTTTAGGCTAAAGAGTCCTGGTTGGGTATATCAATGCTCGGTCTAGATTTCCACCATTTCCTTTCTATTTTCCTGGTGTTTTACAGT